>NC_136362.1:4850000-5131509 GCF_037039965.1 Doryrhamphus excisus
CCTCAAAGGGCCAGCCTTAAAGGGCCAGCTTAAAGGGCCAGCCTTAAAGGGCCAGCCTTAAAGGGCCAGCCTTAAAGGGCCAGCTTAAAGGGCCAGCTTTAAAGGGCCAGCTTAAAGGGCCAGCCTTAAAGGGCAAGCCTTAAAGGGCCAGCCTTAAAGGGCCAGCCTTAGAGGGCCAGCTTAAAGGGCCAGCCTTAGAGGGCCAGCTTAAAGGGCCAGCCTTAAGGGGCCAGCTTAAAGGGCCAGCCTTAAAGGGCCAGCCTTAAAGGGCCAGTCTTAAAGGGCCAGCCTTAGAGGGCCAGCCTTAAAGGGCCAGCTTTAAAGGGCCAGTCTTAAAGGGCCAGCCTTAGAGGGCCAGCCTTAAAGGGCCAGCTTAAAGGGCCAGCCTTAAAGGGCCAGCTTAAAGGGCCGGCCTTAAAGGGCCAGCCTTAAAGGGCCAGCTTAAAGGGCCAGCCTTAAAGGGCCAGCTTAAAGGGCCAGCCTTAGAGGGCCAGCCTTAAGGGGCCAGCTTAAAGGGCCAGCCTTAAAGGGCCAGCCTTAGAGGGCCAGCTTAAAGGGCCAGCCTTAGAGGGCCAGCCTTAAGGGGCCAGCTTAAAGGGCCAGCCTTAAAGGGCCAGCCTTAGATGGCCAGCTTAAAGGGCCAGCCTTAGAGGGCCAGCTTAAAGGGCAAGCTTAAAGGGCCAGCCTTAAAGGGCCAGCTTAAAGGGCCAGCCTTAAAGGGCCAGTCTTAAAGGGCCAGCCTTAGAGGGCCAGCTTTAAAGGGCCAGCTTAAAGGGCCAGCCTTAAAGGGCCAGGTTAAAGGGCCAGCCTTAGAGGGCAAGCCTTAAGGGGCCAGCTTAAAGGGCCAGCCTTATAGGGCCAGCCTTAAAGGGCCAGCTTAAAGGGCCAGCCTTAAAGGGCCAGCTTAAAGGGCCAGCCTTAAAGGGCCAGCTTAAAGGGCCAGCTTAAAGGGCCAGCCTTAGAGGGCCAGCTTAAAGGGCCAGCCTTAAGGGGCCAGCTTAAAGGGCCAGCCTTAAAGGGCAAGCCTTAAAGGGCCAGCCTTAGAGGGCCAGCCTTAGAGGGCCAGCTTAAAGGGCCAGCCTTAGAGGGCCAGCTTAAAGGGCCAGCCTTAAGGGGCCAGCTTAAAGGGCCAGCCTCAAAGGGCCAGCCTTAAAGGGCCAGCTTAAAGGGCCAGCCTTAAAGGGCCAGCTTAAAGGGCCAGCCTTAAAGGGCCAGCCTTAAAGGGCCAGCTTAAAGGGCCAGCCTTAAAGGGCAAGCCTTAAAGGGCCAGCCTTAAAGGGCCAGCCTTAAAGGGCCAGCTTAAAGGGCCAGCCTTAAAGGGCCAGCCTTAAAGGGCCAGCTTAAAGGGCCAGCCTTAAAGGGCCAGCTTAAAGGGCCAGCCTTAGAGGGCCAGCTTAAAGGGCCAGCCTTAAGGGGCCATCTTAAAGGGCCAGCCTTAAAGGGCCAGCCTTAAAGGGCCAGTCTTAAAGGGCCAGCCTTAGAGGGCCAGCCTTAAAGGGCCAGCTTAAAGGGCCAGCCTTAGAGGGCCAGCTTAAAGGGCCAGCCTTAAGGGGCCAGCTTAAAGGGCCAGCCTTAAAGGGCCAGCTTAAAGGGCCAGCCTTAAAGGGCCAGCCTTAAAGGGCCAGCTTAAAGGGCCAGCCTTAAAGGGCCAGCTTAAAGGGCCAGCCTTAAAGGGCAAGCCTTAAAGGGCCAGCCTTAAAGGGCCAGCCTTAGAGGGCCAGCTTAAAGGGCCAGCCTTAGAGGGCCAGCTTAAACAGCCAGCCTTAAGGGGCCAGCTTAAAGGGCCAGCCTTAAAGGGCCAGCCTTAAAGGGCCAGTCTTAAAGGGCCAGCCTTAGAGGACCAGCCTTAAAGGGCCAGCTTAAAGGGCCAGCTTAAAGGGCCAGCCTTAAGGGGGAGGGCTTAAAGGGCCAGCCTTAAAGGGCCTGCCTTAAAGGGCCAGCTTTAAAGGGCCAGCTTAAAGGGCCAGCCTTAAAGGGCCAGCCTTAAAGGGCCAGCTTAAAGGGCCAGCCTTAAGGGGCCAGCTTAAAGGGCCAGCCTTAAAGGGCAAGCCTTAAAGGGCCAGCCTTAGAGGGCCAGCTTAAAGGGCCAGCCTTAGAGGGCCTGCTTAAAGGGCCAGCCTTAAGGGGCCAGCTTAAAGGGCCAGCCTTAAAGGGCCAGCCTTAAAGGGCCAGCTTAAAGGGCCAGCTTAAAGGGCCAGCCTTAAAGGGCCATCTTAAAGGGCCAGCCTTAAAGGGCCAGCTTAAAGGGCCGGCCTTAAAGGGCCAGCCTTAAGGGGCCAGCTTAAAGGGCCAGCTTAAAGGGCCAGCCTTAGAGGGCCAGCTTAAAGGGCCAGCCTTAAGGGGCCAGCTTAAAGGGCCAGCCTTAAAGGGCAAGCCTTAAAGGGCCAGCCTTAGAGGGCCAGCTTAAAGGGCCAGCCTTAGAGGGCCAGCTTAAAGGGCCAGCCTTAAGGGGCCAGCTTAAAGGGCCAGCCTCAAAGGGCCAGCCTTAAAGGGCCAGCTTAAAGGGCCAGCCTTAAAGGGCCAGCCTTAAAGGGCCAGCCTTAAAGGGCCAGCTTAAAGGGCCAGCTTTAAAGGGCCAGCTTAAAGGGCCAGCCTTAAAGGGCAAGCCTTAAAGGGCCAGCCTTAAAGGGCCAGCCTTAGAGGGCCAGCTTAAAGGGCCAGCCTTAGAGGGCCAGCTTAAAGGGCCAGCCTTAAGGGGCCAGCTTAAAGGGCCAGCCTTAAAGGGCCAGCCTTAAAGGGCCAGTCTTAAAGGGCCAGCCTTAGAGGGCCAGCCTTAAAGGGCCAGCCTTAAAGGGCCAGCCTTAAAGGGCCAGCCTTAGAGGGCCAGCCTTAAAGGGCCAGCTTTAAAGGGCCAGTCTTAAAGGGCCAGCCTTAGAGGGCCAGCCTTAAAGGGCCAGCTTAAAGGGCCAGCCTTAAAGGGCCAGCTTAAAGGGCCGGCCTTAAAGGGCCAGCCTTAAAGGGCCAGCTTAAAGGGCCAGCCTTAAAGGGCCAGCTTAAAGGGCCAGCCTTAGAGGGCCAGCCTTAAGGGGCCAGCTTAAAGGGCCAGCCTTAAAGGGCCAGCCTTAGAGGGCCAGCTTAAAGGGCCAGCCTTAGAGGGCCAGCCTTAAGGGGCCAGCTTAAAGGGCCAGCCTTAAAGGGCCAGCCTTAGATGGCCAGCTTAAAGGGCCAGCCTTAGAGGGCCAGCTTAAAGGGCAAGCCTTAAGGGGCCAGCTTAAAGGGCCAGCCTTAAAGGGCCAGCCTTAAAGGGCCAGTCTTAAAGGGCCAGCCTTAGAGGGCCAGCTTTAAAGGGCCAGCTTAAAGGGCCAGCCTTAAAGGGCCAGGTTAAAGGGCCAGCCTTAGAGGGCAAGCCTTAAGGGGCCAGCTTAAAGGGCCAGCCTTATAGGGCCAGCCTTAAAGGGCCAGCTTAAAGGGCCAGCCTTAAAGGGCCAGCTTAAAGGGCCAGCCTTAAAGGGCCAGCCTTAGAGGGCCAGCTTAAAGGGCCAGCCTTAGAGGGCCAGCCTTAAAGGGCCAGCCTTAAAGGGCCAGCTTAAAGGGCCAGCTTTAAAGGGCCAGCTTAAAGGGCCAGCCTTAAAGGGCCAGCCTTAAAGGGCCAGCCTTAGAGGGCCAGCTTAAAGGGCCAGCCTTAAGGGGCCAGCTTAAAGGGCCAGCTTAAAGGGCCAGCCTTAGAGGGCCAGCTTAAAGGGCCAGCCTTAAGGGGCCAGCTTAAAGGGCCAGCCTTAAAGGGCAAGCCTTAAAGGGCCAGCCTTAGAGGGCCAGCTTAAAGGGCCAGCCTTAGAGGGCCAGCTTAAAGGGCCAGCCTTAAGGGGCCAGCCTTAAAGGGCCAGCCTTAAAGGGCCAGCCTTAAGGGACCAGCTTAAAGGGCCAGCCTTAAAGGGCCAGTCTTAAAGGGCCAGCCTTAGAGGGCCAGCCTTAAAGGGCCAGCTTAAAGGGCCAGCCTTAAAGGGCCAGCTTAAAAGGCCAGCCTTAAAGGGCCAGCTTAAAGGGCCAGCCTTAGATGGCCAGCCTTAAGGGGCCAACTTAAAGGGCCAGCCTTAAAGGGCCAGCCTTAAAGGGCCAGCCTTAAAGGGCCAGCCTTAAAGGGCCAGCCTTAAAGGGCCAGCTTAAAGGGCCAGCTTAAAGGGCCAGCCTTAGAGGGCCAGCTTAAAGGGCCAGCCTTAAGGGGCCAGCTTAAAGGGCCAGCCTTAAAGGGCAAGCCTTAAAGGGCCAGCCTTAGAGGGCCAGCCTTAGAGGGCCAGCTTAAAGGGCCAGCCTTAGAGGGCCAGCTTAAAGGGCCAGCCTTAAGGGGCCAGCTTAAAGGGCCAGCCTCAAAGGGCCAGCCTTAAAGGGCCAGCTTAAAGGGCCAGCCTTAAAGGGCCAGCTTAAAGGGCCAGCCTTAAAGGGCCAGCCTTAAAGGGCCAGCTTAAAGGGCCAGCCTTAGAGGGCCAGCTTAAACAGCCAGCCTTAAGGGGCCAGCTTAAAGGGCCAGCCTTAAAGGGCCAGCCTTAAAGGGCCAGTCTTAAAGGGCCAGCCTTAGAGGACCAGCCTTAAAGGGCCAGCTTAAAGGGCCAGCTTAAAGGGCCAGCCTTAAGGGGGAGGGCTTAAAGGGCCAGCCTTAAAGGGCCTGCCTTAAAGGGCCAGCTTTAAAGGGCCAGCTTAAAGGGCCAGCCTTAAAGGGCCTGCCTTAAAGGGCCAGCTTAAAGGGCCAGCCTTAAGGGGCCAGCTTAAAGGGCCAGCCTTAAAGGGCAAGCATTAAAGGGCCAGCCTTAGAGGGCCAGCTTAAAGGGCCAGCCTTAGAGGGCCTGCTTAAAGGGCCAGCCTTAAGGGGCCAGCTTAAAGGGCCAGCCTTAAAGGGCCAGCCTTAAAGGGCCAGCTTAAAGGGCCAGCCTTAAAGGGCCAGCTTAAAGGGCCAGCCTTAAAGGGCCAGCTTAAAGGGCCGGCCTTAAAGGGCCAGCCTTAAGGGGCCAGCTTAAAGGGCCAGCTTAAAGGGCCAGCCTTAGAGGGCCAGCTTAAAGGGCCAGCCTTAAGGGGCCAGCTTAAAGGGCCAGCCTTAAAGGGCCAGCTTAAAGGGCCAGCCTTAAAGGGCAAGCCTTAAAGGGCCAGCTTAAAGGGCCAGCCTTAAAGGGCCAGCCTTAAAGGGCCAGCTTAAAGGGCCAGCCTTAGAGGGCCAGCTTAAAGGGCCAGCCTTAAGGGGCCAGCTTAAAGGGCCAGCCTTAAAGGGCCAGCTTAAAGGGCCAGCCTTAAAGGGCCAGCCTTAAAGGGCCAGCTTAAAGGGCCAGCCTTAAAGGGCCAGCTTAAAGGGCCAGCCTTAAAGGGCAAGCCTTAAAGGGCCAGCCTTAAAGGGCCAGCCTTAGAGGGCCAGCTTAAAGGGCCAGCCTTAGAGGGCCAGCTTAAACAGCCAGCCTTAAGGGGCCAGCTTAAAGGGCCAGCCTTAAAGGGCCAGCCTTAAAGGGCCAGTCTTAAAGGGCCAGCCTTAGAGGACCAGCCTTAAAGGGCCAGCTTAAAGGGCCAGCTTAAAGGGCCAGCCTTAAGGGGGAGGGCTTAAAGGGCCAGCCTTAAAGGGCCTGCCTTAAAGGGCCAGCTTTAAAGGGCCAGCTTAAAGGGCCAGCCTTAAAGGGCCAGCCTTAAAGGGCCAGCTTAAAGGGCCAGCCTTAAGGGGGCAGCTTAAAGGGCCAGCCTTAAAGGGCAAGCCTTAAAGGGCCAGCCTTAGAGGGCCAGCTTAAAGGGCCAGCCTTAGAGGGCCTGCTTAAAGGGCCAGCCTTAAGGGGCCAGCTTAAAGGGCCAGCCTTAAAGGGCCAGCCTTAAAGGGCCAGCTTAAAGGGCCAGCCTTAAAGGGCCAGCTTAAAGGGCCGGCCTTAAAGGGCCAGCCTTAAGGGGCCAGCTTAAAGGGCCAGCTTAAAGGGCCAGCCTTAGAGGGCCAGCTTAAAGGGCCAGCCTTAAGGGGCCAGCTTAAAGGGCCAGCCTTAAAGGGCAAGCCTTAAAGGGCCAGCCTTAGAGGGCCAGCTTAAAGGGCCAGCCTTAGAGGGCCAGCTTAAAGGGCCAGCCTTAAGGGGCCAGCTTAAAGGGCCAGCCTCAAAGGGCCAGCCTTAAAGGGCCAGCTTAAAGGGCCAGCCTTAAAGGGCCAGCTTAAAGGGCCAGCCTTAAAGGGCCAGCCTTAAAGGGCCAGCTTAAAGGGCCAGCTTTAAAGGGCCAGCTTAAAGGGCCAGCCTTAAAGGGCAAGCCTTAAAGGGCCAGCCTTAAAGGGCCAGCCTTAGAGGGCCAGCTTAAAGGGCCAGCCTTAGAGGGCCAGCTTAAAGGGCCAGCCTTAAGGGGCCAGCTTAAAGGGCCAGCCTTAAAGGGCCAGCCTTAAAGGGCCAGTCTTAAAGGGCCAGCCTTAGAGGGCCAGCCTTAAAGGGCCAGCCTTAAAGGGCCAGCCTTAGAGGGCCAGCCTTAAAGGGCCAGCTTTAAAGGGCCAGTCTTAAAGGGCCAGCCTTAGAGGGCCAGCCTTAAAGGGCCAGCTTAAAGGGCCGGCCTTAAAGGGCCAGCCTTAAAGGGCCAGCTTAAAGGGCCAGCCTTAAAGGGCCAGCTTAAAGGGCCAGCCTTAGAGGGCCAGCCTTAAGGGGCCAGCTTAAAGGGCCAGCCTTAAAGGGCCAGCCTTAGAGGGCCAGCTTAAAGGGCCAGCCTTAGAGGGCCAGCCTTAAGGGGCCAGCTTAAAGGGCCAGCCTTAAAGGGCCAGCCTTAGATGGCCAGCTTAAAGGGCCAGCCTTAGAGGGCCAGCTTAAAGGGCAAGCCTTAAGGGGCCAGCTTAAAGGGCCAGCCTTAAAGGGCCAGCCTTAAAGGGCCAGTCTTAAAGGGCCAGCCTTAGAGGGCCAGCTTTAAAGGGCCAGCTTAAAGGGCCAGCCTTAAAGGGCCAGCCTTAAAGGGCCAGGTTAAAGGGCCAGCCTTAGAGGGCAAGCCTTAAGGGGCCAGCTTAAAGGGCCAGCCTTATAGGGCCAGCCTTAAAGGGCCAGCTTAAAGGGCCAGCCTTAAAGGGCCAGCTTAAAGGGCCAGCCTTAAAGGGCCAGCCTTAGAGGGCCAGCTTAAAGGGCCAGCCTTAGAGGGCCAGCTTAAAGGGCCAGCCTTAAGGGACCAGCTTAAAGGGCCAGCCTTAAAGGGCCAGTCTTAAAGGGCCAGCCTTAGAGGGCCAGCCTTAAAGGGCCAGCTTAAAGGGCCAGCCTTAAAGGGCCAGCTTAAAGGGCCAGCCTTAAGGGGCCAGCTTAAAGGTCCAGCCTTAAAGGGCAAGCCTTAAAGGGCCAGCCTTAGAATGCCAGCCTTAGAGGGCCAGCTTAAAGGGCCAGCCTTAGAGGGCCAGCTTAAAGGGCCAGCCTTAAGGGGCCAGCTTAAAGGGCCAGCCTCAAAGGGCCAGCCTTAAAGGGCCAGCCTTAAAGGGCCAGCTTAAAGGGCCAGCCTTAAAGGGCCAGCTTAAAGGGCCAGCCTTAAAGGGCCAGCCTTAAAGGGCCAGCTTAAAGGGCCAGCCTTAAAGGGCCAGCTTAAAGGGCCAGCCTTAAAGGGCCAGCCTTAGAGGGCCAGCTTAAAGGGCCAGCCTTAGAGGGCCAGCTTAAAGGGCCAGCCTTAAGGGACCAGCTTAAAGGGCCAGCCTTAAAGGGCCAGCCTTAAAGGGCCAGCCTTAAAGGGCCAGCTTAAAGGGCCAGCTTAAAGGGCCAGCCTTAGAGGGCCAGCTTAAAGGGCCAGCCTTAAAGGGCCAGCTTAAAGGGCCAGCCTTAAAGGGCAAGCCTTAAAGGGCCAGCCTTAGAGGGCCAGCCTTAGAGGGCCAGCTTAAAGGGCCAGCCTTAGAGGGCCAGCTTAAAGGGCCAGCCTTAGAGGGCCAGCTTAAAGGGCCAGCCTCAAAGGGCCAGCCTTAAAGGGCCAGCCTTAAAGGGCCAGCTTAAAGGGCCAGCCTTAAAGGGCCAGCTTAAAGGGCCAGCCTTAAAGGGCCAGCCTTAAAGGGCCAGCTTAAAGGGCCAGCCTTAAAGGGCCAGCTTAAAGGGCCAGCCTTAAAGGGCAAGCCTTAAAGGGCCAGCCTTAAAGGGCCAGCCTTAAAGGGGCAGCTTAAAGGGCCAGCCTTAAAGGGCCAGCTTAAAGGGCCAGCCTTAAAGGGCCAGCTTAAAGGGCCAGCCTTAGAGGGCCAGCTTAAAGGGCCAGCCTTAAGGGGCCAGCTTAAAGGGCCAGCCTTAAAGGGCCAGCCTTAAAGGGCCAGTCTTAAAGGGCCAGCCTTAGAGGGCCAGCCTTAAAGGGCCAGCTTAAAGGGCCAGCCTTAAAGGGCCAGCCTTAGAGGGCCAGCTTAAAGGGCCAGCCTTAGAGGGCCAGCTTAAAAGGCCAGCCTTAAGGGGCCAGCTTAAAGGGCCAGCCTTAAAGGGCCAGCCTTAAGGGGCCAGCTTAAAGGGCCAGCCTTAAGGGGCCAGCTTAAAGGGCCAGCCTTAAAGGGCCAGCCTTAAAGGGCCAGCTTAAAGGGCCAGCCTTAAAGGGCCAGCTTAAAGGGCCAGCCTTAGAGGGCCAGCTTAAAGGGCCAGCCTTAAGGGGCCAGCTTAAAGGGCCAGCCTTAAAGGGCAAGCCTAAAAGGGCCAGCCTTAGAGGGCCAGCTTAAAGGGCCAGCCTTAGAGGGCCAGCTTAAAGGGCCAGCCTTAAGGGGCCAGCTTAAAGGGCCAGCCTCAAAGGGCCAGCCTTAAAGGGTCAGCCTCAAAGGGCCAGCCTTAAAGGGCCAGCTTAAAGGGCCAGCCTTAAAGGGCCAGCTTAAAGGGCCAGCCTTAAAGGGCCAGCCTTAAAGGGCAAGCCTTAAAGGGCCAGCCTTAGAGGGCCAGCTTAAAGGGCCAGCCTTAGAGGGCCAGCTTAAAGGGCCAGCCTTAAGGGGCCAGCTTAAAGGGCCAGCCTCAAAGGGCCAGCCTTAAAGGGCCAGCCTCAAAGGGCCAGCCTTAAAGGGCCAGCTTAAAGGGCCAGCCTTAAAGGGCCAGCTTAAAGGGCCAGCCTTAAAGGGCCAGCCTTAAAGGGCCAGCTTAAAGGGCCAGCTTTAAAGGGCCAGCTTAAAGGGCCAGCCTTAAAGGGCCAGCCTTAAAGGGCCAGCCTTAAAGGGCCAGCCTTAGAGGGCCAGCTTAAAGGGCCAGCCTTAAGGGGCCAGCTTAAAGGGCCAGCTTAAAGGGCCAGCCTTAGAGGGCCAGCTTAAAGGGCCAGCTTAAAGGGCCAGCCTTAAAGGGCAAGCCTTAAAGGGCCAGCCTTAGAGGGCCAGCTTAAAGGGCCAGCCTTAGAGGGCCATCTTAAAGGGCCAGCCTTAAGGGGCCAGCCTTAAAGGGCCAGCCTTAAAGGGCCAGCCTTAAGGGACCAGCTTAAAGGGCCAGCCTTAAAGGGCCAGTCTTAAAGGGCCAGCCTTAGAGGGCCAGCCTTAAAGGGCCAGCTTAAAGGGCCAGCCTTAAAGGGCCAGCTTAAAAGGCCAGCCTTAAAGGGCCAGCTTAAAGGGCCAGCCTTAGAGGGCCAGCTTAAAGGGCCAGCCTTAAGGGGCCAGCTTAAAGGGCCAGCCTCAAAGGGCCAGCCTTAAAGGGTCAGCCTCAAAGGGCCAGCCTTAAAGGGCCAGCTTAAAGGGCCAGCCTTAAAGGGCCAGCTTAAAGGGCCAGCCTTAAAGGGCCAGCCTTAAAGGGCAAGCCTTAAAGGGCCAGCCTTAGAGGGCCAGCTTAAAGGGCCAGCCTTAGAGGGCCAGCTTAAAGGGCCAGCCTTAAGGGGCCAGCTTAAAGGGCCAGCCTCAAAGGGCCAGCCTTAAAGGGCCAGCCTCAAAGGGCCAGCCTTAAAGGGCCAGCTTAAAGGGCCAGCCTTAAAGGGCCAGCTTAAAGGGCCAGCCTTAAAGGGCCAGCCTTAAAGGGCCAGCTTAAAGGGCCAGCTTTAAAGGGCCAGCTTAAAGGGCCAGCCTTAAAGGGCCAGCCTTAAAGGGCCAGCCTTAAAGGGCCAGCCTTAGAGGGCCAGCTTAAAGGGCCAGCCTTAAGGGGCCAGCTTAAAGGGCCAGCTTAAAGGGCCAGCCTTAGAGGGCCAGCTTAAAGGGCCAGCTTAAAGGGCCAGCCTTAAAGGGCAAGCCTTAAAGGGCCAGCCTTAGAGGGCCAGCTTAAAGGGCCAGCCTTAGAGGGCCAGCTTAAAGGACCAGCCTTAAGGGGCCAGCCTTAAAGGGCCAGCCTTAAAGGGCCAGCCTTAAGGGACCAGCTTAAAGGGCCAGCCTTAAAGGGCCAGTCTTAAAGGGCCAGCCTTAGAGGGCCAGCCTTAAAGGGCCAGCTTAAAGGGCCAGCCTTAAAGGGCCAGCTTAAAAGGCCAGCCTTAAAGGGCCAGCTTAAAGGGCCAGCCTTAGATGGCCAGCCTTAAGGGGCCAACTTAAAGGGCCAGCCTTAAAGGGCCAGCCTTAAAGGGCCAGCCTTAAAGGGCCAGCCTTAAAGGGCCAGCCTTAAAGGGCCAGCCTTAAAGGGCCAGCTTAAAGGGCCAGCTTAAAGGGCCAGCCTTAGAGGGCCAGCTTAAAGGGCCAGCCTTAAGGGGCCAGCTTAAAGGGCCAGCCTTAAAGGGCAAGCCTTAAAGGGCCAGCCTTAGAGGGCCAGCCTTAGAGGGCCAGCTTAAAGGGCCAGCCTTAGAGGGCCAGCTTAAAGGGCCAGCCTTAAGGGGCCAGCTTAAAGGGCCAGCCTCAAAGGGCCAGCCTTAAAGGGCCAGCTTAAAGGGCCAGCCTTAAAGGGCCAGCTTAAAGGGCCAGCCTTAAAGGGCCAGCCTTAAAGGGCCAGCTTAAAGGGCCAGCCTTAAAGGGCAAGCCTTAAAGGGCCAGCCTTAAAGGGCCAGCCTTAAAGGGCCAGCTTAAAGGGCCAGCCTTAAAGGGCCAGCCTTAAAGGGCCAGCTTAAAGGGCCAGCCTTAAAGGGCCAGCTTAAAGGGCCAGCCTTAGAGGGCCAGCTTAAAGGGCCAGCCTTAAGGGGCCAGCTTAAAGGGCCAGCCTTAAAGGGCCAGCCTTAAAGGGCCAGTCTTAAAGGGCCAGCCTTAGAGGGCCAGCCTTAAAGGGCCAGCTTAAAGGGCCAGCCTTAGAGGGCCAGCTTAAAGGGCCAGCCTTAAGGGGCCAGCTTAAAGGGCCAGCCTTAAAGGGCCAGCTTAAAGGGCCAGCCTTAAAGGGCCAGCCTTAAAGGGCCAGCTTAAAGGGCCAGCCTTAAAGGGCCAGCTTAAAGGGCCAGCCTTAAAGGGCAAGCCTTAAAGGGCCAGCCTTAAAGGGCCAGCCTTAGAGGGCCAGCTTAAAGGGCCAGCCTTAGAGGGCCAGCTTAAACAGCCAGCCTTAAGGGGCCAGCTTAAAGGGCCAGCCTTAAAGGGCCAGCCTTAAAGGGCCAGTCTTAAAGGGCCAGCCTTAGAGGACCAGCCTTAAAGGGCCAGCTTAAAGGGCCAGCTTAAAGGGCCAGCCTTAAGGGGGAGGGCTTAAAGGGCCAGCCTTAAAGGGCCTGCCTTAAAGGGCCAGCTTTAAAGGGCCAGCTTAAAGGGCCAGCCGTAAAGGGCCAGCCTTAAAGGGCCAGCTTAAAGGGCCAGCCTTAAGGGGCCAGCTTAAAGGGCCAGCCTTAAAGGGCAAGACTTAAAGGGCCAGCCTTAGAGGGCCAGCTTAAAGGGCCAGCCTTAGAGGGCCTGCTTAAAGGGCCAGCCTTAAGGGGCCAGCTTAAAGGGCCAGCCTTAAAGGGCCAGCCTTAAAGGGCCAGCTTAAAGGGCCAGCCTTAAAGGGCCAGCTTAAAGGGCCAGCCTTAAAGGGCCAGCTTAAAGGGCCGGCCTTAAAGGGCCAGCCTTAAGGGGCCAGCTTAAAGGGCCAGCTTAAAGGGCCAGCCTTAGAGGGCCAGCTTAAAGGGCCAGCCTTAAGGGGCCAGCTTAAAGGGCCAGCCTTAAAGGGCAAGCCTTAAAGGGCCAGCCTTAGAGGGCCAGCTTAAAGGGCCAGCCTTAGAGGGCCAGCTTAAAGGGCCAGCCTTAAGGGGCCAGCTTAAAGGGCCAGCCTCAAAGGGCCAGCCTTAAAGGGCCAGCTTAAAGGGCCAGCCTTAAAGGGCCAGCTTAAAGGGCCAGCCTTAAAGGGCCAGCCTTAAAGGGCCAGCTTAAAGGGCCAGCTTTAAAGGGCCAGCTTAAAGGGCCAGCCTTAAAGGGCAAGCCTTAAAGGGCCAGCCTTAAAGGGCCAGCCTTAGAGGGCCAGCTTAAAGGGCCAGCCTTAGAGGGCCAGCTTAAAGGGCCAGCCTTAAGGGGCCAGCTTAAAGGGCCAGCCTTAAAGGGCCAGCCTTAAAGGGCCAGTCTTAAAGGGCCAGCCTTAGAGGGCCAGCCTTAAAGGGCCAGCCTTAAAGGGCCAGCCTTAAAGGGCCAGCCTTAGAGGGCCAGCCTTAAAGGGCCAGCTTTAAAGGGCCAGTCTTAAAGGGCCAGCCTTAGAGGGCCAGCCTTAAAGGGCCAGCTTAAAGGGCCAGCCTTAAAGGGCCAGCTTAAAGGGCCGGCCTTAAAGGGCCAGCCTTAAAGGGCCAGCTTAAAGGGCCAGCCTTAAAGGGCCAGCTTAAAGGGCCAGCCTTAGAGGGCCAGCCTTAAGGGGCCAGCTTAAAGGGCCAGCCTTAAAGGGCCAGCCTTAGAGGGCCAGCTTAAAGGGCCAGCCTTAGAGGGCCAGCCTTAAGGGGCCAGCTTAAAGGGCCAGCCTTAAAGGGCCAGCCTTAGATGGCCAGCTTAAAGGGCCAGCCTTAGAGGGCCAGCTTAAAGGGCAAGCCTTAAGGGGCCAGCTTAAAGGGCCAGCCTTAAAGGGCCAGCCTTAAAGGGCCAGTCTTAAAGGGCCAGCCTTAGAGGGCCAGCTTTAAAGGGCCAGCTTAAAGGGCCAGCCTTAAAGGGCCAGCCTTAAAGGGCCAGGTTAAAGGGCCAGCCTTAGAGGGCAAGCCTTAAGGGGCCAGCTTAAAGGGCCAGCCTTATAGGGCCAGCCTTAAAGGGCCAGCTTAAAGGGCCAGCCTTAAAGGGCCAGCTTAAAGGGCCAGCCTTAAGGGACCAGCTTAAAGGGCCAGCCTTAAAGGGCCAGTCTAAAGGGCCAGCCTTAGAGGGCCAGCCTTAAAGGGCCAGCTTAAAGGGCCAGCCTTAAAGGGCCAGCTTAAAGGGCCAGCCTTAAGGGGCCAGCTTAAAGGTCCAGCCTTAAAGGGCAAGCCTTAAAGGGCCAGCCTTAGAATGCCAGCCTTAGAGGGCCAGCTTAAAGGGCCAGCCTTAGAGGGCCAGCTTAAAGGGCCAGCCTTAAGGGGCCAGCTTAAAGGGCCAGCCTCAAAGGGCCAGCCTTAAAGGGCCAGCCTTAAAGGGCCAGCTTAAAGGGCCAGCCTTAAAGGGCCAGCTTAAAGGGCCAGCCTTAAAGGGCCAGCCTTAAAGGGCCAGCTTAAAGGGCCAGCCTTAAAGGGCCAGCCTTAGAGGGCCAGCTTAAAGGGCCAGCCTTAGAGGGCCAGCTTAAAGGGCCAGCCTTAAGGGACCAGCTTAAAGGGCCAGCCTTAAAGGGCCAGCCTTAAAGGGCCAGCTTAAAGGGCCAGCTTAAAGGGCCAGCCTTAGAGGGCCAGCTTAAAGGGCCAGCCTTAAAGGGCCAGCTTAAAGGGCCAGCCTTAAAGGGCCAGCTTAAAGGGCCAGCCTTAAAGGGCCAGCTTAAAGGGCCGGCCTTAAAGGGCCAGCCTTAAGGGGCCAGCTTAAAGGGCCAGCTTAAAGGGCCAGCCTTAGAGGGCCAGCTTAAAGGGCCAGCCTTAAGGGGCCAGCTTAAAGGGCCAGCCTTAAAGGGCAAGCCTTAAAGGGCCAGCCTTAGAGGGCCAGCTTAAAGGGCCAGCCTTAGAGGGCCAGCTTAAAGGGCCAGCCTTAAGGGGCCAGCTTAAAGGGCCAGCCTCAAAGGGCCAGCCTTAAAGGGCCAGCTTAAAGGGCCAGCCTTAAAGGGCCAGCTTAAAGGGCCAGCCTTAAAGGGCCAGCCTTAAAGGGCCAGCTTAAAGGGCCAGCTTTAAAGGGCCAGCTTAAAGGGCCAGCCTTAAAGGGCAAGCCTTAAAGGGCCAGCTTTAAAGGGCCAGCCTTAGAGGGCCAGCTTAAAGGGCCAGCCTTAGAGGGCCAGCTTAAAGGGCCAGCCTTAAGGGGCCAGCTTAAAGGGCCAGCCTTAAAGGGCCAGCCTTAAAGGGCCAGTCTTAAAGGGCCAGCCTTAGAGGGCCAGCCTTAAAGGGCCAGCCTTAAAGGGCCAGCCTTAAAGGGCCAGCCTTAGAGGGCCAGCCTTAAAGGGCCAGCTTTAAAGGGCCAGTCTTAAAGGGCCAGCCTTAGAGGGCCAGCCTTAAAGGGCCAGCTTAAAGGGCCAGCCTTAAAGGGCCAGCTTAAAGGGCCGGCCTTAAAGGGCCAGCCTTAAAGGGCCAGCTTAAAGGGCCAGCCTTAAAGGGCCAGCTTAAAGGGCCAGCCTTAGAGGGCCAGCCTTAAGGGGCCAGCTTAAAGGGCCAGCCTTAAAGGGCCAGCCTTAGAGGGCCAGCTTAAAGGGCCAGCCTTAGAGGGCCAGCCTTAAGGGGCCAGCTTAAAGGGCCAGCCTTAAAGGGCCAGCCTTAGATGGCCAGCTTAAAGGGCCAGCCTTAGAGGGCCAGCTTAAAGGGCAAGCCTTAAGGGGCCAGCTTAAAGGGCCAGCCTTAAAGGGCCAGCCTTAAAGGGCCAGTCTTAAAGGGCCAGCCTTAGAGGGCCAGCTTTAAAGGGCCAGCTTAAAGGGCCAGCCTTAAAGGGCCAGCCTTAAAGGGCCAGGTTAAAGGGCCAGCCTTAGAGGGCAAGCCTTAAGGGGCCAGCTTAAAGGGCCAGCCTTACAGGGCCAGCCTTAAAGGGCCAGCTTAAAGGGCCAGCCTTAAAGGGCCAGCTTAAAGGGCCAGCCTTAAAGGGCCAGCCTTAGAGGGCTAGCTTAAAGGGCCAGCCTTAGAGGGCCAGCTTAAAGGGCCAGCCTTAAGGGACCAGCTTAAAGGGCCAGCCTTAAAGGGCCAGTCTTAAAGGGCCAGCCTTAGAGGGCCAGCCTTAAAGGGCCAGCTTAAAGGGCCAGCCTTAAAGGGCCAGCTTAAAGGGCCAGCCTTAAGGGGCCAGCTTAAAGGTCCAGCCTTAAAGGGCAAGCCTTAAAGGGCCAGCCTTAGAATGCCAGCCTTAGAGGGCCAGCTTAAAGGGCCAGCCTTAGAGGGCCAGCTTAAAGGGCCAGCCTTAAGGGGCCAGCTTAAAGGGCCAGCCTCAAAGGGCCAGCCTTAAAGGGCCAGCCTTAAAGGGCCAGCTTAAAGGGCCAGCCTTAAAGGGCCAGCTTAAAGGGCCAGCCTTAAAGGGCCAGCCTTAAAGGGCCAGCTTAAAGGGCCAGCCTTAAAGGGCCAGCTTAAAGGGCCAGCCTTAAAGGGCCAGCCTTAGAGGGCCAGCTTAAAGGGCCAGCCTTAGAGGGCCAGCTTAAAGGGCCAGCCTTAAGGGACCAGCTTAAAGGGCCAGCCTTAAAGGGCCAGCCTTAAAGGGCCAGCTTAAAGGGCCAGCTTAAAGGGCCAGCCTTAGAGGGCCAGCTTAAAGGGCCAGCCTTAAAGGGCCAGCTTAAAGGGCCAGCCTTAAAGGGCCAGCTTAAAGGGCCAGCCTTAAAGGGCCAGCTTAAAGGGCCGGCCTTAAAGGGCCAGCCTTAAGGGGCCAGCTTAAAGGGCCAGCTTAAAGGGCCAGCCTTAGAGGGCCAGCTTAAAGGGCCAGCCTTAAGGGGCCAGCTTAAAGGGCCAGCCTTAAAGGGCAAGCCTTAAAGGGCCAGCCTTAGAGGGCCAGCTTAAAGGGCCAGCCTTAGAGGGCCAGCTTAAAGGGCCAGCCTTAAGGGGCCAGCTTAAAGGGCCAGCCTCAAAGGGCCAGCCTTAAAGGGCCAGCTTAAAGGGCCAGCCTTAAAGGGCCAGCTTAAAGGGCCAGCCTTAAAGGGCCAGCCTTAAAGGGCCAGCCTTAAAGGGCCAGCTTAAAGGGCCAGCTTTAAAGGGCCAGCTTAAAGGGCCAGCCTTAAAGGGCAAGCCTTAAAGGGCCAGCCTTAAAGGGCCAGCCTTAGAGGGCCAGCTTAAAGGGCCAGCCTTAGAGGGCCAGCTTAAAGGGCCAGCCTTAAGTGGCCAGCTTAAAGGGCCAGCCTTAAAGGGCCAGCCTTAAAGGGCCAGTCTTAAAGGGCCAGCCTTAGAGGGCCAGCCTTAAAGGGCCAGCCTTAAAGGGCCAGCCTTAAAGGGCCAGCCTTAGAGGGCCAGCCTTAAAGGGCCAGCTTTAAAGGGCCAGTCTTAAAGGGCCAGCCTTAGAGGGCCAGCCTTAAAGGGCCAGCTTAAAGGGCCAGCCTTAAAGGGCCAGCTTAAAGGGCCGGCCTTAAAGGGCCAGCCTTAAAGGGCCAGCTTAAAGGGCCAGCCTTAAAGGGCCAGCTTAAAGGGCCAGCCTTAGAGGGCCAGCCTTAAGGGGCCAGCTTAAAGGGCCAGCCTTAAAGGGCCAGCCTTAGAGGGCCAGCTTAAAGGGCCAGCCTTAGAGGGCCAGCCTTAAGGGGCCAGCTTAAAGGGCCAGCCTTAAAGGGCCAGCCTTAGATGGCCAGCTTAAAGGGACAGCCTTAGAGGGCCAGCTTAAAGGGCAAGCCTTAAGGGGCCAGCTTAAAGGGCCAGCCTTAAAGGGCCAGCCTTAAAGGGCCAGTCTTAAAGGGCCAGCCTTAGAGGGCCAGCTTTAAAGGGCCAGCTTAAAGGGCCAGCCTTAAAGGGCCAGCCTTAAAGGGCCAGGTTAAAGGGCCAGCCTTAGAGGGCAAGCCTTAAGGGGCCAGCTTAAAGGGCCAGCCTTATAGGGCCAGCCTTAAAGGGCCAGCTTAAAGGGCCAGCCTTAAAGGGCCAGCTTAAAGGGCCAGCCTTAAAGGGCCAGCTTAAAGGGCCAGCCTTAAGGGGCCAGCTTAAAGGTCCAGCCTTAAAGGGCAAGCCTTAAAGGGCCAGCCTTAGAATGCCAGCCTTAGAGGGCCAGCTTAAAGGGCCAGCCTTAGAGGGCCAGCTTAAAGGGCCAGCCTTAAGGGGCCAGCTTAAAGGGCCAGCCTCAAAGGGCCAGCCTTAAAGGGCCAGCCTTAAAGGGCCAGCTTAAAGGGCCAGCCTTAAAGGGCCAGCTTAAAGGGCCAGCCTTAAAGGGCCAGCCTTAAAGGGCCAGCTTAAAGGGCCAGCCTTAAAGGGCCAGCTTAAAGGGCCAGCCTTAAAGGGCCAGCCTTAGAGGGCCAGCTTAAAGGGCCAGCCTTAGAGGGCCAGCTTAAAGGGCCAGCCTTAAGGGACCAGCTTAAAGGGCCAGCCTTAAAGGGCCAGCCTTAAAGGGCCAGCTTAAAGGGCCAGCTTAAAGGGCCAGCCTTAGAGGGCCAGCTTAAAGGGCCAGCCTTAAAGGGCCAGCTTAAAGGGCCAGCCTTAAAGGGCAAGCCTTAAAGGGCCAGCCTTAGAGGGCCAGCTTAAAGGGCCAGCCTTAGAGGGCCAGCTTAAAGGGCCAGCCTTAGAGGGCCAGCTTAAAGGGCCAGCCTCAAAGGGCCAGCCTTAAAGGGCCAGCCTTAAAGGGCCAGCTTAAAGGGCCAGCCTTAAAGGGCCAGCTTAAAGGGCCAGCCTTAAAGGGCCAGCCTTAAAGGGCCAGCTTAAAGGGCCAGCCTTAAAGGGCCAGCCTTAAAGGGCCAGCTTAAAGGGCCAGCCTTAAAGGGCCAGCTTAAAGGGCCAGCCTTAAAGGGCAAGCCTTAAAGGGCCAGCCTTAAAGGGCCAGCATTAGAGGGCCAGCTTAAAGGGCCAGCCTTAGAGGGCCAGCTTAAAGGGCCAGCCTTAAGGGGCCAGCTTAAAGGGCCAGCCTTAAAGGGCCAGCCTTAAAGGGCCAGTCTTAAAGGGCCAGCCTTAGAGGGCCAGCCTTAAAGGGCCAGCCTTAAAGGGCCAGCCTTAAAGGGCCAGCCTTAGAGGGCCAGCCTTAAAGGGCCAGCTTTAAAGGGCCAGCCTTAGAGGGCCAGCCTTAAAGGGCCAGCTTAAAGGGCCAGCCTTAAAGGGCCAGCTTAAAGGGCCGGCCTTAAAGGGCCAGCCTTAAAGGGCCAGCTTAAAGGGCCAGCCTTAAAGGGCCAGCTTAAAGGGCCAGCCTTAGAGGGCCAGCCTTAAGGGGCCAGCTTAAAGGGCCAGCCTTAAAGGGCCAGCCTTAGAGGGCCAGCTTAAAGGGCCAGCCTTAGAGGGCCAGCCTTAAGGGGCCAGCTTAAAGGGCCAGCCTTAAAGGGCCAGCCTTAGATGGCCAGCTTAAAGGGCCAGCCTTAGAGGGCCAGCTTAAAGGGCAAGCCTTAAGGGGCCAGCTTAAAGGGCCAGCCTTAAAGGGCCAGCCTTAAAGGGCCAGTCTTAAAGGGCCAGCCTTAGAGGGCCAGCTTTAAAGGGCCAGCTTAAAGGGCCAGCCTTAAAGGGCCAGCTTAAAGGGCCAGCCTTAGAGGGCCAGCTTAAAAGGCCAGCCTTAAGGGGCCAGCTTAAAGGGCCAGCCTTAAAGGGCAAGCCTTAAAGGGCCAGCCTTAGAGGGCCAGCTTAAAGGGCCAGCCGTAGAGGAAATGCTTAAAGGGCCAGCCTTAAGGGGCCAGCTTAAAGGGCCAGCCTTAAAGGGCCAGCCTTAAAGGGCCAGCTTAAAGGGCCAGCCTTAAAGGGCCAGCTTAAAGGGCCAGCCTTAAAGGGCCAGCTTAAAGGGCCGGCCTTAAAGGGCCAGCCTTAAAGGGCCAGCTTAAAGGGCCAGCCTTAAAGGGCCATCTTAAAGGGCCAGCCTTAGAGGGCAAGCCTTAAGGGGCCAGCTTAAAGGGCCAGCCTTAAAGGGCCAGCCTTAGAGGGCCAGCTTAAAGGGCCAGCCTTAAAGGGCCAGCTTAAAGGGCCAGCCTTAGAGGGCCAGCTTTACAGGGCCAGCTTAAAGGGCCAGCCTTAAAGGGCCAGCTTAAAGGGCCAGCCTTAGAGGGCCAGCTTAAAGGGCCAGCCTTAAGGGGACAGCTTAAAGGTCCAGCCTTAAAGGGCAAGCCTTAAAGGGCCAGCCTTAGAGGGCCAGCCTTAGAGGGCCAGCTTAAAGGGCCAGCCTTAGAGGGCCAGCTTAAAGGGCCAGCCTTAAGGGGCCAGCTTAAAGGGCCAGCCTCAAAGGGCCAGCCTTAAAGGGCCAGCCTTAAAGGGCCAGCTTAAAGGGCCAGCCTTAAAGGGCCAGCTTAAAGGGCCAGCCTTAAAGGGCCAGCTTAAAGGGCCAGCCTTAAAGGGCCAGCTTAAAGGGCCAGCCTTAAAGGGCCAGCTTAAAAGGCCAGCCTTAAAGGGCCAGCTTAAAGGGCCAGCCTTAGATGGCCAGCCTTAAGGGGCCAGCTTAAAGGGCCAGCCTTAAAGGGCCAGCCTTAAAGGGCCAGCCTTAAAGGGCCAGCCTTAAAGGGCCAGCCTTAAAGGGCCAGCTTAAAGGGCCAGCTTAAAGGGCCAGCCTTAGAGGGCCAGCTTAAAGGGCCAGCCTTAGAGGGCCAGCTTAAAGGGCCAGCCTTAAGGGGCCAGCTTAAAGGGCCAGCCTTAAAGGGCCAGCCTCAAAGGGCCAGCCTTAAAGGGCCAGCCTTAAAGGGCCAGCTTAAAGGGCCAGCCTTAAAGGGCCAGCTTAAAGGGCCAGCCTTAAAGGGCCAGCCTTAAAGGGCCAGGTTAAAGGGCCAGCCTTAAAGGGCCAGCTTAAAGGGCCAGCCTTAAAAGGCAAGCCTTAAAGGGCCAGCCTTAAAGGGCCAGCCTTAAAGGGCCAGCTTAAAGGGCCAGCCTTAAAGGGCCAGCTTAAAGGGCCAGCCTTAAAGGGCCAGCCTTAGAGGGCCAGCTTAAAGGGCCAGCCTTAGAGGGCCAGCTTAAAGGGCCAGCCTAAAGGGGCCAGCTTAAAGGGCCAGCCTTAAAGGGCCAGCCTTAAAGGGCCAGTCTTAAAGGGCCAGCCTTAGAGGGCCAGCCTTAAAGGGCCAGCTTAAAGGGCCAGCCTTAAAGGGCCAGCCTTAAAGGGCCAACCTTAAAGGGCAAGCCTTAAAGGGCCAGCCTTAGAGGGCCAGCTTAAAGGGCCAGCCGTAGAGGACCTGCTTAAAGGGCCAGCCTTAAGGGGCCAGCTTAAAGGGCCAGCCTTAAAGGGCAAGCCTTAAAGGGCCAGCCTTAGAGGGCCAGCTTAAAGGGCCAGCCTTAGAGGGCCAGCTTAAAGGGCCAGCCTTAAGGGGCCAGCTTAAAGGGCCAGCCTCAAAGGGCCAGCCTTAAAGGGCCAGCTTAAAGGGCCAGCCTTAGAGGGCCAGCTTAAAGGGCCAGCCTTAGAGGGCCAGCTTAAAGGGCCAGCCTTAGAGGGCCAGCTTAAAGGGCCAGCCTCAAAGGGCCAGCCTTAAAGGGCCAGCCTTAAAGGGCCAGCTTAAAGGGCCAGCCTTAAAGGGCCAGCTTAAAGGGCCAGCCTTAAAGGGCCAGCCTTAAAGGGCCAGCTTAAAGGGCCAGCCTTAAAGGGCCAGCCTTAAAGGGCCAGCTTAAAGGGCCAGCCTTAAAGGGCCAGCTTAAAGGGCCAGCCTTAAAGGGCAAGCCTTAAAGGGCCAGCCTTAAAGGGCCAGCATTAGAGGGCCAGCTTAAAGGGCCAGCCTTAGAGGGCCAGCTTAAAGGGCCAGCCTTAAGGGGCCAGCTTAAAGGGCCAGCCTTAAAGGGCCAGCCTTAAAGGGCCAGTCTTAAAGGGCCAGCCTTAGAGGGCCAGCCTTAAAGGGCCAGCCTTAAAGGGCCAGCCTTAAAGGGCCAGCCTTAGAGGGCCAGCCTTAAAGGGCCAGCTTTAAAGGGCCAGCCTTAGAGGGCCAGCCTTAAAGGGCCAGCTTAAAGGGCCAGCCTTAAAGGGCCAGCTTAAAGGGCCGGCCTTAAAGGGCCAGCCTTAAAGGGCCAGCTTAAAGGGCCAGCCTTAAAGGGCCAGCTTAAAGGGCCAGCCTTAGAGGGCCAGCCTTAAGGGGCCAGCTTAAAGGGCCAGCCTTAAAGGGCCAGCCTTAGAGGGCCAGCTTAAAGGGCCAGCCTTAGAGGGCCAGCCTTAAGGGGCCAGCTTAAAGGGCCAGCCTTAAAGGGCCAGCCTTAGATGGCCAGCTTAAAGGGCCAGCCTTAGAGGGCCAGCTTAAAGGGCAAGCCTTAAGGGGCCAGCTTAAAGGGCCAGCCTTAAAGGGCCAGCCTTAAAGGGCCAGTCTTAAAGGGCCAGCCTTAGAGGGCCAGCTTTAAAGGGCCAGCTTAAAGGGCCAGCCTTAAAGGGCCAGCTTAAAGGGCCAGCCTTAGAGGGCCAGCTTAAAAGGCCAGCCTTAAGGGGCCAGCTTAAAGGGCCAGCCTTAAAGGGCAAGCCTTAAAGGGCCAGCCTTAGAGGGCCAGCTTAAAGGGCCAGCCGTAGAGGACCTGCTTAAAGGGCCAGCCTTAAGGGGCCAGCTTAAAGGGCCAGCCTTAAAGGGCCAGCCTTAAAGGGCCAGCTTAAAGGGCCAGCCTTAAAGGGCCAGCTTAAAGGGCCAGCCTTAAAGGGCCAGCTTAAAGGGCCGGCCTTAAAGGGCCAGCCTTAAAGGGCCAGCTTAAAGGGCCAGCCTTAAAGGGCCATCTTAAAGGGCCAGCCTTAGAGGGCAAGCCTTAAGGGGCCAGCTTAAAGGGCCAGCCTTAAAGGGCCAGCCTTAGAGGGCCAGCTTAAAGGGCCAGCCTTAAAGGGCCAGCTTAAAGGGCCAGCCTTAGAGGGCCAGCTTTACAGGGCCAGCTTAAAGGGCCAGCCTTAAAGGGCCAGCTTAAAGGGCCAGCCTTAGAGGGCCAGCTTAAAGGGCCAGCCTTAAGGGGACAGCTTAAAGGTCCAGCCTTAAAGGGCAAGCCTTAAAGGGCCAGCCTTAGAGGGCCAGCCTTAGAGGGCCAGCTTAAAGGGCCAGCCTTAGAGGGCCAGCTTAAAGGGCCAGCCTTAAGGGGCCAGCTTAAAGGGCCAGCCTCAAAGGGCCAGCCTTAAAGGGCCAGCCTTAAAGGGCCAGCTTAAAGGGCCAGCCTTAAAGGGCCAGCTTAAAGGGCCAGCCTTAAAGGGCCAGCTTAAAGGGCCAGCCTTAAAGGGCCAGCTTAAAGGGCCAGCCTTAAAGGGCCAGCTTAAAAGGCCAGCCTTAAAGGGCCAGCTTAAAGGGCCAGCCTTAGATGGCCAGCCTTAAGGGGCCAGCTTAAAGGGCCAGCCTTAAAGGGCCAGCCTTAAAGGGCCAGCCTTAAAGGGCCAGCCTTAAAGGGCCAGCCTTAAAGGGCCAGCTTAAAGGGCCAGCTTAAAGGGCCAGCCTTAGAGGGCCAGCTTAAAGGGCCAGCCTTAGAGGGCCAGCTTAAAGGGCCAGCCTTAAGGGGCCAGCTTAAAGGGCCAGCCTTAAAGGGCCAGCCTCAAAGGGCCAGCCTTAAAGGGCCAGCCTTAAAGGGCCAGCTTAAAGGGCCAGCCTTAAAGGGCCAGCTTAAAGGGCCAGCCTTAAAGGGCCAGCCTTAAAGGGCCAGCTTAAAGGGCCAGCCTTAAAGGGCCAGCTTAAAGGGCCAGCCTTAAAGGGCAAGCCTTAAAGGGCCAGCCTTAAAGGGCCAGCCTTAAAGGGCCAGCTTAAAGGGCCAGCCTTAAAGGGCCAGCTTAAAGGGCCAGCCTTAAAGGGCCAGCCTTAGAGGGCCAGCTTAAAGGGCCAGCCTTAGAGGGCCAGCTTAAAGGGCCAGCCTTAAGGGGCCAGCTTAAAGGGCCAGCCTTAAAGGGCCAGCCTTAAAGGGCCAGTCTTAAAGGGCCAGCCTTAGAGGGCCAGCCTTAAAGGGCCAGCTTAAAGGGCCAGCCTTAAAGGGCCAGCCTTAAAGGGCCAGCCTTAAAGGGCAAGCCTTAAAGGGCCAGCCTTAGAGGGCCAGCTTAAAGGGCCAGCCGTAGAGGACCTGCTTAAAGGGCCAGCCTTAAGGGGCCAGCTTAAAGGGCCAGCCTTAAAGGGCAAGCCTTAAAGGGCCAGCCTTAGAGGGCCAGCTTAAAGGGCCAGCCTTAGAGGGCCAGCTTAAAGGGCCAGCCTTAAGGGGCCAGCTTAAAGGGCCAGCCTCAAAGGGCCAGCCTTAAAGGGCCAGCTTAAAGGGCCAGCCTTAAAGGGCCAGCTTAAAGGGCCAGCCTTAAAGGGCCAGCCTTAAAGGGCCAGCTTAAAGGGCCAGCCTTAAAGGGCAAGCCTTAAAGGGCCAGCCTTAGAGGGCCAGCTTAAAGGGCCAGCCTTAGAGGGCCAGCTTAAAGGGCCAGCCTTAAGGGGCCAGCTTAAAGGGCCAGCCTTAGATGGCCAGCCTTAAGGGGCCAGCTTAAAGGGCCAGCCTTAAAGGGCCAGCCTTAAAGGGCCAGCCTTAAAGGGCCAGCCTTAAAGGGCCAGCCTTAAAGGGCCAGCCTTAAAGGGCCAGCTTAAAGGGCCAGCCTTAAGGGGCCAGCTTAAAGGGCCAGCCTTAAAGGGCAAGCCTTAAAGGGCCAGCCTTAGAGGGCCAGCTTAAAGGGCCAGCCTTAGAGGGCTAGCTTAAAGGGCCAGCCTTAAGGGGCCAGCTTAAAGGGCCAGCATTAAAGGGCCAGCCTTAAAGGGCCAGCTTTAAAGGGCCAGCTTAAAGGGCCAGCCTTAAAGGGCCAGCCTTAAAGGGCCAGCTTAAAGGGCCAGCCTTAAGGGGCCAGCTTAAAGGGCCAGCCTTAAAGGGCAAGCCTTAAAGGGCCAGCCTTAGAGGGCCAGCTTAAATGGCCAGCCTTAGAGGGCCTGCTTAAAGGGCCAGCCTTAAGGGGCCAGCTTAAAGGGCCAGCCTTAAAGGGCCAGCCTTAAAGGGCCAGCTTAAAGGGCCAGCCTTAAAGGGCCAGCTTAAAGGGCCGGCCTTAAAGGGCCAGCCTTAAAGGGCCAGCTTATAGGGCCAGCCTTAAAGGGCCAGCCTTAAAGGGCCAGCCTTAAAGGGCCAGCTTAAAGGGCCAGCTTAAAGGGCCAGCCTTAAGGGGCCAGCTTAAAGGGCCAGCCTTAAAGGGCAAGCCTTAAAGGGCCAGCCTTAGAGGGCCAGCCTTAGAGGGCCAGCTTAAAGGGCCAGCCTTAGAGGGCCAGCTTAAAGGGCCAGCCTTAAGGGGCCAGCTTAAAGGGCCAGCCTCAAAGGGCCAGCCTTATAGGGCCAGCCTTAAAGGGCCAGCTTAAAGGGCCAGCCTTAAAGGGCCAGCTTAAAGGGCCAGCCTTAGAGGGCCAGCCTTAAAGGGCCAGCTTAAAGGGCCAGCCTTAAAGGGCCAGCTTAAAGGGCCAGCCTTAAAGGGCCAGCCTTAGATGGCCAGCCTTAAGGGGCCAGCTTAAAGGGCCAGCCTTAAGGGGCCAGCTTAAAGGGCCAGCCTTAAAGGGCCAGCCTTAAAGGGCCAGCCTTAAAGGGCCAGCCTTAAAGGGCCAGCCTTAAAGGGCCAGCTTAAAGGGCCAGCCTTAAGGGGCCAGCTTAAAGGGCCAGCCTTAAAGGGCAAGCCTTAAAGGGCCAGCCTTAGAGGGCCAGCTTAAAGGGCCAGCCTTAGAGGGCCAGCTTAAAGGGCCAGCCTTAAGGGGCCAGCTTAAAGGGCCAGCCTTAAAGGGCCAGCCTTAGAGGGCCAGCCTTAAGGGGCCAGCTTAAAGGGCCAGCCTTAAAGGGCCAGCCTTAAAGGGCCAGCCTTAGATGGCCAGCTTAAAGGGCCAGCCTTAAAGGGCCAGCTTAAAGGGCCAGCCTTAGAGGGCCAGCTTAAAGGGCCAGCCTTAAGGGGCCAGCTTAAAGGGCCAGCCTTAAAGGGCCAGTCTTAAAGGGCCAGCCTTAGAGGGCCAGCCTTAAAGGGCCAGCTTAAAGGGCCAGCCTTAAAGGGCCAGCTTAAAGGGCCAGCCTTAGATGGCCAGCCTTAAGGGGCCAGCTTAAAGGGCCAGCCTTAAAGGGCCAGCCTTAAAGGGCCAGCTTTAAAGGGCCAGCTTAAAGGGCCAGCCTTAAAGGGCCAGCTTAAAGGGCCAGCCTTAAAGGGCCAGCCTTAAAGGGCCAGCCTTAAAGGGCCAGCTTAAAGGGCCAGCCTTAAAGGGCCAGCCTTAAAGGGCCAGCTTACAGGGCCAGCCTTAAAGGGCCAGCTTAAAGGGCCAGCCTTAGAGGGCCAGCCTTAGAGGGCCAGCCCTAAGGGGCCAGCTTAAAGGGCCAGCCTTAAAGGGCCAGCCTTAAAGGGCCAGCCTTAGAGGGCCAGCTTAAAGGGCCAACCTTAAAGGGCCAGCTTAAAAGGCCAGCCTTAGAGGGCCAGCTTTAAAGGGCCAGCTTAAAGGGCCAGCCTTAAAGGGCCAGCTTAAAGGGCCAGCCTTAGAGGGCCAGCTTAAAGGGCCAGCCTTAAGGGGCCAGCTTAAAGGGCCAGCCTTAAAGGGCAAGCCTTAAAGGGCCAGCCTTAGAGGGCCTGCCTTAAAGGGCAAGCCTTAAAGGGCCAGCCTTAAAGGGCCAGCCTTAGAGGGCCAGCTTAAAGGGCCAGCCTTAGAGGGCCAGCTTAAAGGGCCAGCCTTAAGGGGCCAGCTTAAAGGGCCAGCCTTAAAGGGCCAGCCTTAAAAGGCCAGTCTTAAAGGGCCAGCCTTAGAGGGCCAGCCTTAAAGGGCCAGCTTAAAGGGCCAGCCTTAAAGGGCCAGCTTAAAGGGCCAGCCTTAAAGGGCCAGCTTAAAGGGCCAGCCTTAGATGGCCAGCCTTAAGGGGCCAGCTTAAAGGGCCAGCCTTAAAGGGCCAGCCTTAGAGGGCCAGCCTTAAAGGGCCAGCCTTAAAGGGCCAGCCTTAAAGGGCCAGCCTTAGATGGCCAGCCTTAAAGGGCCAGCTTAAAGGGCCAGCCTTAAAGGGCCAGCTTACAGGGCCAGCCTTAAAGGGCAAGCCTTAAAGGGCCAGCCTTAAAGGGCCAGCCTTAGAGGGCCAGCTTAAAGGGCCAGCCTTAGAGGGCCAGCTTAAAGGGCCAGCCTTAAGGGGCCAGCTTAAAGGGCCAGCCTTAAAGGGCCAATCTTAAAGGGCCAGTCTTAGAGGGCCAGCCTTAGAGGGCCAGCCTTAAAGGGCCAGCTTAAAGGGCCAGCCTTAAAGGGCCAGCTTAAAGGGCCAGCCTTAAAGGGCCAGCTTAAAGGGCCAGCCTTAGATGGCCAGCCTTAAGGGGCCAGCTTAAAGGGCCAGCCTTAAAGGGCCAGCCTTAAAGGGCCAGCCTTAAAGGGCCAGCCTTAAAGGGCCAGCCTTAAAGGGCCAGCTTAAAGGGCCAGCCTTAAGGGGCCAGCTTAAAGGGCCAGCCTTAAAGGGCAAGCCTTAAAGGGCCAGCCTTAAAGGGCCAGCCTTAAAGGGCCAGCTTAAAGGGCCAGCCTTAAAGGGCCAGCTTAAAGGGCCAGCCTTAAAGGGCCAGCCTTAAAGGGCCAGCTTAAAGGGCCAGCCTTAGAGGGCCAGCTTAAAGGGCCAGCCTTAAGGGGCCAGCTTAAAGGGCCAGCCTTAAGGGGCCAGCTTAAAGGGCCAGCCTTAAAGGGCAAGCCTTAAAGGGCCAGCTTTAGAGGGCCAGCTTAAAGGGCCAGCCTTAGAGGGCCAGCTTAAAGGGCCAGCCTTAAGGGGCCAGCTTAAAGGGCCAGCCTCCAAGGGCCAGCCTTAAAGGGCCAGCTTAAAGGGCCAGCCTTAAAGGGCCAGCTTAAAGGGCCAGCCTTAAAGGGCCAGCCTTAGATGGCCAGCCTTAAGGGGCCAGCTTAAAGGGCCAGCCTTAAGGGGCCAGCTTAAAGGGCCAGCCTTAAAGGGCCAGCCTTAAAGGGCCAGCCTTAAAGGGCCAGCCTTAAAGGGCCAGCCTTAAAGGGCCAGCTTAAAGGGCCAGCCTTAAGGGGCCAGCTTAAAGGGCCAGCCTTAAAGGGCAAGCCTTAAAGGGCCAGCCTTAGAGGGCCAGCTTAAAGGGCCAGCCTTAGAGGGCCAGCTTAAAGGGCCAGCCTTAAGGGGCCAGCTTAAAGGGCCAGCCTTAAAGGGCCAGCCTTAGAGGGCCAGCCTTAAGGGGCCAGCTTAAAGGGCCAGCCTTAAAGGGCCAGCCTTAAAGGGCCAGCCTTAGATGGCCAGCTTAAAGGGCCAGCCTTAGAGGGCCAGCTTAAAGGGCCAGCCTTAGAGGGCCAGCTTAAAGGGCCAGCCTTAAGGGGCCAGCTTAAAGGGCCAGCCTTAAAGGGCCAGTCTTAAAGGGCCAGCCTTAGAGGGCCAGCCTTAAAGGGCCAGCTTAAAGGGCCAGCCTTAAAGGGCCAGCTTAAAGGGCCAGCCTTAGATGGCCAGCCTTAAGGGGCCAGCTTAAAGGGCCAGCCTTAAAGGGCCAGCCTTAAAGGGCCAGCCTTAAAGGGCCAGCTTAAAGGGCCAGCCTTAAAGGGCCAGCTTAAAGGGCCAGCCTTAAAGGGCCAGCCTTAAAGGGCCAGCCTTAAAGGGCCAGCTTAAAGGGCCAGCCTTAAAGGGCCAGCCTTAAAGGGCCAGCTTACAGGGCCAGCCTTAAAGGGCCAGCTTAAAGGGCCAGCCTTAGAGGGCCAGCCCTAAGGGGCCAGCTTAAAGGGCCAGCCTTAAAGGGCCAGCCTTAAAGGGCCAGCCTTAGAGGGCCAGCTTAAAGGGCCAACCTTAAAGGGCCAGCTTAAAAGGCCAGCCTTAGAGGGCCAGCTTTAAAGGGCCAGCTTAAAGGGCCAGCCTTAAAGGGCCAGCTTAAAGGGCCAGCCTTAGAGGGCCAGCTTAAAGGGCCAGCCTTAAGGGGCCAGCTTAAAGGGCCAGCCTTAAAGGGCAAGCCTTAAAGGGCCAGCCTTAGAGGGCCTGCCTTAAAGGGCAAGCCTTAAAGGGCCAGCCTTAAAGGGCCAGCCTTAGAGGGCCAGCTTAAAGGGCCAGCCTTAGAGGGCCAGCTTAAAGGGCCAGCCTTAAGGGGCCAGCTTAAAGGGCCAGCCTTAAAGGGCCAGCCTTAAAAGGCCAGTCTTAAAGGGCCAGCCTTAGAGGGCCAGCCTTAAAGGGCCAGCTTAAAGGGCCAGCCTTAAAGGGCCAGCTTAAAGGGCCAGCCTTAAAGGGCCAGCTTAAAGGGCCAGCCTTAGATGGCCAGCCTTAAGGGGCCAGCTTAAAGGGCCAGCCTTAAAGGGCCAGCCTTAGAGGGCCAGCCTTAAAGGGCCAGCCTTAAAGGGCCAGCCTTAGATGGCCAGCCTTAAAGGGCCAGCTTAAAGGGCCAGCCTTAAAGGGCCAGCTTACAGGGCCAGCCTTAAAGGGCAAGCCTTAAAGGGCCAGCCTTAAAGGGCCAGCCTTAGAGGGCCAGCTTAAAGGGCCAGCCTTAGAGGGCCAGCTTAAAGGGCCAGCCTTAAGGGGCCAGCTTAAAGGGCCAGCCTTAAAGGGCCAATCTTAAAGGGCCAGTCTTAAAGGGCCAGCCTTAGAGGGCCAGCCTTAAAGGGCCAGCTTAAAGGGCCAGCCTTAAAGGGCCAGCTTAAAGGGCCAGCCTTAAAGGGCCAGCTTAAAGGGCCAGCCTTAGATGGCCAGCCTTAAGGGGCCAGCTTAAAGGGCCAGCCTTAAAGGGCCAGCCTTAAAGGGCCAGCCTTAAAGGGCCAGCCTTAAAGGGCCAGCCTTAAAGGGCCAGCTTAAAGGGCCAGCCTTAAGGGGCCAGCTTAAAGGGCCAGCCTTAAAGGGCAAGCCTTAAAGGGCCAGCCTTAAAGGGCCAGCCTTAAAGGGCCAGCTTAAAGGGCCAGCCTTAAAGGGCCAGCTTAAAGGGCCAGCCTTAAAGGGCCAGCCTTAAAGGGCCAGCTTAAAGGGCCAGCCTTAGAGGGCCAGCTTAAAGGGCCAGCCTTAAGGGGCCAGCTTAAAGGGCCAGCCTTAAGGGGCCAGCTTAAAGGGCCAGCCTTAAAGGGCAAGCCTTAAAGGGCCAGCTTTAGAGGGCCAGCTTAAAGGGCCAGCCTTAGAGGGCCAGCTTAAAGGGCCAGCCTTAAGGGGCCAGCTTAAAGGGCCAGCCTCAAAGGGCCAGCCTTAAAGGGCCAGCTTAAAGGGCCAGCCTTAAAGGGCCAGCTTAAAGGGCCAGCCTTAAAGGGCCAGCCTTAAAGGGCCAGCTTAAAGGGCCAGCCTTAAAGGGCCAGCTTAAAGGGCCAGCCTTAAAGGGCAAGCCTTAAAGGGCCAGCCTTAAAGGGCCAGCCTTAGAGGGCCAGCTTAAAGGGCCAGCCTTAGAGGGCCAGCTTAAAGGGCCAGCTTTAAGGGGCCAGCTTAAAGGGCCAGCCTTAAAGGGCCAGCCTTAAAGGGCCAGTCTTAAAGGGCCAGCCTTAGAGGACCAGCCTTAAAGGGCCAGCTTAAAGGGCCAGCCTTAAAGGGCCAGCTTAAAGGGCCAGCCTTAAAGGGCCAGCTTAAAGGGCCAGCCTTAGAGGGCCAGCCCTAAGGGGCCAGCTTAAAGGGCCAGCCTTAGAGGGCCAGCTTAAAGGGCCAGCCTTAAAGGGCCAGCTTAAAAGGCCAGCCTTAGAGGGCCAGCTTTACAGGGCCAGCTTAAAGGGCCAGCCTTAAAGGGCCAGCTTAAAGGGCCAGCCTTAGAGTGCCAGCTTAAAGGGCCAGCCTTAAAGGGCCAGCCTTAAAAGGCCAGTCTTAAAGGGCCAGCCTTAAAGGGCCAGCCTTAAAGGGCCAGCTTAAAGGGCCAGCCTTAGATGGCCAGCCTTAAGGGGCCAGCTTAAAGGGCCAACCTTAAAGGGCCAGCCTTAAAGGGCCAGCTTTAAAGGGCCAGCTTAAAGGGCCAGCCTTAAAGGGCCAGCTTAAAGGGCCAGCCTTAAAGGGCCAGCCTTAAAGGGCCAGCCTTAAAGGGCCAGCTTAAAGGGCCAGCCTTAAAGGGCCAGCCTTAAAGGGCCAGCTTACAGGGCCAGCCTTAAAGGGCCAGCTTAAAGGGCCAGCCTTAGAGGGCCAGCCCTAAGGGGCCAGCTTAAAGGGCCAGCCTTAAAGGGCCAGCCTTAAAGGGCCAGCCTTAGAGGGCCAGCTTAAAGGGCCAGCCTTAAAGGGCCAGCTTAAAAGGCCAGCCTTAGAGGGCCAGCTTTACAGGGCCAGCTTAAAGGGCCAGCCTTAAAGGGCCAGCTTAAAGGGCCAGCTTAAAGGGCCAGCCTTAAAGGGCCAGCCTTAAAGGGCCAGCCTTAAAGGGCCAGCTTAAAGGGCCAGCATTAAAGGGCCAGCCTTAAAGGGCCAGCTTACAGGGCCAGCCTTAAAGGGAAAGCTTAAAGGGCCAGCCTTAGAGGGCCAGCCCTAAGGGGCCAGCTTAAAGGGCCAGCCTTAAAGGGCCAGCCTTAAAGGGCAAGCCTTAAAGGGCCAGCCTTAAAGGGCCAGCTTAAAAGGCCAGCCTTAGAGGGCCAGCTTTACAGGGCCAGCTTAAAGGGCCAGCCTTAAAGGGCCAGCTTAAAGGGCCAGCCTTAGAGGGCCAGCTTAAAGGGCCAGCCTTAAGGGGCCAGCTTAAAGGGCCAGCCTTAAAGGGCAAGCCTTAAAGGGCCAGCCTTAGAGGGCCTGCCTTAAAGGGCAAGCCTTAAAGGGCCAGCCTTAAAGGGCCAGCCTTAAAGGGCCAGCCTTAGAGGGCCAGCTTAAAGGGCCAGCCTTAGAGGGCCAGCTTAAAGGGCCAGCCTTAAGGGGCCAGCTTAAAGGGCCAGCCTTAAAGGGCCAGCCTTAAAAGGCCAGTCTTAAAGGGCCAGCCTTAGAGGGCCAGCCTTAAAGGGCCAGCTTAAAGGGCCAGCCTTAAAGGGCCAGCTTAAAGGGCCAGCCTTAAAGGGCCAGCTTAAAGGGCCAGCCTTAGATGGCCAGCCTTAAGGGGCCAGCTTAAAGGGCCAGCCTTAGAGGGCCAGCCTTAAAGGGCCAGCCTTAAAGGGCCAGCCTTAAAGGGCCAGCTTAAAGGGCCAGCCTTAAGGGGCCAGCTTAAAGGGCCAGCCTTAAAGGGCAAGCCTTAAAGGGCCAGCCTTAAAGGGCCAGCCTTAAAGGGCCAGCTTAAAGGGCCAGCCTTAAAGGGCCAGCTTAAAGGGCCAGCCTTAAAGGGCCAGCCTTAAAGGGCCAGCTTAAAGGGCCTGCCTTAGAGGGCCAGCTTAAAGGGCCAGCCTTAAGGGGCCAGCTTAAAGGGCCAGCCTTAAGGGGCCAGCTTAAAGGGCCAGCCTTAAAGGGCAAGCCTTAAAGGGCCAGCCTTAGAGGGCCAGCTTAAAGGGCCAGCCTTAGAGGGCCAGCTTAAAGGGCCAGCCTTAAGGGGCCAGCTTAAAGGGCCAGCCTCAAAGGGCCAGCCTTAAAAGGCCAGCTTAAAGGGCCAGCCTTAAAGGGCCAGCTTAAAGGGCCAGCCTTAAAGGGCCAGCCTTAAAGGGCCAGCTTAAAGGGCCAGCCTTAAAGGGCCAGCTTAAAGGGCCAGCCTTAAAGGGCAAGCCTTAAAGGGCCAGCCTTAAAGGGCCAGCCTTAGAGGGCCAGCTTAAAGGGCCAGCCTTAGAGGGCCAGCTTAACGTTCCAGCCTTAAGGGGCCAGCTTAAAGGGCCAGCCTTAAAGGGCCAGCTTAAAGGGCCAGCCTTAAAGGGCCAGCTTAAAGGGCCAGCCTTAAAGGGCCAGCTTAAAGGGCCAGCCTTAGAGGGCCAGCCCTAAGGGGCCAGCTTAAAGGGCCAGCCTTAAAGGGCCAGCCTTAAAGGGCCAGCCTTAGAGGGCCAGCTTAAAGGGCCAGCCTTAAAGGGCCAGCCTTAGAGGGCCAGCTTAAAGGGCCAGCCTTAGATGGCCAGCCTTAAGGGGCCAACTTAAAGGGCCAGCCTTAAAGGGCCAGCCTTAAAGGGCCAGCCTTAAAGGGCCAGCCTTAAAGGGCCAGCCTTAAAGGGCCAGCTTAAAGGGCCAGCTTAAAGGGCCAGCCTTAGAGGGCCAGCTTAAAGGGCCAGCCTTAAGGGGCCAGCTTAAAGGGCCAGCCTTAAAGGGCAAGCCTTAAAGGGCCAGCCTTAGAGGGCCAGCCTTAGAGGGCCAGCTTAAAGGGCCAGCCTTAGAGGGCCAGCTTAAAGGGCCAGCCTTAAGGGGCCAGCTTAAAGGGCCAGCCTCAAAGGGCCAGCCTTAAAGGGCCAGCTTAAAAGGCCAGCCTTAAAGGGCCAGCTTAAAGGGCCAGCCTTAAAGGGCCAGCCTTAAAGGGCCAGCTTAAAGGGCCAGCCTTAAAGGGCAAGCCTTAAAGGGCCAGCCTTAAAGGGCCAGCCTTAAAGGGCCAGCTTAAAGGGCCAGCCTTAAAGGGCCAGCCTTAAAGGGCCAGCTTAAAGGGCCAGCCTTAAAGGGCCAGCTTAAAGGGCCAGCCTTAGAGGGCCAGCTTAAAGGGCCAGCCTTAAGGGGCCATCTTAAAGGGCCAGCCTTAAAGGGCCAGCCTTAAAGGGCCAGTCTTAAAGGGCCAGCCTTAGAGGGCCAGCCTTAAAGGGCCAGCTTAAAGGGCCAGCCTTAGAGGGCCAGCTTAAAGGGCCAGCCTTAAGGGGCCAGCTTAAAGGGCCAGCCTTAAAGGGCCAGCTTAAAGGGCCAGCCTTAAAGGGCCAGCCTTAAAGGGCCAGCTTAAAGGGCCAGCCTTAAAGGGCCAGCTTAAAGGGCCAGCCTTAAAGGGCAAGCCTTAAAGGGCCAGCCTTAAAGGGCCAGCCTTAGAGGGCCAGCTTAAAGGGCCAGCCTTAGAGGGCCAGCTTAAACAGCCAGCCTTAAGGGGCCAGCTTAAAGGGCCAGCCTTAAAGGGCCAGCCTTAGATGGCCAGCTTAAAGGGCCAGCCTTAGAGGGCCAGCTTAAAGGGCAAGCCTTAAGGGGCCAGCTTAAAGGGCCAGCCTTAAAGGGCCAGCCTTAAAGGGCCAGTCTTAAAGGGCCAGCCTTAGAGGGCCAGCTTTAAAGGGCCAGCTTAAAGGGCCAGCCTTAAAGGGCCAGCCTTAAAGGGCCAGGTTAAAGGGCCAGCCTTAGAGGGCAAGCCTTAAGGGGCCAGCTTAAAGGGCCAGCCTTATAGGGCCAGCCTTAAAGGGCCAGCTTAAAGGGCCAGCCTTAAAGGGCCAGCTTAAAGGGCCAGCCTTAAAGGGCCAGCCTTAGAGGGCCAGCTTAAAGGGCCAGCCTTAGAGGGCCAGCCTTAAAGGGCCAGCCTTAAGGGGCCAGCTTAAAGGGCCAGCCTCAAAGGGCCAGCCTTAAAGGGCCAGCTTAAAGGGCCAGCCTTAAAGGGCCAGCTTAAAGGGCCAGCCTTAAAGGGCCAGCCTTAAAGGGCCAGCTTAAAGGGCCAGCCTTAAAGGGCCAGCTTAAAGGGCCAGCCTTAAAGGGCAAGCCTTAAAGGGCCAGCCTTAAAGGGCCAGCCTTAGAGGGCCAGCTTAAAGGGCCAGCCTTAGAGGGCCAGCTTAAAGGGCCAGCTTTAAGGGGCCAGCTTAAAGGGCCAGCCTTAAAGGGCCAGCCTTAAAGGGCCAGTCTTAAAGGGCCAGCCTTAGAGGACCAGCCTTAAAGGGCCAGCTTAAAGGGCCAGCCTTAAAGGGCCAGCTTAAAGGGCCAGCCTTAAAGGGCCAGCTTAAAGGGCCAGCCTTAGAGGGCCAGCCCTAAGGGGCCAGCTTAAAGGGCCAGCCTTAAAGGGCCAGCCTTAAAGGGCCAGCCTTAGAGGGCCAGCTTAAAGGGCCAGCCTTAAAGGGCCAGCTTAAAAGGCCAGCCTTAGAGGGCCAGCTTTACAGGGCCAGCTTAAAGGGCCAGCCTTAAAGGGCCAGCTTAAAGGGCCAGCCTTAGAGTGCCAGCTTAAAGGGCCAGCCTTAAAGGGCCAGCCTTAAAAGGCCAGTCTTAAAGGGCCAGCCTTAAAGGGCCAGCCTTAAAGGGCCAGCTTAAAGGGCCAGCCTTAGATGGCCAGCCTTAAGGGGCCAGCTTAAAGGGCCAGCCTTAAAGGGCCAGCCTTAAAGGGCCAGCTTTAAAGGGCCAGCTTAAAGGGCCAGCCTTAAAGGGCCAGCTTAAAGGGCCAGCCTTAAAGGGCCAGCCTTAAAGGGCCAGCCTTAAAGGGCCAGCTTAAAGGGCCAGCCTTAAAGGGCCAGCCTTAAAGGGCCAGCTTACAGGGCCAGCCTTAAAGGGCCAGCTTAAAGGGCCAGCCTTAGAGGGCCAGCCCTAAGGGGCCAGCTTAAAGGGCCAGCCTTAAAGGGCCAGCCTTAAAGGGCCAGCCTTAGAGGGCCAGCTTAAAGGGCCAGCCTTAAAGGGCCAGCTTAAAAGGCCAGCCTTAGAGGGCCAGCTTTACAGGGCCAGCTTAAAGGGCCAGCCTTAAAGGGCCAGCTTAAAGGGCCAGCCTTAAAGGGCCAGCCTTAAAGGGCCAGCCTTAAAGGGCCAGCTTAAAGGGCCAGCCTTAAAGGGCCAGCCTTAAAGGGCCAGCTTACAGGGCCAGCCTTAAAGGGAAAGCTTAAAGGGCCAGCCTTAGAGGGCCAGCCCTAAGGGGCCAGCTTAAAGGGCCAGCCTTAAAGGGCCAGCCTTAAAGGGCCAGCCTTAGAGGGCCAGCTTAAAGGGCCAGCCTTAAAGGGCCAGCTTAAAAGGCCAGCCTTAGAGGGCCAGCTTTACAGGGCCAGCTTAAAGGGCCAGCCTTAAAGGGCCAGCTTAAAGGGCCAGCCTTAGAGGGCCAGCTTAAAGGGCCAGCCTTAAGGGGCCAGCTTAAAGGGCCAGCCTTAAAGGGCAAGCCTTAAAGGGCCAGCCTTAGAGGGCCTGCCTTAAAGGGCAAGCCTTAAAGGGCCAGCCTTAAAGGGCCAGCCTTAAAGGGCCAGCCTTAGAGGGCCAGCTTAAAGGGCCAGCCTTAGAGGGCCAGCTTAAAGGGCCAGCCTTAAGGGGCCAGCTTAAAGGGCCAGCCTTAAAGGGCCAGCCTTAAAAGGCCAGTCTTAAAGGGCCAGCCTTAGAGGGCCAGCCTTAAAGGGCCAGCTTAAAGGGCCAGCCTTAAAAGGCCAGTCTTAAAGGGCCAGCCTTAGAGGGCCAGCCTTAAAGGGCCAGCTTAAAGGGCCAGCCTTAAAGGGCCAGCTTAAAGGGCCAGCCTTAAAGGGCCAGCTTAAAGGGCCAGCCTTAGATGGCCAGCCTTAAGGGGCCAGCTTAAAGGGCCAGCCTTAGAGGGCCAGCCTTAAAGGGCCAGCCTTAAAGGGCCAGCCTTAAAGGGCCAGCTTAAAGGGCCAGCCTTAAAGGGCAAGCCTTAAAGGGCCAGCCTTAAAGGGCCAGCCTTAAAGGGCCAGCTTAAAGGGCCAGCCTTAAAGGGCCAGCTTAAAGGGCCAGCCTTAAAGGGCCAGCCTTAAAGGGCCAGCTTAAAGGGCCTGCCTTAGAGGGCCAGCTTAAAGGGCCAGCCTTAAGGGGCCAGCTTAAAGGGCCAGCCTTAAGGGGCCAGCTTAAAGGGCCAGCCTTAAAGGGCAAGCCTTAAAGGGCCAGCCTTAGAGGGCCAGCTTAAAGGGCCAGCCTTAGAGGGCCAGCTTAAAGGGCCAGCCTTAAGGGGCCAGCTTAAAGGGCCAGCCTCAAAGGGCCAGCCTTAAAAGGCCAGCTTAAAGGGCCAGCCTTAAAGGGCCAGCTTAAAGGGCCAGCCTTAAAGGGCCAGCCTTAAAGGGCCAGCTTAAAGGGCCAGCCTTAAAGGGCAAGCCTTAAAGGGCCAGCCTTAAAGGGCCAGCCTTAGAGGGCCAGCTTAAAGGGCCAGCCTTAGAGGGCCAGCTTAAAGGGCCAGCCTTAAGGGGCCAGCTTAAAGGGCCAGCCTTAAAGGGCCAGCTTAAAGGGCCAGCCTTAAAGGGCCAGCTTAAAGGGCCAGCCTTAAAGGGCCAGCTTAAAGGGCCAGCCTTAGAGGGCCAGCCCTAAGGGGCCAGCTTAAAGGGCCAGCCTTAAAGGGCCAGCCTTAAAGGGCCAGCCTTAGAGGGCCAGCTTAAAGGGCCAGCCTTAAAGGGCCAGCCTTAGAGGGCCAGCTTAAAGGGCCAGCCTTAGATGGCCAGCCTTAAGGGGCCAACTTAAAGGGCCAGCCTTAAAGGGCCAGCCTTAAAGGGCCAGCCTTAAAGGGCCAGCCTTAAAGGGCCAGCCTTAAAGGGCCAGCCTTAAAGGGCCAGCTTACAGGGCCAGCCTTAAAGGGAAAGCTTAAAGGGCCAGCCTTAGAGGGCCAGCCCTAAGGGGCCAGCTTAAAGGGCCAGCCTTAAAGGGCCAGCCTTAAAGGGCCAGCCTTAGAGGGCCAGCTTAAAGGGCCAGCCTTAAAGGGCCAGCTTAAAAGGCCAGCCTTAGAGGGCCAGCTTTACAGGGCCAGCTTAAAGGGCCAGCCTTAAAGGGCCAGCTTAAAGGGCCAGCCTTAGAGGGCCAGCTTAAAGGGCCAGCCTTAAGGGGCCAGCTTAAAGGGCCAGCCTCAAAGGGCCAGCCTTAAAGGGCCAGCTTAAAGGGCCAGCCTTAAAGGGCCAGCTTAAAGGGCCAGCCTTAAAGGGCCAGCCTTAAAGGGCCAGCTTAAAGGGCCAGCCTTAAAGGGCAAGCCTTAAAGGGCCAGCCTTAAAGGGCCAGCCTTAAAGGGCCAGCTTAAAGGGCCAGCCTTAAAGGGCCAGCCTTAAAGGGCCAGCTTAAAGGGCCAGCCTTAAAGGGCCAGCTTAAAGGGCCAGCCTTAGAGGGCCAGCTTAAAGGGCCAGCCTTAAGGGGCCATCTTAAAGGGCCAGCCTTAAAGGGCCAGCCTTAAAGGGCCAGTCTTAAAGGGCCAGCCTTAGAGGGCCAGCCTTAAAGGGCCAGCTTAAAGGGCCAGCCTTAGAGGGCCAGCTTAAAGGGCCAGCCTTAAGGGGCCAGCTTAAAGGGCCAGCCTTAAAGGGCCAGCTTAAAGGGCCAGCCTTAAAGGGCCAGCCTTAAAGGGCCAGCTTAAAGGGCCAGCCTTAAAGGGCCAGCTTAAAGGGCCAGCCTTAAAGGGCAAGCCTTAAAGGGCCAGCCTTAAAGGGCCAGCCTTAGAGGGCCAGCTTAAAGGGCCAGCCTTAGAGGGCCAGCTTAAACAGCCAGCCTTAAGGGGCCAGCTTAAAGGGCCAGCCTTAAAGGGCCAGCCTTAGATGGCCAGCTTAAAGGGCCAGCCTTAGAGGGCCAGCTTAAAGGGCAAGCCTTATGGGGCCAGCTTAAAGGGCCAGCCTTAAAGGGCCAGCCTTAAAGGGCCAGTCTTAAAGGGCCAGCCTTAGAGGGCCAGCTTTAAAGGGCCAGCTTAAAGGGCCAGCCTTAAAGGGCCAGCCTTAAAGGGCCAGGTTAAAGGGCCAGCCTTAGAGGGCAAGCCTTAAGGGGCCAGCTTAAAGGGCCAGCCTTATAGGGCCAGCCTTAAAGGGCCAGCTTAAAGGGCCAGCCTTAAAGGGCCAGCTTAAAGGGCCAGCCTTAAAGGGCCAGCCTTAGAGGGCCAGCTTAAAGGGCCAGCCTTAGAGGGCCAGCCTTAAAGGGCCAGCCTTAAAGGGCCAGCTTAAAGGGCCAGCTTTAAAGGGCCAGCTTAAAGGGCCAGCCTTAAAGGGCCAGCCTTAAAGGGCCAGCCTTAGAGGGCCAGCTTAAAGGGCCAGCCTTAAGGGGCCAGCTTAAAGGGCCAGCTTAAAGGGCCAGCCTTAGAGGGCCAGCTTAAAGGGCCAGCCTTAAGGGGCCAGCTTAAAGGGCCAGCCTTAAAGGGCAAGCCTTAAAGGGCCAGCCTTAGAGGGCCAGCTTAAAGGGCCAGCCTTAGAGGGCCAGCTTAAAGGGCCAGCCTTAAGGGGCCAGCCTTAAAGGGCCAGCCTTAAAGGGCCAGCCTTAAGGGACCAGCTTAAAGGGCCAGCCTTAAAGGGCCAGTCTTAAAGGGCCAGCCTTAGAGGGCCAGCCTTAAAGGGCCAGCTTAAAGGGCCAGCCTTAAAGGGCCAGCTTAAAAGGCCAGCCTTAAAGGGCCAGCTTAAAGGGCCAGCCTTAGATGGCCAGCCTTAAGGGGCCAACTTAAAGGGCCAGCCTTAAAGGGCCAGCCTTAAAGGGCCAGCTTAAAGGGCCAGCTTAAAGGGCCAGCCTTAGAGGGCCAGCTTAAAGGGCCAGCCTTAAGGGGCCAGCTTAAAGGGCCAGCCTTAAAGGGCAAGCCTTAAAGGGCCAGCCTTAGAGGGCCAGCCTTAGAGGGCCAGCTTAAAGGGCCAGCCTTAGAGGGCCAGCTTAAAGGGCCAGCCTTAAGGGGCCAGCTTAAAGGGCCAGCCTCAAAGGGCCAGCCTTAAAGGGCCAGCTTAAAGGGCCAGCCTTAAAGGGCCAGCTTAAAGGGCCAGCCTTAAAGGGCCAGCCTTAAAGGGCCAGCTTACAGGGCCAGCCTTAAAGGGCAAGCCTTAAAGGGCCAGCCTTAAAGGGCCAGCCTTAAAGGGCCAGCTTAAAGGGCCAGCCTTAGAGGGCCAGCTTAAAGGGCCAGCCTTAAGGGGCCAGCTTAAAGGGCCAGCCTTAAAGGGCCAGCTTAAAGGGCCAGCCTTAAAGGGCCAGCCTTAAAGGGCCAGCTTAAAGGGCCAGCCTTAAAGGGCCAGCTTAAAGGGCCAGCCTTAAAGGGCAAGCCTTAAAGGGCCAGCCTTAAAGGGCCAGCCTTAGAGGGCCAGCTTAAAGGGCCAGCCTTAGAGGGCCAGCTTAAACAGCCAGCCTTAAGGGGCCAGCTTAAAGGGCCAGCCTTAAAGGGCCAGCCTTAAAGGGCCAGTCTTAAAGGGCCAGCCTTAGAGGACCAGCCTTAAAGGGCCAGCTTAAAGGGCCAGCTTAAAGGGCCAGCCTTAAGGGGGAGGGCTTAAAGGGCCAGCCTTAAAGGGCCTGCCTTAAAGGGCCAGCTTTAAAGGGCCAGCTTAAAGGGCCAGCCTTAAAGGGCCAGCCTTAAAGGGCCAGCTTAAAGGGCCAGCCTTAAGGGGCCAGCTTAAAGGGCCAGCCTTAAAGGGCAAGCCTTAAAGGGCCAGCCTTAGAGGGCCAGCTTAAAGGGCCAGCCTTAGAGGGCCTGCTTAAAGGGCCAGCCTTAAGGGGCCAGCTTAAAGGGCCAGCCTTAAAGGGCCAGCCTTAAAGGGCCAGCTTAAAGGGCCAGCCTTAAAGGGCCAGCTTAAAGGGCCAGCCTTAAAGGGCCAGCTTAAAGGGCCGGCCTTAAAGGGCCAGCCTTAAGGGGCCAGCTTAAAGGGCCAGCTTAAAGGGCCAGCCTTAGAGGGCCAGCTTAAAGGGCCAGCCTTAAGGGGCCAGCTTAAAGGGCCAGCCTTAAAGGGCCAGCTTAAAGGGCCAGCCTTAAAGGGCAAGCCTTAAAGGGCCAGCCTTAAAGGGCCAGCCTTAAAGGGCCAGCTTAAAGGGCCAGCCTTAAAGGGCCAGCCTTAAAGGGCCAGCTTAAAGGGCCAGCCTTAGAGGGCCAGCTTAAAGGGCCAGCCTTAAGGGGCCAGCTTAAAGGGCCAGCCTTAAAGGGCCAGCTTAAAGGGCCAGCCTTAAAGGGCCAGCCTTAAAGGGCCAGCTTAAAGGGCCAGCCTTAAAGGGCCAGCTTAAAGGGCCAGCCTTAAAGGGCAAGCCTTAAAGGGCCAGCCTTAAAGGGCCAGCCTTAGAGGGCCAGCTTAAAGGGCCAGCCTTAGAGGGCCAGCTTAAACAGCCAGCCTTAAGGGGCCAGCTTAAAGGGCCAGCCTTAAAGGGCCAGCCTTAAAGGGCCAGTCTTAAAGGGCCAGCCTTAGAGGACCAGCCTTAAAGGGCCAGCTTAAAGGGCCAGCTTAAAGGGCCAGCCTTAAGGGGGAGGGCTTAAAGGGCCAGCCTTAAAGGGCATGCCTTAAAGGGCCAGCTTTAAAGGGCCAGCTTAATGGGCCAGCCTTAAAGGGCCAGCCTTAAAGGGCCAGCTTAAAAGGCCAGCCTTAAGGGGCCAGCTTAAAGGGCCAGCCTTAAAGGGCAAGCCTTAAAGGGCCAGCCTTAGAGGGCCAGCTTAAAGGGCCAGCCTTAGAGGGCCTGCTTAAAGGGCCAGCCTTAAGGGGCCAGCTTAAAGGGCCAGCCTTAAAGGGCCAGCCTTAAAGGGCCAGCTTAAAGGGCCAGCCTTAAAGGGCCAGCTTAAAGGGCCGGCCTTAAAGGGCCAGCCTTAAGGGGCCAGCTTAAAGGGCCAGCTTAAAGGGCCAGCCTTAGAGGGCCAGCTTAAAGGGCCAGCCTTAAGGGGCCAGCTTAAAGGGCCAGCCTTAAAGGGCAAGCCTTAAAGGGCCAGCCTTAGAGGGCCAGCTTAAAGGGCCAGCCTTAGAGGGCCAGCTTAAAGGGCCAGCCTTAAGGGGCCAGCTTAAAGGGCCAGCCTCAAAGGGCCAGCCTTAAAGGGCCAGCTTAAAGGGCCAGCCTTAAAGGGCCAGCTTAAAGGGCCAGCCTTAAAGGGCCAGCCTTAAAGGGCCAGCTTAAAGGGCCAGCTTTAAAGGGCCAGCTTAAATGGCCAGCCTTAAAGGGCAAGCCTTAAAGGGCCAGCCTTAAAGGGCCAGCCTTAGAGGGCCAGCTTAAAGGGCCAGCCTTAGAGGGCCAGCTTAAAGGGCCAGCCTTAAGGGGCCAGCTTAAAGGGCCAGCCTTAAAGGGCCAGCCTTAAAGGGCCAGTCTTAAAGGGCCAGCCTTAGAGGGCCAGCCTTAAAGGGCCAGCCTTAAAGGGCCAGCCTTAAAGGGCCAGCCTTAGAGGGCCAGCCTTAAAGGGCCAGCTTTAAAGGGCCAGTCTTAAAGGGCCAGCCTTAGAGGGCCAGCCTTAAAGGGCCAGCTTAAAGGGCCAGCCTTAAAGGGCCAGCTTAAAGGGCCGGCCTTAAAGGGCCAGCCTTAAAGGGCCAGCTTAAAGGGCCAGCCTTAAAGGGCCAGCTTAAAGGGCCAGCCTTAGAGGGCCAGCCTTAAGGGGCCAGCTTAAAGGGCCAGCCTTAAAGGGCCAGCCTTAGAGGGCCAGCTTAAAGGGCCAGCCTTAGAGGGCCAGCCTTAAGGGGCCAGCTTAAAGGGCCAGCCTTAAAGGGCCAGCCTTAGATGGCCAGCTTAAAGGGCCAGCCTTAGAGGGCCAGCTTAAAGGGCAAGCCTTAAGGGGCCAGCTTAAAGGGCCAGCCTTAAAGGGCCAGCCTTAAAGGGCCAGTCTTAAAGGGCCAGCCTTAGAGGGCCAGCTTTAAAGGGCCAGCTTAAAGGGCCAGCCTTAAAGGGCCAGCCTTAAAGGGCCAGGTTAAAGGGCCAGCCTTAGAGGGCAAGCCTTAAGGGGCCAGCTTAAAGGGCCAGCCTTATAGGGCCAGCCTTAAAGGGCCAGCTTAAAGGGCCAGCCTTAAAGGGCCAGCTTAAAGGGCCAGCCTTAAAGGGCCAGCCTTAGAGGGCCAGCTTAAAGGGCCAGCCTTAGAGGGCCAGCTTAAAGGGCCAGTCTTAAGGGACCAGCTTAAAGGGCCAGCCTTAAAGGGCCAGTCTTAAAGGGCCAGCCTTAGAGGGCCAGCCTTAAAGGGCCAGCTTAAAGGGCCAGCCTTAAAGGGCCAGCTTAAAGGGCCAGCCTTAAGGGGCCAGCTTAAAGGTCCAGCCTTAAAGGGCAAGCCTTAAAGGGCCAGCCTTAGAATGCCAGCCTTAGAGGGCCAGCTTAAAGGGCCAGCCTTAGAGGGCCAGCTTAAAGGGCCAGCCTTAGAGGGCCAGCTTATAGGGCCAGCCTTAAGGGGCCAGCTTAAAGGGCCAGCCTTAAAGGGCCAGCCTTAAAGGGCCAGCTTAAAGGGCCAGCCTTAAAGGGCCAGCTTAAAGGGCCAGCCTTAAAGGGCCAGCTTAAAGGGCCGGCCTTAAAGGGCCAGCCTTAAGGGGCCAGCTTAAAGGGCCAGCTTAAAGGGCCAGCCTTAGAGGGCCAGCTTAAAGGGCCAGCCTTAAGGGGCCAGCTTAAAGGGCCAGCCTTAAAGGGCAAGCCTTAAAGGGCCAGCCTTAGAGGGCCAGCTTAAAGGGCCAGCCTTAGAGGGCCAGCTTAAAGGGCCAGCCTTAAGGGGCCAGCTTAAAGGGCCAGCCTCAAAGGGCCAGCCTTAAAGGGCCAGCTTAAAGGGCCAGCCTTAAAGGGCCAGCTTAAAGGGCCAGCCTTAAAGGGCCAGCCTTAAAGGGCCAGCTTAAAGGGCCAGCTTTAAAGGGCCAGCTTAAAGGGCCAGCCTTAAAGGGCAAGCCTTAAAGGGCCAGCCTTAAAGGGCCAGCCTTAGAGGGCCAGCTTAAAGGGCCAGCCTTAGAGGGCCAGCTTAAAGGGCCAGCCTTAAGGGGCCAGCTTAACGTGCCAGCCTTAAAGGGCCAGCCTTAAAGGGCCAGTCTTAAAGGGCCAGCCTTAAGAGGGCCAGCCTTAAAGGGCCAGCCTTAAAGGGCCAGCCTTAAAGGGCCAGCCTTAGAGGGCCAGCCTTAAAGGGCCAGCTTTAAAGGGCCAGTCTTAAAGGGCCAGCCTTAGAGGGCCAGCCTTAAAGGGCCAGCTTAAAGGGCCAGCCTTAAAGGGCCAGCTTAAAGGGCCGGCCTTAAAGGGCCAGCCTTAAAGGGCCAGCTTAAAGGGCCAGCCTTAAATGGCCAGCTTAAAGGGCCAGCCTTAGAGGGCCAGCCTTAAGGGGCCAGCTTAAAGGGCCAGCCTTAAAGGGCCAGCCTTAGAGGGCCAGCTTAAAGGGCCAGCCTTAGAGGGCCAGCCTTAAGGGGCCAGCTTAAAGGGCCAGCCTTAAAGGGCCAGCCTTAGATGGCCAGCTTAAAGGGCCAGCCTTAGAGGGCCAGCTTAAAGGGCAAGCCTTAAGGGGCCAGCTTAAAGGGCCAGCCTTAAAGGGCCAGCCTTAAAGGGCCAGTCTTAAAGGGCCAGCCTTAGAGGGCCAGCTTTAAAGGGCCAGCTTAAAGGGCCAGCCTTAAAGGGCCAGCCTTAAAGGGCCAGGTTAAAGGGCCAGCCTTAGAGGGCAAGCCTTAAGGGGCCAGCTTAAAGGGCCAGCCTTATAGGGCCAGCCTTAAAGGGCCAGCTTAAAGGGCCAGCCTTAAAGGGCCAGCTTAAAGGGCCAGCCTTAAAGGGCCAGCCTTAGAGGGCCAGCTTAAAGGGCCAGCCTTAGAGGGCCAGCTTAAAGGGCCAGCCTTAAGGGACCAGCTTAAAGGGCCAGCCTTAAAGGGCCAGTCTTAAAGGGCCAGCCTTAGAGGGCCAGCCTTAAAGGGCCAGCTTAAAGGGCCAGCCTTAAAGGGCCAGCTTAAAGGGCCAGCCTTATGGGGCCAGCTTAAAGGTCCAGCCTTAAAGGGCAAGCCTTAAAGGGCCAGCCTTAGAATGCCAGCCTTAGAGGGCCAGCTTAAAGGGCCAGCCTTAGAGGGCCAGCTTAAAGGGCCAGCCTTAAGGGGCCAGCTTAAAGGGCCAGCCTCAAAGGGCCAGCCTTAAAGGGCCAGCCTTAAAGGGCCAGCTTAAAGGGCCAGCCTTAAAGGGCCAGCTTAAAGGGCCAGCCTTAAAGGGCCAGCCTTAAAGGGCCAGCTTAAAGGGCCAGCCTTAAAGGGCCAGCTTAAAGGGCCAGCCTTAAAGGGCCAGCCTTAGAGGGCCAGCTTAAAGGGCCAGCCTTAGAGGGCCAGCTTAAAGGGCCAGCCTTAAGGGACCAGCTTAAAGGGCCAGCCTTAAAGGGCCAGCCTTAAAGGGCCAGCTTAAAGGGCCAGCTTAAAGGGCCAGCCTTAGAGGGCCAGCTTAAAGGGCCAGCCTTAAAGGGCCAGCTTAAAGGGCCAGCCTTAAAGGGCCAGCTTAAAGGGCCAGCCTTAAAGGGCCAGCTTAAAGGGCCGGCCTTAAAGGGCCAGCCTTAAGGGGCCAGCTTAAAGGGCCAGCTTAAAGGGCCAGCCTTAGAGGGCCAGCTTAAAGGGCCAGCCTTAAGGGGCCAGCTTAAAGGGCCAGCCTTAAAGGGCAAGCCTTAAAGGGCCAGCCTTAGAGGGCCAGCTTAAAGGGCCAGCCTTAGAGGGCCAGCTTAAAGGGCCAGCCTTAAGGGGCCAGCTTAAAGGGCCAGCCTCAAAGGGCCAGCCTTAAAGGGCCAGCTTAAAGGGCCAGCCTTAAAGGGCCAGCTTAAAGGGCCAGCCTTAAAGGGCCAGCCTTAAAGGGCCAGCTTAAAGGGCCAGCTTTAAAGGGCCAGCTTAAAGGGCCAGCCTTAAAGGGCAAGCCTTAAAGGGCCAGCCTTAAAGGGCCAGCCTTAGAGGGCCAGCTTAAAGGGCCAGCCTTAGAGGGCCAGCTTAAAGGGCCAGACTTAAGGGGCCAGCTTAAAGGGCCAGCCTTAAAGGGCCAGCCTTAAAGGGCCAGTCTTAAAGGGCCAGCCTTAGAGGGCCAGCCTTAAAGGGCCAGCCTTAAAGGGCCAGCCTTAAAGGGCCAGCCTTAGAGGGCCAGCCTTAAAGGGCCAGCTTTAAAGGGCCAGTCTTAAAGGGCCAGCCTTAGAGGGCCAGCCTTAAAGGGCCAGCTTAAAGGGCCAGCCTTAAAGGGCCAGCTTATAGGGCCGGCCTTAAAGGGCCAGCCTTAAAGGGCCAGCTTAAAGGGCCAGCCTTAAAGGGCCAGCTTAAAGGGCCAGCCTTAGAGGGCCAGCCTTAAGGGGCCAGCTTAAAGGGCCAGCCTTAAAGGGCAAGCCTTAGAGGGCCAGCTTAAAGGGCCAGCCTTAGAGGGCCAGCCTTAAGGGGCCAGCTTAAAGGGCCAGCCTTAAAGGGCCAGCCTTAGATGGCCAGCTTAAAGGGCCAGCCTTAGAGGGCCAGCTTAAAGGGCAAGCCTTAAGGGGCCAGCTTAAAGGGCCAGCCTTAAAGGGCCAGCCTTAAAGGGCCAGTCTTAAAGGGCCAGCCTTAGAGGGCCAGCTTTAAAGGGCCAGCTTAAAGGGCCAGCCTTAAAGGGCCAGCCTTAAAGGGCCAGGTTAAAGGGCCAGCCTTAGAGGGCAAGCCTTAAGGGGCCAGCTTAAAGGGCCAGCCTTATAGGGCCAGCCTTAAAGGGCCAGCTTAAAGGGCCAGCCTTAAAGGGCCAGCTTAAAGGGCCAGCCTTAAAGGGCCAGCCTTAGAGGGCCAGCTTAAAGGGCCAGCCTTAGAGGGCCAGCTTAAAGGGCCAGCCTTAAGGGACCAGCTTAAAGGGCCAGCCTTAAAGGGCCAGTCTTAAAGGGCCAGCCTTAGAGGGCCAGCCTTAAAGGGCCAGCTTAAAGGGCCAGCCTTAAAGGGCCAGCTTAAAGGGCCAGCCTTAAGGGGCCAGCTTAAAGGTCCAGCCTTAAAGGGCAAGCCTTAAAGGGCCAGCCTTAGAATGCCAGCCTTAGAGGGCCAGCTTAAAGGGCCAGCCTTAGAGGGCCAGCTTAAAGGGCCAGCCTTAAGGGGCCAGCTTAAAGGGCCAGCCTCAAAGGGCCAGCCTTAAAGGGCCAGCCTTAAAGGGCCAGCTTAAAGGGCCAGCCTTAAAGGGCCAGCTTAAAGGGCCAGCCTTAAAGGGCCAGCCTTAAAGGGCCAGCTTAAAGGGCCAGCCTTAAAGGGCCAGCTTAAAGGGCCAGCCTTAAAGGGCCAGCCTTAGAGGGCCAGCTTAAAGGGCCAGCCTTAGAGGGCCAGCTTAAAGGGCCAGCCTTAAGGGACCAGCTTAAAGGGCCAGCCTTAAAGGGCCAGCCTTAAAGGGCCAGCTTAAAGGGCCAGCTTAAAGGGCCAGCCTTAGAGGGCCAGCTTAAAGGGCCAGCCTTAAAGGGCCAGCTTAAAGGGCCAGCCTTAAAGGGCAAGCCTTAAAGGGCCAGCCTTAGAGGGCCAGCCTTAGAGGGCCAGCTTAAAGGGCCAGCCTTAGAGGGCCAGCTTAAAGGGCCAGCCTTAGAGGGCCAGCTTAAAGGGCCAGCCTCAAAGGGCCAGCCTCAAAGGGCCAGCCTTAAAGGGCCAGCTTAAAGGGCCAGCCTTAAAGGGCCAGCTTAAAGGGCCAGCCTTAAAGGGCCAGCCTTAAAGGGCCAGCTTAAAGGGCCAGCCTTAAAGGGCCAGCCTTAAAGGGCCAGCTTAAAGGGCCAGCCTTAAAGGGCCAGCTTAAAGGGCCAGCCTTAAAGGGCAAGCCTTAAAGGGCCAGCCTTAAAGGGCCAGCATTAGAGGGCCAGCTTAAAGGGCCAGCCTTAGAGGGCCAGCTTAAAGGGCCAGCCTTAAGGGGCCAGCTTAAAGGGCCAGCCTTAAAGGGCCAGCCTTAAAGGGCCAGTCTTAAAGGGCCAGCCTTAGAGGGCCAGCCTTAAAGGGCCAGCCTTAAAGGGCCAGCCTTAAAGGGCCAGCCTTAGAGGGCCAGCCTTAAAGGGCCAGCTTTAAAGGGCCAGCCTTAGAGGGCCAGCCTTAAAGGGCCAGCTTAAAGGGCCAGCCTTAAAGGGCCAGCTTAAAGGGCCGGCCTTAAAGGGCCAGCCTTAAAGGGCCAGCTTAAAGGGCCAGCCTTAAAGGGCCAGCTTAAAGGGCCAGCCTTAGAGGGCCAGCCTTAAGGGGCCAGCTTAAAGGGCCAGCCTTAAAGGGCCAGCCTTAGAGGGCCAGCTTAAAGGGCCAGCCTTAGAGGGCCAGCCTTAAGGGGCCAGCTTAAAGGGCCAGCCTTAAAGGGCCAGCCTTAGATGGCCAGCTTAAAGGGCCAGCCTTAGAGGGCCAGCTTAAAGGGCAAGCCTTAAGGGGCCAGCTTAAAGGGCCAGCCTTAAAGGGCCAGCCTTAAAGGGCCAGTCTTAAAGGGCCAGCCTTAGAGGGCCAGCTTTAAAGGGCCAGCTTAAAGGGCCAGCCTTAAAGGGCCAGCTTAAAGGGCCAGCCTTAGAGGGCCAGCTTAAAGGGCCAGCCTTAAGGGGCCAGCTTAAAGGGCCAGCCTTAAAGGGCAAGCCTTAAAGGGCCAGCCTTAGAGGGCCAGCTTAAAGGGCCAGCCGTAGAGGACCTGCTTAAAGGGCCAGCCTTAAGGGGCCAGCTTAAAGGGCCAGCCTTAAAGGGCCAGCCTTAAAGGGCCAGCTTAAAGGGCCAGCCTTAAAGGGCCAGCTTAAAGGGCCAGCCTTAAAGGGCCAGCTTAAAGGGCCGGCCTTAAAGGGCCAGCCTTAAAGGGCCAGCTTAAAGGGCCAGCCTTAAAGGGCCATCTTAAAGGGCCAGCCTTAGAGGGCAAGCCTTAAGGGGCCAGCTTAAAGGGCCAGCCTTAAAGGGCCAGCCTTAGAGGGCCAGCTTAAAGGGCCAGCCTTAAAGGGCCAGCTTAAAGGGCCAGCCTTAGAGGGCCAGCTTTACAGGGCCAGCTTAAAGGGCCAGCCTTAAAGGGCCAGCTTAAAGGGCCAGCCTTAGAGGGCCAGCTTAAAGGGCCAGCCTTAAGGGGACAGCTTAAAGGTCCAGCCTTAAAGGGCAAGCCTTAAAGGGCCAGCCTTAGAGGGCCAGCCTTAGAGGGCCAGCTTAAAGGGCCAGCCTTAGAGGGCCAGCTTAAAGGGCCAGCCTTAAGGGGCCAGCTTAAAGGGCCAGCCTCAAAGGGCCAGCCTTAAAGGGCCAGCCTTAAAGGGCCAGCTTAAAGGGCCAGCCTTAAAGGGCCAGCTTAAAGGGCCAGCCTTAAAGGGCCAGCTTAAAGGGCCAGCCTTAAAGGGCCAGCTTAAAGGGCCAGCCTTAAAGGGCCAGCTTAAAAGGCCAGCCTTAAAGGGCCAGCTTAAAGGGCCAGCCTTAGATGGCCAGCCTTAAGGGGCCAGCTTAAAGGGCCAGCCTTAAAGGGCCAGCCTTAAAGGGCCAGCCTTAAAGGGCCAGCCTTAAAGGGCCAGCCTTAAAGGGCCAGCTTAAAGGGCCAGCTTAAAGGGCCAGCCTTAGAGGGCCAGCTTAAAGGGCCAGCCTTAGAGGGCCAGCTTAAAGGGCCAGCCTTAAGGGGCCAGCTTAAAGGGCCAGCCTTAAAGGGCCAGCCTCAAAGGGCCAGCCTTAAAGGGCCAGCCTTAAAGGGCCAGCTTAAAGGGCCAGCCTTAAAGGGCCAGCTTAAAGGGCCAGCCTTAAAGGGCCAGCCTTAAAGGGCCAGCTTAAAGGGCCAGCCTTAAAGGGCCAGCTTAAAGGGCCAGCCTTAAAGGGCAAGCCTTAAAGGGCCAGCCTTAAAGGGCCAGCCTTAAAGGGCCAGCTTAAAGGGCCAGCCTTAAAGGGCCAGCTTAAATTGCCAGCCTTAAAGGGCCAGCCTTAGAGGGCCAGCTTAAAGGGCCAGCCTTAGAGGGCCAGCTTAAAGGGCCAGCCTTAAGGGGCCAGCTTAAAGGGCCAGCCTTAAAGGGCCAGCCTTAAAGGGCCAGTCTTAAAGGGCCAGCCTTAGAGGGCCAGCCTTAAAGGGCCAGCTTAAAGGGCCAGCCTTAAAGGGCCAGCTTAAAGGGCCAGCCTTAAAGGGCCAGCCTTAAAGGGCAAGCCTTAAAGGGCCAGCCTTAGAGGGCCAGCTTAAAGGGCCAGCCGTAGAGGACCTGCTTAAAGGGCCAGCCTTAAGGGGCCAGCTTAAAGGGCCAGCCTTAAAGGGCAAGCCTTAAAGGGCCAGCCTTAGAGGGCCAGCTTAAAGGGCCAGCCTTAGAGGGCCAGCTTAAAGGGCCAGCCTTAAGGGGCCAGCTTAAAGGGCCAGCCTCAAAGGGCCAGCCTTAAAGGGCCAGCTTAAAGGGCCAGCCTTAAAGGGCCAGCTTAAAGGGCCAGCCTTAAAGGGCCAGCCTTAAAGGGCCAGCTTAAAGGGCCAGCCTTAAAGGGCAAGCCTTAAAGGGCCAGCCTTAGAGGGCCAGCTTAAAGGGCCAGCCTTAGAGGGCCAGCTTAAAGGGCCAGCCTTAAGGGCCAGCCTTAAGGGGCCAGCTTAAAGGGCCAGCCTTAGATGGCCAGCCTTAAGGGGCCAGCTTAAAGGGCCAGCCTTAAAGGGCCAGCCTTAAAGGGCCAGCCTTAAAGGGCCAGCCTTAAAGGGCCAGCCTTAAAGGGCCAGCCTTAAAGGGCCAGCTTAAAGGGCCAGCCTTAAGGGGCCAGCTTAAAGGGCCAGCCTTAAAGGGCAAGCCTTAAAGGGCCAGCCTTAGAGGGCCAGCTTAAAGGGCCAGCCTTAGAGGGCCAGCTTAAAGGGCCAGCCTTAAGGGGCCAGCTTAAAGGGCCAGCATTAAAGGGCCAGCCTTAAAGGGCCAGCTTTAAAGGGCCAGCTTAAAGGGCCAGCCTTAAAGGGCCAGCCTTAAAGGGCCATCTTAAAGGGCCAGCCTTAAGGGGCCAGCTTAAAGGGCCAGCCTTAAAGGGCAAGCCTTAAAGGGCCAGCCTTAGAGGGCCAGCTTAAAGGGCCAGCCTTAGAGGGCCTGCTTAAAGGGCCAGCCTTAAGGGGCCAGCTTAAAGGGCCAGCCTTAAAGGGCCAGCCTTAAAGGGCCAGCTTAAAGGGCCAGCCTTAAAGGGCCAGCTTAAAGGGCCGGCCTTAAAGGGCCAGCCTTAAAGGGCCAGCTTATAGGGCCAGCCTTAAAGGGCCAGCCTTAAAGGGCCAGCCTTAAAGGGCCAGCTTAAAGGGCCAGCTTAAAGGGCCAGCCTTAAGGGGCCAGCTTAAAGGGCCAGCCTTAAAGGGCAAGCCTTAAAGGGCCAGCCTTAGAGGGCCAGCCTTAGAGGGCCAGCTTAAAGGGCCAGCCTTAGAGGGCCAGCTTAAAGGGCCAGCCTTAAGGGGCCAGCTTAAAGGGCCAGCCTCAAAGGGCCAGCCTTATAGGGCCAGCCTTAAAGGGCCAGCTTAAAGGGCCAGCCTTAAAGGGCCAGCTTAAAGGGCCAGCCTTAGAGGGCCAGCCTTAAAGGGCCAGCTTAAAGGGCCAGCCTTAAAGGGCCAGCTTAAAGGGCCAGCCTTAAAGGGCCAGCTTAAAGGGCCAGCCTTAGATGGCCAGCCTTAAGGGGCCAGCTTAAAGGGCCAGCCTTAAGGGGCCAGCTTAAAGGGCCAGCCTTAAAGGGCCAGCCTTAAAGGGCCAGCCTTAAAGGGCCAGCCTTAAAGGGCCAGCTTAAAGGGCCAGCCTTAAGGGGCCAGCTTAAAGGGCCAGCCTTAAAGGGCAAGCCTTAAAGGGCCAGCCTTAGAGGGCCAGCTTAAAGGGCCAGCCTTAGAGGGCCAGCTTAAAGGGCCAGCCTTAAGGGGCCAGCTTAAAGGGCCAGCCTTAAAGGGCCAGCCTTAGAGGGCCAGCCTTAAGGGGCCAGCTTAAAGGGCCAGCCTTAAAGGGCCAGCCTTAAAGGGCCAGCCTTAGATGGCCAGCTTAAAGGGCCAGCCTTAGAGGGCCAGCTTAAAGGGCCAGCCTTAGAGGGCCAGCTTAAAGGGCCAGCCTTAAGGGGCCAGCTTAAAGGGGCAGCCTTAAACGGCCAGTCTTAAAGGGCCAGCCTTAGAGGGCCAGCCTTAAAGGGCCAGCTTAAAGGGCCAGCCTTAAAGGGCCAGCTTAAAGGGCCAGCCTTAGATGGCCAGCCTTAAGGGGCCAGCTTAAAGGGCCAGCCTTAAAGGGCCAGCCTTAAAGGGCCAGCTTTAAAGGGCCAGCTTAAAGGGCCAGCCTTAAAGGGCCAGCTTAAAGGGCCAGCCTTAAAGGGCCAGCCTTAAAGGGCCAGCCTTAAAGGGCCAGCTTAAAGGGCCAGCCTTAAAGGGCCAGCCTTAAAGGGCCAGCTTACAGGGCCAGCCTTAAAGGGCCAGCTTAAAGGGCCAGCCTTAGAGGGCCAGCCCTAAGGGGCCAGCTTAAAGGGCCAGCCTTAAAGGGCCAGCCTTAAAGGGCCAGCCTTAGAGGGCCAGCTTAAAGGGCCAACCTTAAAGGGCCAGCTTAAAAGGCCAGCCTTAGAGGGCCAGCTTTAAAGGGCCAGCTTAAAGGGCCAGCCTTAAAGGGCCAGCTTAAAGGGCCAGCCTTAGAGGGCCAGCTTAAAGGGCCAGCCTTAAGGGGCCAGCTTAAAGGGCCAGCCTTAAAGGGCAAGCCTTAAAGGGCCAGCCTTAGAGGGCCTGCCTTAAAGGGCAAGCCTTAAAGGGCCAGCCTTAAAGGGCCAGCCTTAGAGGGCCAGCTTAAAGGGCCAGCCTTAGAGGGCCAGCTTAAAGGGCCAGCCTTAAGGGGCCAGCTTAAAGGGCCAGCCTTAAAGGGCCAGCCTTAAAAGGCCAGTCTTAAAGGGCCAGCCTTAGAGGGCCAGCCTTAAAGGGCCAGCTTAAAGGGCCAGCCTTAAAGGGCCAGCTTAAAGGGCCAGCCTTAGATGGCCAGCCTTAAGGGGCCAGCTTAAAGGGCCAGCCTTAAAGGGCCAGCCTTAGAGGGCCAGCCTTAAAGGGCCAGCCTTAAAGGGCCAGCCTTAAAGGGCCAGCCTTAGATGGCCAGCCTTAAAGGGCCAGCTTAAAGGGCCAGCCTTAAAGGGCCAGCTTACAGGGCCAGCCTTAAAGGGCAAGCCTTAAAGGGCCAGCCTTAAAGGGCCAGCCTTAGAGGGCCAGCTTAAAGGGCCAGCCTTAGAGGGCCAGCTTAAAGGGCCAGCCTTAAGGGGCCAGCTTAAAGGGCCAGCCTTAAAGGGCCAATCTTAAAGGGCCAGTCTTAAAGGGCCAGCCTTAGAGGGCCAGCCTTAAAGGGCCAGCTTAAAGGGCCAGCCTTAAAGGGCCAGCTTAAAGGGCCAGCCTTAAAGGGCCAGCTTAAAGGGCCAGCCTTAGAGGGCCAGCTTAAAGGGCCAGCCTTAAGGGGCCAGCTTAAAGGGCCAGCCTCAAAGGGCCAGCCTTAAAGGGCCAGCTTAAAGGGCCAGCCTTAAAGGGCCAGCTTAAAGGGCCAGCCTTAAAGGGCCAGCCTTAAAGGGCCAGCTTAAAGGGCCAGCCTTAAAGGGCCAGCTTAAAGGGCCAGCCTTAAAGGGCAAGCCTTAAAGGGCCAGCCTTAAAGGGCCAGCCTTAGAGGGCCAGCTTAAAGGGCCAGCCTTAGAGGTTCAGCTTAAAGGGCCAGCTTTAAGGGGCCAGCTTAAAGGGCCAGCCTTAAAGGGCCAGCCTTAAAGGGCCAGTCTTAAAGGGCCAGCCTTAGAGGACCAGCCTTAAAGGGCCAGCTTAAAGGGCCAGCCTTAAAGGGCCAGCTTAAAGGGCCAGCCTTAAAGGGCCAGCTTAAAGGGCCAGCCTTAGAGGGCCAGCCCTAAGGGGCCAGCTTAAAGGGCCAGCCTTAAAGGGCCAGCCTTAAAGGGCCAGCCTTAAGGGGCCAGCTTAAAGGGCCAGCCTCAAAGGGCCAGCCTTATAGGGCCAGCCTTAAAGGGCCAGCTTAAAGGGCCAGCCTTAAAGGGCCAGCTTAAAGGGCCAGCCTTAGAGGGCCAGCCTTAAAGGGCCAGCTTAAAGGGCCAGCCTTAACGGGCCAGCTTAAAGGGCCAGCCTTAAAGGGCCAGCTTAAAGGGCCAGCCTTAGATGGCCAGCCTTAAGGGGCCAGCTTAAAGGGCCAGCCTTAAGGGGCCAGCTTAAAGGGCCAGCCTTAAAGGGCCAGCCTTAAAGGGCCAGCCTTAAAGGGCCAGCCTTAAAGGGCCAGCTTAAAGGGCCAGCCTTAAGGGGCCAGCTTAAAGGGCCAGCCTTAAAGGGCAAGCCTTAAAGGGCCAGCCTTAGAGGGCCAGCTTAAAGGGCCAGCCTTAGAGGGCCAGCTTAAAGGGCCAGCCTTAAGGGGCCAGCTTAAAGGGCCAGCCTTAAAGGGCCAGCCTTAGAGGGCCAGCCTTAAGGGGCCAGCTTAAAGGGCCAGCCTTAAAGGGCCAGCCTTAAAGGGCCAGCCTTAGATGGCCAGCTTAAAGGGCCAGCCTTAGAGGGCCAGCTTAAAGGGCCAGCCTTAGAGGGCCAGCTTAAAGGGCCAGCCTTAAGGGGCCAGCTTAAAGGGGCAGCCTTAAACGGCCAGTCTTAAAGGGCCAGCCTTAGAGGGCCAGCCTTAAAGGGCCAGCTTAAAGGGCCAGCCTTAAAGGGCCAGCTTAAAGGGCCAGCCTTAGATGGCCAGCCTTAAGGGGCCAGCTTAAAGGGCCAGCCTTAAAGGGCCAGCCTTAAAGGGCCAGCTTTAAAGGGCCAGCTTAAAGGGCCAGCCTTAAAGGGCCAGCTTAAAGGGCCAGCCTTAAAGGGCCAGCCTTAAAGGGCCAGCCTTAAAGGGCCAGCTTAAAGGGCCAGCCTTAAAGGGCCAGCCTTAAAGGGCCAGCTTACAGGGCCAGCCTTAAAGGGCCAGCTTAAAGGGCCAGCCTTAGAGGGCCAGCCCTAAGGGGCCAGCTTAAAGGGCCAGCCTTAAAGGGCCAGCCTTAAAGGGCCAGCCTTAGAGGGCCAGCTTAAAGGGCCAACCTTAAAGGGCCAGCTTAAAAGGCCAGCCTTAGAGGGCCAGCTTTAAAGGGCCAGCTTAAAGGGCCAGCCTTAAAGGGCCAGCTTAAAGGGCCAGCCTTAGAGGGCCAGCTTAAAGGGCCAGCCTTAAGGGGCCAGCTTAAAGGGCCAGCCTTAAAGGGCAAGCCTTAAAGGGCCAGCCTTAGAGGGCCTGCCTTAAAGGGCAAGCCTTAAAGGGCCAGCCTTAAAGGGCCAGCCTTAGAGGGCCAGCTTAAAGGGCCAGCCTTAGAGGGCCAGCTTAAAGGGCCAGCCTTAAGGGGCCAGCTTAAAGGGCCAGCCTTAAAGGGCCAGCCTTAAAAGGCCAGTCTTAAAGGGCCAGCCTTAGAGGGCCAGCCTTAAAGGGCCAGCTTAAAGGGCCAGCCTTAAAGGGCCAGCTTAAAGGGCCAGCCTTAGATGGCCAGCCTTAAGGGGCCAGCTTAAAGGGCCAGCCTTAAGGGGCCAGCTTAAAGGGCCAGCCTTAAAGGGCAAGCCTTAAAGGGCCAGCCTTAGAGGGCCAGCTTAAAGGGCCAGCCTTAGAGGGCCAGCTTAAAGGGCCAGCCTTAAGGGGCCAGCTTAAAGGGCCAGCATTAAAGGGCCAGCCTTAAAGGGCCAGCTTTAAAGGGCCAGCATAAAGGGCCAGCCTTAAAGGGCCAGCCTTAAAGGGCCATCTTAAAGGGCCAGCCTTAAGGGGCCAGCTTAAAGGGCCAGCCTTAAAGGGCAAGCCTTAAAGGGCCAGCCTTAGAGGGCCAGCTTAAAGGGCCAGCCTTAGAGGGCCTGCTTAAAGGGCCAGCCTTAAGGGGCCAGCTTAAAGGGCCAGCCTTAAAGGGCCAGCCTTAAAGGGCCAGCTTAAAGGGCCAGCCTTAAAGGGCCAGCTTAAAGGGCCGGCCTTAAAGGGCCAGCCTTAAAGGGCCAGCTTATAGGGCCAGCCTTAAAGGGCCAGCCTTAAAGGGCCAGCCTTAAAGGGCCAGCTTAAAGGGCCAGCTTAAAGGGCCAGCCTTAAGGGGCCAGCTTAAAGGGCCAGCCTTAAAGGGCAAGCCTTAAAGGGCCAGCCTTAGAGGGCCAGCCTTAGAGGGCCAGCTTAAAGGGCCAGCCTTAGAGGGCCAGCTTAAAGGGCCAGCCTTAAGGGGCCAGCTTAAAGGGCCAGCCTCAAAGGGCCAGCCTTATAGGGCCAGCCTTAAAGGGCCAGCTTAAAGGGCCAGCCTTAAAGGGCCAGCTTAAAGGGCCAGCCTTAGAGGGCCAGCCTTAAAGGGCCAGCTTAAAGGGCCAGCCTTAAAGGGCCAGCTTAAAGGGCCAGCCTTAAAGGGCCAGCTTAAAGGGCCAGCCTTAGATGGCCAGCCTTAAGGGGCCAGCTTAAAGGGCCAGCCTTAAGGGGCCAGCTTAAAGGGCCAGCCTTAAAGGGCCAGCCTTAAAGGGCCAGCCTTAAAGGGCCAGCCTTAAAGGGCCAGCTTAAAGGGCCAGCCTTAAGGGGCCAGCTTAAAGGGCCAGCCTTAAAGGGCAAGCCTTAAAGGGCCAGCCTTAGAGGGCCAGCTTAAAGGGCCAGCCTTAGAGGGCCAGCTTAAAGGGCCAGCCTTAAGGGGCCAGCTTAAAGGGCCAGCCTTAAAGGGCCAGCCTTAGAGGGCCAGCCTTAAGGGGCCAGCTTAAAGGGCCAGCCTTAAAGGGCCAGCCTTAAAGGGCCAGCCTTAGATGGCCAGCTTAAAGGGCCAGCCTTAGAGGGCCAGCTTAAAGGGCCAGCCTTAGAGGGCCAGCTTAAAGGGCCAGCCTTAAGGGGCCAGCTTAAAGGGGCAGCCTTAAACGGCCAGTCTTAAAGGGCCAGCCTTAGAGGGCCAGCCTTAAAGGGCCAGCTTAAAGGGCCAGCCTTAAAGGGCCAGCTTAAAGGGCCAGCCTTAGATGGCCAGCCTTAAGGGGCCAGCTTAAAGGGCCAGCCTTAAAGGGCCAGCCTTAAAGGGCCAGCTTTAAAGGGCCAGCTTAAAGGGCCAGCCTTAAAGGGCCAGCTTAAAGGGCCAGCCTTAAAGGGCCAGCCTTAAAGGGCCAGCCTTAAAGGGCCAGCTTAAAGGGCCAGCCTTAAAGGGCCAGCCTTAAAGGGCCAGCTTACAGGGCCAGCCTTAAAGGGCCAGCTTAAAGGGCCAGCCTTAGAGGGCCAGCCCTAAGGGGCCAGCTTAAAGGGCCAGCCTTAAAGGGCCAGCCTTAAAGGGCCAGCCTTAGAGGGCCAGCTTAAAGGGCCAACCTTAAAGGGCCAGCTTAAAAGGCCAGCCTTAGAGGGCCAGCTTTAAAGGGCCAGCTTAAAGGGCCAGCCTTAAAGGGCCAGCTTAAAGGGCCAGCCTTAGAGGGCCAGCTTAAAGGGCCAGCCTTAAGGGGCCAGCTTAAAGGGCCAGCCTTAAAGGGCAAGCCTTAAAGGGCCAGCCTTAGAGGGCCTGCCTTAAAGGGCAAGCCTTAAAGGGCCAGCCTTAAAGGGCCAGCCTTAGAGGGCCAGCTTAAAGGGCCAGCCTTAGAGGGCCAGCTTAAAGGGCCAGCCTTAAGGGGCCAGCTTAAAGGGCCAGCCTTAAAGGGCCAGCCTTAAAAGGCCAGTCTTAAAGGGCCAGCCTTAGAGGGCCAGCCTTAAAGGGCCAGCTTAAAGGGCCAGCCTTAAAGGGCCAGCTTAAAGGGCCAGCCTTAGATGGCCAGCCTTAAGGGGCCAGCTTAAAGGGCCAGCCTTAAAGGGCCAGCCTTAGAGGGCCAGCCTTAAAGGGCCAGCCTTAAAGGGCCAGCCTTAAAGGGCCAGCCTTAGATGGCCAGCCTTAAAGGGCCAGCTTAAAGGGCCAGCCTTAAAGGGCCAGCTTACAGGGCCAGCCTTAAAGGGCAAGCCTTAAAGGGCCAGCCTTAAAGGGCCAGCCTTAGAGGGCCAGCTTAAAGGGCCAGCCTTAGAGGGCCAGCTTAAAGGGCCAGCCTTAAGGGGCCAGCTTAAAGGGCCAGCCTTAAAGGGCCAATCTTAAAGGGCCAGTCTTAAAGGGCCAGCCTTAGAGGGCCAGCCTTAAAGGGCCAGCTTAAAGGGCCAGCCTTAAAGGGCCAGCTTAAAGGGCCAGCCTTAAAGGGCCAGCTTAAAGGGCCAGCCTTAGAGGGCCAGCTTAAAGGGCCAGCCTTAAGGGGCCAGCTTAAAGGGCCAGCCTCAAAGGGCCAGCCTTAAAGGGCCAGCTTAAAGGGCCAGCCTTAAAGGGCCAGCTTAAAGGGCCAGCCTTAAAGGGCCAGCCTTAAAGGGCCAGCTTAAAGGGCCAGCCTTAAAGGGCCAGCTTAAAGGGCCAGCCTTAAAGGGCAAGCCTTAAAGGGCCAGCCTTAAAGGGCCAGCCTTAGAGGGCCAGCTTAAAGGGCCAGCCTTAGAGGTTCAGCTTAAAGGGCCAGCTTTAAGGGGCCAGCTTAAAGGGCCAGCCTTAAAGGGCCAGCCTTAAAGGGCCAGTCTTAAAGGGCCAGCCTTAGAGGACCAGCCTTAAAGGGCCAGCTTAAAGGGCCAGCCTTAAAGGGCCAGCTTAAAGGGCCAGCCTTAAAGGGCCAGCTTAAAGGGCCAGCCTTAGAGGGCCAGCCCTAAGGGGCCAGCTTAAAGGGCCAGCCTTAAAGGGCCAGCCTTAAAGGGCCAGCCTTAAGGGGCCAGCTTAAAGGGCCAGCCTCAAAGGGCCAGCCTTATAGGGCCAGCCTTAAAGGGCCAGCTTAAAGGGCCAGCCTTAAAGGGCCAGCTTAAAGGGCCAGCCTTAGAGGGCCAGCCTTAAAGGGCCAGCTTAAAGGGCCAGCCTTAAAGGGCCAGCTTAAAGGGCCAGCCTTAAAGGGCCAGCTTAAAGGGCCAGCCTTAGATGGCCAGCCTTAAGGGGCCAGCTTAAAGGGCCAGCCTTAAGGGGCCAGCTTAAAGGGCCAGCCTTAAAGGGCCAGCCTTAAAGGGCCAGCCTTAAAGGGCCAGCCTTAAAGGGCCAGCTTAAAGGGCCAGCCTTAAGGGGCCAGCTTAAAGGGCCAGCCTTAAAGGGCAAGCCTTAAAGGGCCAGCCTTAGAGGGCCAGCTTAAAGGGCCAGCCTTAGAGGGCCAGCTTAAAGGGCCAGCCTTAAGGGGCCAGCTTAAAGGGCCAGCCTTAAAGGGCCAGCCTTAGAGGGCCAGCCTTAAGGGGCCAGCTTAAAGGGCCAGCCTTAAAGGGCCAGCCTTAAAGGGCCAGCCTTAGATGGCCAGCTTAAAGGGCCAGCCTTAGAGGGCCAGCTTAAAGGGCCAGCCTTAGAGGGCCAGCTTAAAGGGCCAGCCTTAAGGGGCCAGCTTAAAGGGGCAGCCTTAAACGGCCAGTCTTAAAGGGCCAGCCTTAGAGGGCCAGCCTTAAAGGGCCAGCTTAAAGGGCCAGCCTTAAAGGGCCAGCTTAAAGGGCCAGCCTTAGATGGCCAGCCTTAAGGGGCCAGCTTAAAGGGCCAGCCTTAAAGGGCCAGCCTTAAAGGGCCAGCTTTAAAGGGCCAGCTTAAAGGGCCAGCCTTAAAGGGCCAGCTTAAAGGGCCAGCCTTAAAGGGCCAGCCTTAAAGGGCCAGCCTTAAAGGGCCAGCTTAAAGGGCCAGCCTTAAAGGGCCAGCCTTAAAGGGCCAGCTTACAGGGCCAGCCTTAAAGGGCCAGCTTAAAGGGCCAGCCTTAGAGGGCCAGCCCTAAGGGGCCAGCTTAAAGGGCCAGCCTTAAAGGGCCAGCCTTAAAGGGCCAGCCTTAGAGGGCCAGCTTAAAGGGCCAACCTTAAAGGGCCAGCTTAAAAGGCCAGCCTTAGAGGGCCAGCTTTAAAGGGCCAGCTTAAAGGGCCAGCCTTAAAGGGCCAGCTTAAAGGGCCAGCCTTAGAGGGCCAGCTTAAAGGGCCAGCCTTAAGGGGCCAGCTTAAAGGGCCAGCCTTAAAGGGCAAGCCTTAAAGGGCCAGCCTTAGAGGGCCTGCCTTAAAGGGCAAGCCTTAAAGGGCCAGCCTTAAAGGGCCAGCCTTAGAGGGCCAGCTTAAAGGGCCAGCCTTAGAGGGCCAGCTTAAAGGGCCAGCCTTAAGGGGCCAGCTTAAAGGGCCAGCCTTAAAGGGCCAGCCTTAAAAGGCCAGTCTTAAAGGGCCAGCCTTAGAGGGCCAGCCTTAAAGGGCCAGCTTAAAGGGCCAGCCTTAAAGGGCCAGCTTAAAGGGCCAGCCTTAGATGGCCAGCCTTAAGGGGCCAGCTTAAAGGGCCAGCCTTAAAGGGCCAGCCTTAGAGGGCCAGCCTTAAAGGGCCAGCCTTAAAGGGCCAGCCTTAAAGGGCCAGCCTTAGATGGCCAGCCTTAAAGGGCCAGCTTAAAGGGCCAGCCTTAAAGGGCCAGCTTACAGGGCCAGCCTTAAAGGGCAAGCCTTAAAGGGCCAGCCTTAAAGGGCCAGCCTTAGAGGGCCAGCTTAAAGGGCCAGCCTTAGAGGGCCAGCTTAAAGGGCCAGCCTTAAGGGGCCAGCTTAAAGGGCCAGCCTTAAAGGGCCAATCTTAAAGGGCCAGTCTTAAAGGGCCAGCCTTAGAGGGCCAGCCTTAAAGGGCCAGCTTAAAGGGCCAGCCTTAAAGGGCCAGCTTAAAGGGCCAGCCTTAAAGGGCCAGCTTAAAGGGCCAGCCTTAGATGGCCAGCCTTAAAGGGCCAGCCTTAAAGGGCCAGCCTTAAAGGGCCAGCCTTAAAGGGCCAGCCTTAAAGGGCCAGCCTTAAAGGGCCAGCCTTAAAGGGCCAGCTTAAAGGGCCAGCCTTAAGGGGCCAGCTTAAAGGGCCAGCCTTAAAGGGCAAGCCTTAAAGGGCCAGCCTTAAAGGGCCAGCCTTAAAGGGCCAGCTTAAAGGGCCAGCCTTAAAGGGCCAGCTTAAAGGGCCAGCCTTAAAGGGCCAGCCTTAAAGGGCCAGCTTAAAGGGCCAGCCTTAGAGGGCCAGCTTAAAGGGCCAGCCTTAAGGGGCCAGCTTAAAGGGCCAGCCTTAAGGGGCCAGCTTAAAGGGCCAGCCTTAAAGGGCAAGCCTTAAAGGGCCAGCTTTAGAGGGCCAGCTTAAAGGGCCAGCCTTAGAGGGCCAGCTTAAAGGGCCAGCCTTAAGGGGCCAGCTTAAAGGGCCAGCCTCAAAGGGCCAGCCTTAAAGGGCCAGCTTAAAGGGCCAGCCTTAAAGGGCCAGCTTAAAGGGCCAGCCTTAAAGGGCCAGCCTTAAAGGGCCAGCTTAAAGGGCCAGCCTTAAAGGGCCAGCTTAAAGGGCCAGCCTTAAAGGGCAAGCCTTAAAGGGCCAGCCTTAAAGGGCCAGCCTTAGAGGGCCAGCTTAAAGGGCCAGCCTTAGAGGTTCAGCTTAAAGGGCCAGCTTTAAGGGGCCAGCTTAAAGGGCCAGCCTTAAAGGGCCAGCCTTAAAGGGCCAGTCTTAAAGGGCCAGCCTTAGAGGACCAGCCTTAAAGGGCCAGCTTAAAGGGCCAGCCTTAAAGGGCCAGCTTAAAGGGCCAGCCTTAAAGGGCCAGCTTAAAGGGCCAGCCTTAGAGGGCCAGCCCTAAGGGGCCAGCTTAAAGGGCCAGCCTTAAAGGGCCAGCCTTAAAGGGCCAGCCTTAGAGGGCCAGCTTAAAGGGCCAGCCTTAAAGGGCCAGCTTAAAAGGCCAGCCTTAGAGGGCCAGCTTTACAGGGCCAGCTTAAAGGGCCAGCCTTAAAGGGCCAGCTTAAAGGGCCAGCTTAAAGGGCCAGCCTTAAGGGGCCAGCTTAAAGGGCCAGCCTTAAAGGGCAAGCCTTAAAGGGCCAGCCTTAGAGGGCCAGCCTTAGAGGGCCAGCTTAAAGGGCCAGCCTTAGAGGGCCAGCTTAAAGGGCCAGCCTTAAGGGGCCAGCTTAAAGGGCCAGCCTCAAAGGGCCAGCCTTATAGGGCCAGCCTTAAAGGGCCAGCTTAAAGGGCCAGCCTTAAAGGGCCAGCTTAAAGGGCCAGCCTTAGAGGGCCAGCCTTAAAGGGCCAGCTTAAAGGGCCAGCCTTAAAGGGCCAGCTTAAAGGGCCAGCCTTAAAGGGCCAGCTTAAAGGGCCAGCCTTAGATGGCCAGCCTTAAGGGGCCAGCTTAAAGGGCCAGCCTTAAGGGGCCAGCTTAAAGGGCCAGCCTTAAAGGGCCAGCCTTAAAGGGCCAGCCTTAAAGGGCCAGCCTTAAAGGGCCAGCCTTAAAGGGCCAGCTTAAAGGGCCAGCCTTAAGGGGCCAGCTTAAAGGGCCAGCCTTAAAGGGCAAGCCTTAAAGGGCCAGCCTTAGAGGGCCAGCTTAAAGGGCCAGCCTTAGAGGGCCAGCTTAAAGGGCCAGCCTTAAGGGGCCAGCTTAAAGGGCCAGCCTTAAAGGGCCAGCCTTAGAGGGCCAGCCTTAAGGGGCCAGCTTAAAGGGCCAGCCTTAAAGGGCCAGCCTTAAAGGGCCAGCCTTAGATGGCCAGCTTAAAGGGCCAGCCTTAGAGGGCCAGCTTAAAGGGCCAGCCTTAGAGGGCCAGCTTAAAGGGCCAGCCTTAAGGGGCCAGCTTAAAGGGCCAGCCTTAAAGGGCCAGTCTTAAAGGGCCAGCCTTAGAGGGCCAGCCTTAAAGGGCCAGCTTAAAGGGCCAGCCTTAAAGGGCCAGCTTAAAGGGCCAGCCTTAGATGGCCAGCCTTAAGGGGCCAGCTTAAAGGGCCAGCCTTAAAGGGCCAGCCTTAGAGGGCCAGCTTAAAGGGCCAGCCTTAGAGGGCCAGCTTAAAGGGCCAGCCTTAAGGGGCCAGCTTAAAGGGCCAGCCTTAAAGGGCCAGCTTAAAGGGCCAGCCTTAAAGGGCCAGCTTAAAGGGCCAGCCTTAAAGGTCCATCTTAAAGGGCCAGCCTTAAAGGGCAAGCCTTAAAGGGCCAGCCTTAAAGGGCCAGCCTTAGAGGGCCAGCTTAAAGGGCCAGCCTTAGAGGGCCAGCTTAAAGGGCCAGCCTTAAGGGGCCAGCTTAAAGGGCCAGCCTTAAAGGGCCAATCTTAAAGGGCCAGTCTTAAAGGGCCAGCCTTAGAGGGCCAGCCTTAAAGGGCCAGCTTAAAGGGCCAGCCTTAAAGGGCCAGCTTAAAGGGCCAGCCTTAAAGGGCCAGCTTAAAGGGCCAGTCTTAAAGGGCCAGCCTTAGAGGGCCAGCCTTAAAGGGCCAGCTTAAAGGGCCAGCCTTAAAGGGCCAGCTTAAAGGGCCAGCCTTAAAGGGCCAGCTTAAAGGGCCAGCCTTAGATGGCCAGCCTTAAAGGGCCAGCCTTAAAGGGCCAGCCTTAAAGGGCCAGCCTTAAAGGGCCAGCCTTAAAGGGCCAGCCTTAAAGGGCCAGCTTAAAGGGCCAGCCTTAAGGGGCCAGCTTAAAGGGCCAGCCTTAAAGGGCAAGCCTTAAAGGGCCAGCCTTAAAGGGCCAGCCTTAAAGGGCCAGCTTAAAGGGCCAGCCTTAAAGGGCCAGCTTAAAGGGCCAGCCTTAAAGGGCCAGCCTTAAAGGGCCAGCTTAAAGGGCCAGCCTTAGAGGGCCAGCTTAAAGGGCCAGCCTTAAGGGGCCAGCTTAAAGGGCCAGCCTTAAGGGGCCAGCTTAAAGGGCCAGCCTTAAAGGGCAAGCCTTAAAGGGCCAGCTTTAGAGGGCCAGCTTAAAGGGCCAGCCTTAGAGGGCCAGCTTAAAGGGCCAGCCTTAAAGGGCCAGCCTTAAAGGGCCAGCTTAAAGGGCCAGCCTTAAAGGGCCAGCTTAAAGGGCCAGCCTTAAAGGGCCAGCCTTAAAGGGCCAGCTTAAAGGGCCAGCCTTAAAGGGCCAGCTTAAAGGGCCAGCCTTAAAGGGCAAGCCTTAAAGGGCCAGCCTTAAAGGGCCAGCCTTAGAGGGCCAGCTTAAAGGGCCAGCCTTAGAGGGCCAGCTTAAAGGGCCAGCTTTAAGGGGCCAGCTTAAAGGGCCAGCCTTAAAGGGCCAGCCTTAAAGGGCCAGTCTTAAAGGGCCAGCCTTAGAGGACCAGCCTTAAAGGGCCAGCTTAAAGGGCCAGCCTTAAAGGGCCAGCTTAAAGGGCCAGCCTTAAAGGGCCAGCTTAAAGGGCCAGCCTTAGAGGGCCAGCCCTAAGGGGCCAGCTTAAAGGGCCAGCCTTAAAGGGCCAGCCTTAAAGGGCCAGCCTTAGAGGGCCAGCTTAAAGGGCCAGCCTTAAAGGGCCAGCTTAAAAGGCCAGCCTTAGAGGGCCAGCTTTACAGGGCCAGCTTAAAGGGCCAGCCTTAAAGGGCCAGCTTAAAGGGCCAGCTTAAAGGGCCAGCCTTAAGGGGCCAGCTTAAAGGGCCAGCCTTAAAGGGCAAGCCTTAAAGGGCCAGCCTTAGAGGGCCAGCCTTAGAGGGCCAGCTTAAAGGGCCAGCCTTAGAGGGCCAGCTTAAAGGGCCAGCCTTAAGGGGCCAGCTTAAAGGGCCAGCCTCAAAGGGCCAGCCTTATAGGGCCAGCCTTAAAGGGCCAGCTTAAAGGGCCAGCCTTAAAGGGCCAGCTTAAAGGGCCAGCCTTAGAGGGCCAGCCTTAAAGGGCCAGCTTAAAGGGCCAGCCTTAAAGGGCCAGCTTAAAGGGCCAGCCTTAAAGGGCCAGCTTAAAGGGCCAGCCTTAGATGGCCAGCCTTAAGGGGCCAGCTTAAAGGGCCAGCCTTAAGGGGCCAGCTTAAAGGGCCAGCCTTAAAGGGCCAGCCTTAAAGGGCCAGCCTTAAAGGGCCAGCCTTAAAGGGCCAGCCTTAAAGGGCCAGCTTAAAGGGCCAGCCTTAAGGGGCCAGCTTAAAGGGCCAGCCTTAAAGGGCAAGCCTTAAAGGGCCAGCCTTAGAGGGCCAGCTTAAAGGGCCAGCCTTAGAGGGCCAGCTTAAAGGGCCAGCCTTAAGGGGCCAGCTTAAAGGGCCAGCCTTAAAGGGCCAGCCTTAGAGGGCCAGCCTTAAGGGGCCAGCTTAAAGGGCCAGCCTTAAAGGGCCAGCCTTAAAGGGCCAGCCTTAGATGGCCAGCTTAAAGGGCCAGCCTTAGAGGGCCAGCTTAAAGGGCCAGCCTTAGAGGGCCAGCTTAAAGGGCCAGCCTTAAGGGGCCAGCTTAAAGGGCCAGCCTTAAAGGGCCAGTCTTAAAGGGCCAGCCTTAGAGGGCCAGCCTTAAAGGGCCAGCTTAAAGGGCCAGCCTTAAAGGGCCAGCTTAAAGGGCCAGCCTTAGATGGCCAGCCTTAAGGGGCCAGCTTAAAGGGCCAGCCTTAAAGGGCCAGCCTTAGAGGGCCAGCTTAAAGGGCCAGCCTTAGAGGGCCAGCTTAAAGGGCCAGCCTTAAGGGGCCAGCTTAAAGGGCCAGCCTTAAAGGGCCAGCTTAAAGGGCCAGCCTTAAAGGGCCAGCTTAAAGGGCCAGCCTTAAAGGGCCATCTTAAAGGGCCAGCCTTAAAGGGCCAGCTTAAAGGGCCAGCCTTAGAGGGCCAGCCCTAAGGGGCCAGCTTAAAGGGCCAGCCTTAAAGGGCCAGCCTTAAAGGGCCAGCCTTAGAGGGCCAGCTTAAAGGGCCAGCCTTAAAGGGCCAGCTTAAAAGGCCAGCCTTAGAGGGCCAGCTTTACAGGGCCAGCTTAAAGGGCCAGCCTTAAAGGGCCAGCTTAAAGGGCCAGCCTTAGAGTGCCAGCTTAAAGGGCCAGCCTTAAAGGGCCAGCCTTAAAAGGCCAGTCTTAAAGGGCCAGCCTTAAAGGGCCAGCCTTAAAGGGCCAGCTTAAAGGGCCAGCCTTAAAGGGCCAGCTTAAAGGGCCAGCCTTAAAGGGCCAGCTTAAAGGGCCAGCCTTAGATGGCCAGCCTTAAGGGGCCAGCTTAAAGGGCCAGCCTTAGAGGGCCAGCCTTAAAGGGCCAGCCTTAAAGGGCCAGCCTTAAAGGGCCAGCTTTAGAGGGCCAGCCTTAAAGGGCCAGCTTAAAGGGCCAGCCTTTGAGGTCCAGCCTTAGAGGCCCAGCCTTAAAGGGCCAGCTTAAAGGGCCAGCCTTAGAGGACCAGCTTAAAGGGCCAGCCTTAAAGGGCCAGCTTAAAGGGCCAGCCTTAAAGGGCCAGCCTTAAAGGGCCAGCTTAAAGGGCCAGCCTTAAAGGGCCAGCTTAAAGGGCCAGCCTTAAAGGGCCAGCCTTAAAGGGCCAGCTTAAATGGCCAGCCTTAAAGGGCCAGCTTAAAGGGCCAGCCTTAAAGGGCAAGCCTTAAAGGGCCAGCCTTAAAGGGCCAGCCTTAGAGGGCCAGCTTAAAGGGCCAGCCTTAGAGGGCCAGCTTAAAGGGCCAGCCTTAAGGGGCCAGCTTAAAGGGCCAACCTTAAAAGGCCAGTCTTAAAGGGCCAGCCTTAGAGGGCCAGCCTTAAAGGGCCAGCTTAAAGGGCCAGCCTTAAAGGGCCAGCTTAAAGGGCCAGCCTTAAAGGGCCAGCTTAAAGGGCCAGCCTTAGATGGCCAGCCTTAAGGGGCCAGCTTAAAGGGCCAGCCTTAAAGGGCTAGCCTTAAAGGGCCAGCCTTAGAGGGCCAGCCTTAAAGGGCCAGCCTTAAAGGGCCAGCCTTAAAGGGCCAGCCTTAGGGGGCCAGCCTTAAAGGGCCAGCTTAAAGGGCCAGCCTTAGAGGGCCAGCTTAAAGGGCCAGCCTTAGAGGGCCAGCTTAAAGGGCCAGCCTTAAGGGGCCAGCTTAAAGGGCCAGCCTTAAAGGGCCAATCTTAAAGGGCCAGCCTTAAAGGGCCAGCCTTAGAGGGCCAGCCTTAAAGGGCCAGCTTAAAGGGCCAGCCTTAAAGGGCCAGCTTAAAGGGCCAGCCTTAAAGGGCCAGCTTAAAGGGCCAGCCTTAGATGGCCAGCCTTAAGGGGCCAGCTTAAAGGGCCAGCCTTAAAGGGCCAGCCTTAAAGGGCCAGCCTTAAAGGGCCAGCCTTAAAGGGCCAGCTTAAAGGGCCAGCCTTAAGGGGCCAGCTTAAAGGGCCAGCCTTAAAGGGCAAGCCTTAAAGGGCCAGCCTTAAAGGGCCAGCCTTAAAGGGCCAGCTTAAAGGGCCAGCCTTAAAGGGCCAGCTTAAAGGGCCAGCCTTAAAGGGCCAGCCTTAAAGGGCCAGCTTAAAGGGCCAGCCTTAGAGGGCCAGCTTAAAGGGCCAGCCTTAAGGGGCCAGCTTAAAGGGCCAGCCTTAAAGGGCAAGCCTTAAAGGGCCAGCCTTAGAGGGCCAGCTTAAAGGGCCAGCCTTAGAGGGCCAGCTTAAAGGGCCAGCCTTAAGGGGCCAGCTTAAAGGGCCAGCCTCAAAGGGCCAGCCTTAAAGGGCCAGCTTAAAGGGCCAGCCTTAAAGGGCCAGCTTAAAGGGCCAGCCTTAAAGGGCCAGCCTTAAAGGGCCAGCTTAAAGGGCAAGCCTTAAAGGGCCAGCCTTAAAGGGCCAGCCTTAGAGGGCCAGCTTAAAGGGCCAGCCTTAGAGGGCCAGCTTAAAGGGCCAGCCTTAAGGGGCCAGCTTAAAGGGCCAGCCTTAAAGGGCCAGCCTTAAAGGGCCAGTCTTAAAGGGCCAGCCTTAGAGGACCAGCCTTAAAGGGCCAGCTTAAAGGGCCAGCCTTAAAGGGCCAGCTTAAAGGGCCAGCCTTAAAGGGCCAGCTTAAAGGGCCAGCCTTAGATGGCCAGCCTTAAGGGGCCAGCTTAAAGGGCCAGCCTTAAAGGGCCAGCCTTAAAGGGCCAGCCTTAAAGGGCCAGCCTTAAAGGGCCAGCCTTAAAGGGCCAGCCTTAAAGGGCCAGCTTAAAGGGCCAGCCTTAAGGGGCCAGCTTAAAGGGCCAGCCTTAAAGGGCAAGCCTCAAAGGGCCAGCCTTAGAGGGCCAGCTTAAAGGGCCAGCCTTAGAGGGCCAGCTTAAAGGGCCAGCCTTAAGGGGCCAGCTTAAAGGGCCAGCCTTAAAGGGCCAGCCTTAAAGGGCCAGCTTTCAAGGGCCAGCTTAAAGGGCCAGCCTTAAAGGGCCAGCCTTAAAGGGCCAGCTTAAAGGGCCAGCCTTAAGGGGCCAGCTTAAAGGGCCAGCCTTAAAGGGCAAGCCTTAAAGGGCCAGCCTTAGAGGGCCAGCTTAAAGGGCCAGCCTTAGAGGGCCTGCTTAAAGGGCCAGCCTTAAGGGGCCAGCTTAAAGAGCCAGCCTTAAAGGGCCAGCCTTAAAGGGCCAGCCTTAAAGGGCCAGCTTAAAGGGCCGGCCTTAAAGGGCCAGCCTTAAAGGGCCAGCTTAAAGGGCAAGCCTTAAAGGGCCAGCTTAAAGGGCCAGCCTTAGAGGGCCAGCCTTAAGGGGCCAGCTTAAAGGGCCAGCCTTAAAGGGCCAGCCTTAGAGGGCCAGCTTAAAGGGCCAGCCTTAAAGGGCCAGCTTAAAGGGCCAGCCTTAAAGGGCCAGCTTAAAGGGCCGGCCTTAAAGGGCCAGCCTTAAAGGGCCAGCTTAAAGGGCAAGCCTTAAAGGGCCAGCTTAAAGGGCCAGCCTTAGAGGGCCAGCCTTAAGGGGCCAGCTTAAAGGGCCAGCCTTAAAGGGCCAGCCTTAGAGGGCCAGCTTAAAGGGCCAGCCTTAAAGGGCCAGCTTAAAGGGTCAGCCTTAGAGGGCCAGCTTTACAGGGCCAGCTTAAAGGGCCAGCCTTAAAGGGCCAGCTTAAAGGGCCAGCCTTAGAGGGCCAGCTTAAAGGGCCAGCCTTAAGGGGCCAGCTTAAAGGGCCAGCCTTAAAGGGCAAGCCTTAAAGGGCCAGCCTTAGAGGGCCAGCCTTAGAGGGCCAGCTTAAAGGGCCAGCCTTAGAGGGCCAGCTTAAAGGGCCAGCCTTAAGGGGCCAGCTTAAAGGGCCAGCCTCAAGGGGCCAGCTTAAAGGGCCAGCCTCAAAGGGCCAGCCTTAAAGGGCCAGCTTAAAGGGCCAGCCTTAAAGGGCCAGCTTAAAGGGCCAGCCTTAAAGGGCCAGCTTAAAGGGCCAGCCTTAAAGGGCCAGCTTAAAGGGCCAGCCTTAAAGGGCAAGCCTTAAAGGGCCAGCCTTAAAGGGCCAGCCTTAGAGGGCCAGCTTAAAGGGCCAGCCTTAGAGGGCCAGCTTAAAGGGCCAGCCTTAAGGGGCCAGCTTAAAGGGCCAGCCTTAAAGGGCCAGCCTTAAAGGGCCAGTCTTAAAGGGCCAGCCTTAGAGGGCCAGCCTTAAAGGGCCAGCTTAAAGGGCCAGCCTTATAGGGCCAGCTTAAAGGGCCAGCCTTAAAGGGCCAGCTTAAAGGGCCAGCCTTAGATGGCCAGCCTTAAGGGGCCAGCTTAAAGGGCCAGCCTTAAAGGGCCAGCCTTAAAGGGCCAGCCTTAAAGGGCCAGCTTAAAGGGCCAGCCTTAAAGGGCCAGCTTAAAGGGCCAGCCTTAAAGGGCCAGCCTTAAAGGGCCAGCTTAAATGGCCAGCCTTAAAGGGCCAGCTTAAAGGGCCAGCCTTAAAGGGCAAGCCTTAAAGGGCCAGCCTTAAAGGGCCAGCCTTAGAGGGCCAGCTTAAAGGGCCAGCCTTAGAGGGCCAGCTTAAAGGGCCAGCCTTAAAGGGCCAGCTTAAAGGGCCAGCCTTAAAGGGCCAGCTTAAAGGGCCAGCCTTAAAGGGCCAGCTTAAAGGGCCAGCCTTAGATGGCCAGCCTTAAGGGGCCAGCTTAAAGGGCCAGCCTTAAAGGGCAAGCCTTAAAGGGCCAGCCTTAAAGGGCCAGCCTTAAAGGGCCAGCTTAAAGGGCCAGCCTTAAAGGGCCAGCTTAAAGGGCCAGCCTTAAAGGGCCAGCCTTAAAGGGCCAGCTTAAAGGGCCAGCCTTAGAGGGCCAGCTTAAAGGGCCAGCCTTAAGGGGCCAGCTTAAAGGGCCAGCCTTAAGGGGCCAGCTTAAAGGGCCAGCCTTAAAGGGCAAGCCTTAAAGGGCCAGCCTTAGAGGGCCAGCCTTAGAGGGCCAGCTTAAAGGGCCAGCCTTAGAGGGCCAGCTTAAAGGGCCAGCCTTAAGGGGCCAGCTTAAAGGGCCAGCCTCAAGGGGCCAGCTTAAAGGGCCAGCCTCAAAGGGCCAGCCTTAAAGGGCCAGCCTTAAAGGGCCAGCTTAAAGGGCCAGCCTTAAAGGGCCAGCTTAAAGGGCCAGCCTTAAAGGGCCAGCTTAAAGGGCCAGCCTTAAAGGGCCAGCTTAAAGGGCCAGCCTTAAAGGGCAAGCCTTAAAGGGCCAGCCTTAAAGGGCCAGCCTTAGAGGGCCAGCTTAAAGGGCCAGCCTTAGAGGGCCAGCTTAAAGGGCCAGCCTTAAGGGGCCAGCTTAAAGGGCCAGCCTTAAAGGGCCAGCCTTAAAGGGCCAGTCTTAAAGGGCCAGCCTTAGAGGGCCAGCCTTAAAGGGCCAGCTTAAAGGGCCAGCCTTATAGGGCCAGCTTAAAGGGCCAGCCTTAAAGGGCCAGCTTAAAGGGCCAGCCTTAGATGGCCAGCCTTAAGGGGCCAGCTTAAAGGGCCAGCCTTAAAGGGCCAGCCTTAAAGGGCCAGCCTTAAAGGGCCAGCTTAAAGGGCCAGCCTTAAAGGGCCAGCTTAAAGGGCCAGCCTTAAAGGGCCAGCCTTAAAGGGCCAGCTTAAATGGCCAGCCTTAAACGGCCAGCTTAAAGGGCCAGCCTTAAAGGGCAAGCCTTAAAGGGCCAGCCTTAAAGGGCCAGCCTTAGAGGGCCAGCTTAAAGGGCCAGCCTTAGAGGGCCAGCTTAAAGGGCCAGCCTTAAAGGGCCAGCTTAAAGGGCCAGCCTTAAAGGGCCAGCTTAAAGGGCCAGCCTTAAAGGGCCAGCTTAAAGGGCCAGCCTTAGATGGCCAGCCTTAAGGGGCCAGCTTAAAGGGCCAGCCTTAAAGGGCAAGCCTTAAAGGGCCAGCCTTAAAGGGCCAGCCTTAAAGGGCCAGCTTAAAGGGCCAGCCTTAAAGGGCCAGCTTAAAGGGCCAGCCTTAAAGGGCCAGCCTTAAAGGGCCAGCCTTAGAGGGCCAGCTTAAAGGGCCAGCCTTAAGGGGCCAGCTTAAAGGGCCAGCCTTAAAGGGCAAGCCTTAAAGGGCCAGCCTTAGAGGGCCAGCTTAAAGGGCCAGCCTTAGAGGGCCAGCTTAAAGGGCCAGCCTTAGAGGGCCAGCCTCAAAGGGCCAGCCTTAAAGGGCCAGCTTAAAGGGCCAGCCTTAAAGGGCCAGCTTAAAGGGCCAGCCTTAAAGGGCCAGCCTTAAAGGGCCAGCTTAAAGGGCCAGCCTTAAAAGGCCAGCTTAAAGGGCCAGCCTTAAAGGGCAAGCCTTAAAGGGCCAGCCTTAAAGGGCCAGCCTTAGAGGGCCAGCTTAAAGGGCCAGCCTTAGAGGGCCAGCTTAAAGGGCCAGCCTTAAGGGGCCAGCTTAAAGGGCCAGCCTTAAAGGGCCAGCCTTAAAGGGCCAGTCTTAAAGGGCCAGCCTTAGAGGACCAGCCTTAAAGGGCCAGCTTAAAGGGCCAGCCTTAAAGGGCCAGCTTAAAGGGCCAGCCTTAAAGGGCCAGCTTAAAGGGCCAGCCTTAGATGGCCAGCCTTAAGGGGCCAGCTTAAAGGGCCAGCCTTAAAGGGCCAGCCTTAAAGGGCCAGCCTTAAAGGGCCAGCCTTAAAGGGCCAGCTTAAAGGGCCAGCCTTAAGGGGCCAGCTTAAAGGGCCAGCCTTAAAGGGCAAGCCTTAAAGGGCCAGCCTTAGAGGGCCAGCTTAAAGGGCCAGCCTTAGAGGGCCAGCTTAAAGGGCCAGCCTTAAGGGGCCAGCTTAAAGGGCCAGCCTTAAAGGGCCAGCTTTAAAGGGCCAGCTTAAAGGGCCAGCCTTAAAGGGCCAGCTTAAAGGGCCAGCCTTAAGGGGCCAGCTTAAAGGGCCAGCCTTAAAGGGCAAGCCTTAAAGGGCCAGCCTTAGAGGGCCAGCTTAAAGGGCCAGCCTTAGAGGGCCTGCTTAAAGGGCCAGCCTTAAGGGGCCAGCTTAAAGAGCCAGCCTTAAAGGGCCAGCCTTAAAGGGCCAGCCTTAAAGGGCCAGCTTAAAGGGCCAGCCTTAAAGGGCCAGCTAAAAGGGCCAGCCTTAAAGGGCCAGCTTAAAGGGCCGGCCTTAAAGGGCCAGCCTTAAAGGGCCAGCTTAAAGGGCCAGCCTTAAAGGGCCAGCTTAAAGGGCCAGCCTTAGAGGGCCAGCCTTCAGGGGCCAGCTTAAAGGGCCAGCCTTAAAGGGCCAGCCTTAGAGGGCCAGCTTAAAGGGCCAGCCTTAAAGGGCCAGCTTAAAGGGCCAGCCTTAGAGGGCCAGCTTTACAGGGCCAGCTTAAAGGGCCAGCCTTAAAGGGCCAGCTTAAAGGGCCAGCCTTAGAGGGCCAGCTTAAAGGGCCAGCCTTAAGGGGCCAGCTTAAAGGGCCAGCCTTAAAGGGCAAGCCTTAAAGGGCCAGCCTTAGAGGGCCAGCCTTAGAGGGCCAGCTTAAAGGGCCAGCCTTAGAGGGCCAGCTTAAAGGGCCAGCCTTAAGGGGCCAGCTTAAAGGGCCAGCCTCAAAGGGCCAGCCTTAAAGGGCCAGCCTTAAAGGGCCAGCTTAAAGGGCCAGCCTTAAAGGGCCAGCTTAAAGGGCCAGCCTTAAAGGGCCAGCCTTAAAGGGCCAGCTTAAAGGGCCAGCCTTAAAGGGCCAGCTTAAAGGGCCAGCCTTAAAGGGCAAGCCTTAAAGGGCCAGCCTTAAAGGGCCAGCCTTAGAGGGCCAGCTTAAAGGGCCAGCCTTAGAGGGCCAGCTTAAAGGGCCAGCCTTAAGGGGCCAGCTTAAAGGGCCAGCCTTAAAGGGCCAGCCTTAAAGGGCCAGTCTTAAAGGGCCAGCCTTAGAGGGCCAGCCTTAAAGGGCCAGCTTAAAGAGCCAGCCTTATAGGGCCAGCTTAAAGGGCCAGCCTTAAAGGGCCAGCTTAAAGGGCCAGCCTTAGATGGCCAGCCTTAAGGGGCCAGCTTAAAGGGCCAGCCTTAAAGGGCCAGCCTTAAAGGGCCAGCCTTAAAGGGCCAGCCTTAAAGGGCCAGCTTAAAGGGCCAGCCTTAAGGGGCCAGCTTAAAGGGCCAGCCTTAAAGGTCCAATCTTAAAGGGCCAGCTTAAAGGGCCAGCCTTAAAGGGCCAGCTTAAAGGGCCAGCCTTAAAGGGCCAGCTTAAAGGGCCAGCCTTAGATGGCCAGCCTTAAGGGGCCAGCTTAAAGGGCCAGCCTTAAAGGGCCAGCCTTAAAGGGCCAGCCTTAAAGGGCCAGCTTAAAGGGCCAGCCTTAAGGGGCCAGCTTAAAGGGCCAGCCTTAAAGGGCAAGCCTTAAAGGGCCAGCCTTAAAGGGCCAGCCTTAAAGGGCCAGCTTAAAGGGCCAGCCTTAAAGGGCCAGCTTAAAGGGCCAGCCTTAAAGGGCCAGCCTTAAAGGGCCAGCTTAAAGGGCCAGCCTTAGAGGGCCAGCTTAAAGGGCCAGCCTTAAGGGGCCAGCTTAAAGGGCCAGCCTTAAAGGGCAAGCCTTAAAGGGCCAGCCTTAGAGGGCCAGCTTAAAGGGCCAGCCTTAGAGGGCCAGCTTAAAGGGCCAGCCTTAAGGGGCCAGCTTAAAGGGCCAGCCTCAAAGGGCCAGCCTTAAAGGGCCAGCTTAAAGGGCCAGCCTTAAAGGGCCAGCTTAAAGGGCCAGCCTTAAAGGGCCAGCTTAAAGGGCCAGCCTTAAAGGGCAAGCCTTAAAGGGCCAGCCTTAAAGGGCCAGCCTTAGAGGGCCAGCTTAAAGGGCCAGCCTTAGAGGGCCAGCTTAAAGGGCCAGCCTTAAGGGGCCAGCTTAAAGGGCCAGCCTTAAAGGGCCAGCCTTAAAGGGCCAGTCTTAAAGGGCCAGCCTTAGAGGACCAGCCTTAAAGGGCCAGCTTAAAGGGCGAGCCTTAAAGGGCCAGCTTAAAGGGCCAGCCTTAAAGGGCCAGCTTAAAGGGCCAGCCTTAGATGGCCAGCCTTAAGGGGCCAGCTTAAAGGGCCAGCCATAAAGGGCCAGCCTTAAAGGGCCAGCCTTAAAGGGCCAGCCTTAAAGGGCCAGCTTAAAGGGCCAGCCTTAAGGGGCCAGCTTAAAGGGCCAGCCTTAAAGGGCAAGCCTTAAAGGGCCAGCCTTAGAGGGCCAGCTTAAAGGGCCAGCCTTAGAGGGCCAGCTTAAAGGGCCAGCCTTAAGGGGCCAGCTTAAAGGGCCAGCCTTAAAGGGCCAGCTTTAAAGGGCCAGCTTAAAGGGCCAGCCTTAAAGGGCCAGCTTAAAGGGCCAGCCTTAAGGGGCCAGCTTAAAGGGCCAGCCTTAAAGGGCAAGCCTTAAAGGGCCAGCCTTAGAGGGCCAGCTTAAAGGGCCAGCCTTAGAGGGCCTGCTTAAAGGGCCAGCCTTAAGGGGCCAGCTTAAAGAGCCAGCCTTAAAGGGCCAGCCTTAAAGGGCCAGCCTTAAAGGGCCAGCTTAAAGGGCCAGCCTTAAAGGGCCAGCTAAAAGGGCCAGCCTTAAAGGGCCAGCTTAAAGGGCCGGCCTTAAAGGACCAGCCTTAAAGGGCCAGCTTAAAGGGCCAGCCTTAAAGGGCCAGCTTAAAGGGCCAGCCTTAGAGTGCCAGCCTTCAGGGGCCAGCTTAAAGGGCCAGCCTTAGAGGGCCAGCTTAAAGGGCCAGCCTTAAAGGGCCAGCTTAAAGGGCCAGCCTTAGAGGGCCAGCTTTACAGGGCCAGCTTAAAGGGCCAGCCTTAAAGGGCCAGCTTAAAGGGCCAGCCTTAGAGGGCCAGCTTAAAGGGCCAGCCTTAACGGGCCAGCTTAAAGGGCCAGCCTTAAAGGGCAAGCCTTAGAGGGCCAGCTTAAAGGGCCAGCCTTAAGGGGCCAGCTTAAAGGGCCAGCCTCAAAGGGCCAGCCTTAAAGGGCCAGCCTTAAAGGGCCAGCTTAAAGGGCCAGCCTTAAAGGGCCAGCTTAAAGGGCCAGCCTTAAAGGGCCAGCCTTAAAGGGCCAGCTTAAAGGGCCAGCCTTAAAGGGCCAGCTTAAAGGGCCAGCCTTAAAGGGCAAGCCTTAAAGGGCCAGCCTTAAAGGGCCAGCCTTAGAGGGCCAGCTTAAAGGGCCAGCCTTAGAGGGCCAGCTTAAAGGGCCAGCCTTAAGGGGCCAGCTTAAAGGGCCAGCCTTAAAGGGCCAGCCTTAAAGGGCCAGTCTTAAAGGGCCAGCCTTAGAGGGCCAGCCTTAAAGGGCCAGCTTAAAGAGCCAGCCTTATAGGGCCAGCTTAAAGGGCCAGCCTTAAAGGGCCAGCTTAAAGGGCCAGCCTTAGATGGCCAGCCTTAAGGGGCCAGCTTAAAGGGCCAGCCTTAAAGGGCCAGCCTTAAAGGGCCAGCCTTAAAGGGCCAGCCTTAAAGGGCCAGCTTAAAGGGCCAGCCTTAAGGGGCCAGCTTAAAGGGCCAGCCTTAAAGGGCAAGCCTTAAAGGGCCAGCCTTAGAGGGCCAGCTTAAAGGGCCAGCCTTAGAGGGCCTGCTTAAAGGGCCAGCCTTAAGGGGCCAGCTTAAAGAGCCAGCCTTAAAGGGCCAGCCTTAAAGGGCCAGCCTTAAAGGGCCAGCTTAAAGGGCCAGCCTTAAAGGGCCAGCTAAAAGGGCCAGCCTTAAAGGGCCAGCTTAAAGGGCCGGCCTTAAAGGGCCAGCCTTAAAGGGCCAGCTTAAAGGGCCAGCCTTAAAGGGCCAGCTTAAAGGGCCAGCCTTAGAGGGCCAGCCTTAAGGGGCCAGCTTAAAGGGCCAGCCTTAAAGGGCCAGCCTTAGAGGGCCAGCTTAAAGGGCCAGCCTTAAAGGGCCAGCTTAAAGGGCCAGCCTTAGAGGGCCAGCTTTACAGGGCCAGCTTAAAGGGCCAGCCTTAAAGGGCCAGCTTAAAGGGCCAGCCTTAGAGGGCCAGCTTAAAGGGCCAGCCTTAAGGGGCCAGCTTAAAGGGCCAGCCTTAAAGGGCAAGCCTTAAAGGGCCAGCCTTAGAGGGCCAGCCTTAGAGGGCCAGCTTAAAGGGCCAGCCTTAGAGGGCCAGCGTAAAGGGCCAGCCTTAAGGGGCCAGCTTAAAGGGCCAGCCTCAAAGGGCCAGCCTTAAAGGGCCAGCCTTAAAGGGCCAGCTTAAAGGGCCAGCCTTAAAGGGCCAGCTTAAAGGGCCAGCCTTAAAGGGCCAGCCTTAAAGGGCCAGCCTTAGCGGGCCAGCCTTAAAGGGCCAGCTTAAAGGGCCAGCCTTTGAGGTCCAGCCTTAGAGGCCCAGCCTTAAAGGGCCAGCTTAAAGGGCCAGCCTTAGAGGACCAGCTTAAAGGGCCAGCCTTTGAGGTCCAGCCTTAGAGGCCCAGCCTTAAAGGGCCAGCTTAAAGGGCCAGCCTTAGAGGACCAGCTTAAAGGGCCAGCCTTAAGGGGCCAGCTTAAAGGGCCAGCCTTAAAGGGCCAGCCTTAAAGGGCCAGCCTTAAAGGGCCAGCTTAAAGGGCCAGCCTTAAAGGGCCAGCCTTAAAAGGCCAGTCTTAAAGGGCCAGCCTTAGAGGGCCAGCTTAACGGGCCAGCCTTAAAGGGCCAGCTTAAAGGGCCAGCCTTAAAGGGCCAGCTTAAAGGGCCAGCCTTAGATGGCCAGCCTTAAGGGGCCAGCTTAAAGGGCCAGCCTTAAAGGGCCAGCCTTAAAGGGCCAGCCTTAGAGGGCCAGCCTTAAAGGGCCAGCCTTAAAGGGCCAGCCTTAAAGGGCCAGCCTTAGAGGGCCAGCCTTAAAGGGCCAGCTTAAAGGGCCAGCCTTTGAGGTCCAGCCTTAGAGGCCCAGCCTTAAAGGGCCAGTTTAAAGGGCCAGACTTAGCTGGCCAGCCTTAAAGGGCCAGCTTAAAGGGCCAGCCTTAGAGGGCCAGCTTAAAGGGCCAGCCTTAGAGGGCCTGCTTAAAGGGCCAGCCTTAAGGGGCCAGCTTAAAGAGCCAGCCTTAAAGGGCCGGCCTTAAAGGGCCAGCCTTAAAGGGCCAGCTTAAAGGGCCAGCCTTAAAGGGCCAGCTTAAAGGGCCAGCCTTAGAGGGCCAGCCTTAAGGGGCCAGCTTAAAGGGCCAGCCTTAAAGGGCCAGCCTTAGAGGGCCAGCTTAAAGGGCCAGCCTTAAAGGGCCAGCTTAAAGGGCCAGCCTTAGAGGGCCAGCTTTACAGGGCCAGCTTAAAGGGCCAGCCTTAAAGGGCCAGCTTAAAGGGCCAGCCTTAGAGGGCCAGCTTAAAGGGCCAGCCTTAAGGGGCCAGCTTAAAGGGCCAGCCTTAAAGGGCAAGCCTTAAAGGGCCAGCCTTAGAGGGCCAGCCTTAGAGGGCCAGCTTAAAGGGCCAGCCTTAAAGGGCCAGCTTAAAGGGCCAGCCTTAAAGGGCCAGCCTTAAAGGGCCAGCTTAAAGGGCCAGCCTTAAAAGGCCAGCTTAAAGGGCCAGCCTTAAAGGGCAAGCCTTAAAGGGCCAGCCTTAAAGGGCCAGCCTTAGAGGGCCAGCTTAAAGGGCCAGCCTTAGAGGGCCAGCTTAAAGGGCCAGCCTTAAGGGGCCAGCTTAAAGGGCCAGCCTTAAAGGGCCAGCCTTAAAGGGCCAGCCTTAAGGGGCCAGCTTAAAGGGCCAGCCTTAAAGGGCCAGCCTTAAAGGGCCAGTCTTAAAGGGCCAGCCTTAGAGGACCAGCCTTAAAGGGCCAGCTTAAAGGGCCAGCCTTAAAGGGCCAGCTTAAAGGGCCAGCCTTAAAGGGCCAGCTTAAAGGGCCAGCCTTAGATGGCCAGCCTTAAGGGGCCAGCTTAAAGGGCCAGCCTTAAAGGGCCAGCCTTAAAGGGCCAGCCTTAAAGGGCCAGCCTTAAAGGGCCAGCTTAAAGGGCCAGCCTTAAGGGGCCAGCTTACAGGGCCAGCCTTAAAGGGCAAGCCTTAAAGGGCCAGCCTTAGAGGGCCAGCTTAAAGGGCCAGCCTTAGAGGGCCAGCTTAAAGGGCCAGCCTTAAGGGGCCAGCTTAAAGGGCCAGCCTTAAAGGGCCAGCTTTAAAGGGCCAGCTTAAAGGGCCAGCCTTAAAGGGCCAGCTTAAAGGGCCAGCCTTAAGGGGCCAGCTTAAAGGGCCAGCCTTAAAGGGCAAGCCTTAAAGGGCCAGCCTTAGAGGGCCAGCTTAAAGGGCCAGCCTTATAGGGCCTGCTTAAAGGGCCAGCCTTAAGGGGCCAGCTTAAAGAGCCAGCCTTAAAGGGCCAGCCTTAAAGGGCCAGCCTTAAAGGGCCAGCTTAAAGGGCCAGCCTTAAAGGGCCAGCTAAATGGGCCAGCCTTAAAGGGCCAGCTTAAAGGGCCGGCCTTAAAGGGCCAGCCTTAAAGGGCCAGCTTAAAGGGCCAGCCTTAAAGGGCCAGCTTAAAGGGCCAGCCTTAGAGGGCCAGCCTTCAGGGGCCAGCTTAAAGGGCCAGCCTTAAAGGGCCAGCCTTAGAGGGCCAGCTTAAAGGGCCAGCCTTAAAGGGCCAGCTTAAAGGGCCAGCCTTAGAGGGCCAGCTTTACAGGGCCAGCTTAAAGGGCCAGCCTTAAAGGGCCAGCTTAAAGGGCCAGCCTTAGAGGGCCAGCTTAAAGGGCCAGCCTTAAGGGGCCAGCTTAAAGGGCCAGCCTTAAAGGGCAAGCCTTAAAGGGCCAGCCTTAGAGGGCCAGCCTTAGAGGGCCAGCTTAAAGGGCCAGCCTTAGAGGGCCAGCTTAAAGGGCCAGCCTTAAGGGGCCAGCTTAAAGGGCCAGCCTCAAAGGGCCAGCCTTAAAGGGCCAGCCTTAAAGGGCCAGCTTAAAGGGCCAGCCTTAAAGGGCCAGCTTAAAGGGCCAGCCTTAAAGGGCCAGCCTTAAAGGGCCAGCTTAAAGGGCCAGCCTTAAAGGGCCAGCTTAAAGGGCCAGCCTTAAAGGGCAAGCCTTAAAGGGCCAGCCTTAAAGGGCCAGCCTTAGAGGGCCAGCTTAAAGGGCCAGCCTTAGAGGGCCAGCTTAAAGGGCCAGCCTTAAGGGGCCAGCTTAAAGGGCCAGCCTTAAAGGGCCAGCCTTAAAGGGCCAGTCTTAAAGGGCCAGCCTTAGAGGGCCAGCCTTAAAGGGCCAGCTTAAAGAGCCAGCCTTATAGGGCCAGCTTAAAGGGCCAGCCTTAAAGGGCCAGCTTAAAGGGCCAGCCTTAGATGGCCAGCCTTAAGGGGCCAGCTTAAAGGGCCAGCCTTAAAGGGCCAGCCTTAAAGGGCCAGCCTTAAAGGGCCAGCTTAAAGGGCCAGCCTTAAGGGGCCAGCTTAAAGGGCCAGCCTTAAAGGTCCAATCTTAAAGGGCCAGCTTAAAGGGCCAGCCTTAAAGGGCCAGCTTAAAGGGCCAGCCTTAAAGGGCCAGCTTAAAGGGCCAGCCTTAGATGGCCAGCCTTAAGGGGCCAGCTTAAAGGGCCAGCCTTAAAGGGCCAGCCTTAAAGGGCCAGCCTTAAAGGTCCAGCCTTAGATGGCCAGCTTAAAGGGCCAGCCTTAAAGGGCCAGCCTTAAGGGGCCAGCTTAAAGGGCCAGCTTTACAGGGCCAGCTTAAAGGGCCAGCCTTAAAGGGCCAGCTTAAAGGGCCAGCCTTAGAGGGCCAGCTTAAAGGGCCAGCCCTAGAGGGCCAGCTTAAAGGGCCAGCCTTAAGGGGCCAGCTTAAAGGGCCAGCCTTAAAGGGCCAGCCTTAAAGGGCCAGCCTTAGAGGGCCAGCCTTAAAGGGCCAGCCTTAAAGGGCCAGCTTAAAGGGCCAGCCTTAAAAGGCCAGCTTAAAGGGCCAGCCTTAGATGGCAAGCCTTAAAGGGCCAGCCTTAAAGTGCCAGCTTAAAGGGCCAGCCTTAGAGGGCCAGCTTAAAGGGCCAGCCCTAGAGGGCCAGCTTAAAGGGCCAGCCTTAAGGGGCCAGCTTAAAGGGCCAGCCTTAAAGGGCCAGCCTTAAAGGGCCAGCCTTAAAGGGCCAGCCTTAGAGGGCCAGCCTTAAAGGGCCAGCTTAAAGGGCCAGCCTTAAAGGGCCAGCCTTAAAGGGCCAGCTTAAAGGGCCAGCCTTAAAGGGCCAGCTTAAAGGGCCAGCCTTAAAGGGCCAGCTTAAAGGGCCAGCCTTAAGGGGCCAGCTTAAAGGGCCAGCCTTAAAGGGCCAGCCTTAAAGGGCCAGCCTTAAAGGGCCAGCCTTAAAGGGCCAGCCTTAGATGGCCAGCTTAAAGGGCCAGCCTTAAAGGGCCAGCCTTAAGGGGCCAGCTTAAAGGGCCAGCTTTACAGGGCCAGCTTAAAGGGCCAGCCTTAGAGGGCCAGCTTAAAGGGCCAGCCTTAGAGGGCCAGCTTAAAGGGCCAGCCCTAGAGGGCCAGCTTAAAGGGCCAGCCTTAAGGGGCCAGCTTAAAGGGCCAGCCTTAAAGGGCCAGCCTTAAAGGGCCAGCCTTAGAGGGCCAGCCTTAAAGGGCCAGCTTAAAGGGCCAGCCTTAAAGGGCCAGCTTAAAGGGCCAGCCTAAAAGGGCCAGCCTTAAAGGGCCAGCTTAAAGGGCCAGCCTTAAAGGGCCAGCCTTAGAGGGCCAGACTTAAAGGGCCATCTTAAAGGGCCAGCTTAAAGGGCCAGCTTTAAGGGCCAGCTTAAAGGGCCAGCCTTAGATGGCCAGCCTTAAAGGGCCAGCTTAAAGGGCCAGCCTTAAAGGGCCAGCTTAAAGGGCCAGCCTTAGAGGGCCAGCTTAAAGGGCCAGCCTTAAGGGGCAAGCTTTAAAGGGCCAGTCTTAAAGGGCCAGCCTTAGAGGGCCAGCCTTAAAGGGCCAGCTTAAAGGGCCAGCCTTAAAGGGCCAGCTTAAAGGGCCGGCCTTAAAGGGCCAGCCTTAAAGGGCCAGCTTAAAGGGCCAGCCTTAAAGGGCCAGCTTAAAGGGCCAGCCTTAGAGGGCCAGCCTTAAGGGGCCAGCTTAAAGGGCCAGCCTTAAAGGGCCAGCCTTAAAGGGCCAGCCTTAGAGGGCCAGCTTAAAGGGCCAGCCTTAGAGGGCCAGCTTAAAGGGCCAGCCTTAAGGGGCCAGCTTAAAGGGCCAGCCTTAAAGGGCCAGCCTTAAAGGGCCAGTCTTAAAGGGCCAGCCTTAGAGGGCCAGCTTTAAAGGGCCAGCTTAAAGGGCCAGCCTTAAAGGGCCAGCCTTAAAGGGCCAGCCTCAGAGGGCCAGCCTTAAAGGGCCAGCTTAAAGGGCCAGCTTTAAAGGGCCAGCTTAAAGGGCCAGCCTTAAAGGGCCAGCCTTAAAGGGCCAGCTTAAAGGGCCAGCCTTAAAGGGCCAGACTTAGAGGGCCAGACTTAAAGGGCCATCTTAAAGGGCCAGGCTTAAAGGGCCAGCTTAAAGGGCCAGCCTTAGAGGACCAGCATAAAGGGCCAGCCTTAAGGGGCCAGCTTAAAGGGCCAGCCTTAAAGGGCCAGCCTTAAAGGGCCAGCTTAAAGGGCCAGCCTTAGAGGACCAGCTTAAAGGGCCAGCCTTAAGGGGCCAGCTTAAAGGGCCAGCCTTAAAGGGCAAGCCTTAAAGGGCCAGCCTTAAAGGGCCAGCCTTAGAGGGCCAGCTTAAAGGGCCAGCCTTAGAGGGCCAGCTTAAAGGGCCAGCCTAAAGGGGCCAGCTTAAAGGGCCGGCCTTAAAGGGCCAGCCTTAAAGGGCCAGCTTAAAGGGCCAGCCTTAAAAGGCCAGCTTAAAGGGCCAGCCTTAGAGGGCCAGCCTTAAGGGGCCAGCTTAAAGGGCCAGCCTTAAAGGGCCAGCCTTAAAGGGCCAGCCTTAGAGGGCCAGCTTAAAGGGCCAGCCTTAAAGGGCCAGTTTAAAGGGCCAGCCTTAGAGGGCCAGCCTTAAGGGGCCAGCTTAAAGGGCCAGCCTTAAAGGGCCATCTTAAAGGGCCAGCCTTAAGGGGCCAGCTTAAAGGGCTAGCCTTAGAGGGCCAGCTTAAAGGGCCAGCCTTAAGTGGCCAGCTTAAAGGGCCAGCCTTAAAGGCCCAGCCTTAAAGGGCCAGTCTTAAAGGGCCAGCTTTACAGGGCCAGCTTAAAGGGCCAGCCTTAAAGGCACAGCTTAAAGGGCCAGCCTTAGAGGGCCAGCTTAAAGGGCCAGCCTTAAGGGGCCAGCTTAAAGGGCCAGCCTTAAAGGGCCAGCCTTAAAGGGCCAGCCTCAGAGGGCCAGCCTTAAAGGGCCAGCTTAAAGGGCCAGCTTTAAAGGGCCAGCTTAAAGGGCCAGCCTTAAAGGGCCAGCCTTAAAGGGCCAGCTTAAAGGGCCAGCCTTAAAGGGCCAGACTTAGAGGGCCAGACTTAAAGGGCCATCTTAAAGGGCCAGGCTTAAAGGGCCAGCTTAAAGGGCCAGCCTTAGAGGACCAGCATAAAGGGCCAGCCTTAAGGGGCCAGCTTAAAGGGCCAGCCTTAAAGGGCCAGCCTTAAAGGGCCAGCTTAAAGGGCCAGCCTTAGAGGACCAGCTTAAAGGGCCAGCCTTAAGGGGCCAGCTTAAAGGGCCAGCCTTAAAGGGCAAGCCTTAAAGGGCCAGCCTTAAAGGGCCAGCCTTAGAGGGCCAGCTTAAAGGGCCAGCCTTAGAGGGCCAGCTTAAAGGGCCAGCCTAAAGGGGCCAGCTTAAAGGGCCGGCCTTAAAGGGCCAGCCTTAAAGGGCCAGCTTAAAGGGCCAGCCTTAAAAGGCCAGCTTAAAGGGCCAGCCTTAGATGGCAAGCCTTAAAGGGCCAGCCTTAAAGGGCCAGCCTTAGAGGGCCAGCTTAAAGGGCCAGCCTTAGAGGGCCAGCTTAAAGGGCCAGCCTTAAGGGGCCAGCTTAAAGGGCCGGCCTTAAAGGGCCAGCCTTAAAGGGCCAGCTTAAAGGGCCAGCCTTAAAGGGCCAGCTTAAAGGGCCAGCCTTAGATGGCCAGCCTTAAGGGGCCAGCTTAAAGGGCCAGCCTTAAAGGGCCAGCCTTAAAGGGCCAGCCTTAAAGGGCCAGCTTAAAGGGCCAGCCTTAAAGGCCCAGCTTAAAGGGCCAGCCTTAAAGGGCCAGCCTTAAAGGGCCAGCTTGAATGGCCAGCCTTAAAGGGCCAGCCTTAAAGGGCCAGCTTAAAGGGCAAGCCTTAAAGGGCCAGCTTAAAGGGCCAGCCTTAGAGGGCCAGCCTTAAGGGGCCAGCTTAAAGGGCCAGCCTTAAAGGGCCAGCCTTAGAGGGCCAGCTTAAAGGGCCAGCCTTAAAGGGCCAGTCTTAAAGGGCCAGCCTTAGAGGACCAGCCTTAAAGGGCCAGCTTAAAGGGCCAGCCTTAAAGGGCCATCTTAAAGGGCCAGCCTTAAAGGGCCAGCTTAAAGGGCCAGCCTTAGATGGCCAGCCTTAAGGGGCCAGCTTAAAGGGCCAGCCTTAAAGGGCCAGCCTTTAAGGGCCAGCATTAAAGGGCCAGCCTTAAAGGGCCAGCCTTAAAGGGCCAGCTTAAAGGGCCAGCCTTAAGGGGCCAGCTTAAAGGGCCAGCCTTAAAGGGCCAGCTTAAAGGGCCAGCCTTAAAGGGCCAGCTTAAAGGGCCAGCCTTAGATGGCCAGCCTTAAGGGGCCAGCTTAAAGGGCCAGCCTTAAAGGGCCAGCCTTAAAGGGCCAGCCTTAAAGGGCCAGCCTTAAAGGGCCAGCCTTAAAGGGCCAGCCTTAGAGGGCCAGCCTTAAAGGGCCAGCTTAAAGGGCCAGCCTTTGAGGTCCAGCCTTAGAGGCCCAGCCTTAAAGGGCCAGTTTAAAGGGCCAGACTTAGATGGCCAGCCTTAAAGGGCCAGCTTAAAGGGCCAACCTTAGATGGCCAGCCTTAAAGGGCCAGCTTAAAGGGCCAGCTTAAAAGGCCAGCCTTAGAGGGCCAGCCTTAAAGGGCCAGCCTTAAAGGGCCAGCCTTAAAGGGCCAGCCTTAAAGGGCCAGCCTTAGAGGGCCAGCCTTAAAGGGCCAGCCTTAGAGGGCCAGCTTAAAGGGCCAGCCTTAAAGGGCCAGCTTAAAGGGCCAGCCTTAGAGGGCCAGCTTAAAGGGCCAGCCTTAAAGGGCCAGCTTAAAGGGCCAGCCTTAGAGGGCCAGCCTTAAGGGGCCAGCTTAAAGGGCCAGCTTAAAGGGCCAGCCTTAGATGGCCAGCCTTAAGGGGCCAGCTTAAAGGGCCAGCCTTAAAGGGCCAGCCTTAAAGGGCCAGCCTTAAAGGGCCAGTCTTAAAGGGCCAGCCTTAGAGGGCCAGCTTTAAAGGGCCAGCTTAAAGGGCCAGCCTTAGAGGGCCAGCTTAAAGGGCCAGCCTTAGAGGGCCAGCTTAAAGGGCCAGCCTTAAGGGGCCAGCTTAAAGGGCCAGCCTTAAAGGGCCAGCCTTAAAGGGCCAGCCTTTAAGGGCCAGCCTTAGAGGGCCAGCTTAAAGGGCCAGCCTTAGAGGGCCAGCTTAAAGGGCCAGCCTTAAGGGGCCAGCTTAAAGGGCCAGCCTTAAAGGGCCAGCCTTAAAGGGCCAGCTTGAATGGCCAGCCTTAAAGGGCCAGCCTTAAAGGGCCAGCTTAAAGGGCCAGCCTTAAAGGGCCAGCTTAAAGGGCCAGCCTTAGAGGGCCAGCCTTAAGGGGCCAGCTTAAAGGGCCAGCCTTAAAGGGCCAGCCTTAAAGGGCCAGCCTTAGAGGGCCAGCTTAAAGGGCCAGCCTTAAAGGGCCAGTTTAAAGGGCCAGCCTTAGAGGGCCAGCCTTAAGGGGCCAGCTTAAAGGGCCAGCCTTAAAGGGCCATCTTAAAGGGCCAGCCTTAAGGGGCCATCTTAAAGGGCCAGCCTTAGAGGGCCAGCTTAAAGGGCCAGCCTTAAGTGGCCAGCTTAAAGGGCCAGCCTTAAAGGCCCAGCCTTAAAGGGCCAGTCTTAAAGGGCCAGCTTTACAGGGCCAGCTTAAAGGGCCAGCCTTAAAGGCACAGCTTAAAGGGCCAGCCTTAGAGGGCCAGCTTAAAGGGCCAGCCTTAAGGGGCCAGCTTAAAGGGCCAGCCTTAAAGGGCCAGCCTTAAAGGGCCAGCCTCAGAGGGCCAGCCTTAAAGGGCCAGCTTAAAGGGCCAGCTTTAAAGGGCCAGCTTAAAGGGCCAGCCTTAAAGGGCCAGCCTTAAAGGGCCAGCTTAAAGGGCCAGCCTTAAAGGGCCAGACTTAGAGGGCCAGACTTAAAGGGCCATCTTAAAGGGCCAGGCTTAAAGGGCCAGCTTAAAGGGCCAGCCTTAGAGGACCAGCTTAAAGGGCCAGCCTTAAGGGGCCAGCTTAAAGGGCCAGCCTTAAAGGGCCAGCCTTAAAGGGCCAGCTTAAAGGGCCAGCCTTAGAGGACCAGCTTAAAGGGCCAGCCTTAAGGGGCCAGCTTAAAGGGCCAGCCTTAAAGGGCCAGCCTTAGAGGGCCAGCTTAAAGGGCCAGCCTTAGAGGGCCAGCTTAAAGGGCCAGCCTAAAGGGGCCAGCTTAAAGGGCCGGCCTTAAAGGGCCAGCTTAAATGGCCAGCCTTAAAAGGCCAGCTTAAAGGGCCAGCCTTAGATGGCAAGCCTTAAAGGGCCAGCCTTAAAGGGCCAGCCTTAGAGGGCCAGCTTAAAGGGCCAGCCTTAGAGGGCCAGCTTAAAGGGCCAGCCTTAAGGGGCCAGCTTAAAGGGCCGGCCTTAAAGGGCCAGCCTTAAAGGGCCAGCTTAAAGGGCCAGCCTTAAAGGGCCAGCCTTAGATGGCCAGCCTTAAGGGTCCAGCTTAAAGGGCCAGCCTTAAAGGGCCAGCCTTAAAGGGCCAGCCTTAAAGGGCCAGCTTAAAGGGCAAGCCTTAAAGGGCCAGCTTAAAGGGCCAGCCTTAGAGGGCCAGCCTTAAGGGGCCAGCTTAAAGGGCCAGCCTTAAAGGGCCAGCCTTAAAGGGCCAGCCTTAGAGGGCCAGCTTAAAGGGCCAGCCTTAAAGGGCCAGCTTAAAGGGCCAGCCTTAGAGGGCCAGCCTTAAGGAGCCAGCTTAAAGGGCCAGCCTTAAAGGGCCAGCCTTAAAGGGCCAGCCTTAAAGGGCCAGCCTTAGATGGCCAGCTTAAAGGGCCAGCCTTAAAGGGCCAGCCTTAAGGGGCCAGCTTAAAGGGCCAGCTTTACAGGGCCAGCTTAAAGGGCCAGCCTTAAAGGGCCAGCTTAAAGGGCCAGCCTTAGAGGGCCAGCTTAAAGGGCCAGCCCTAGAGGGCCAGCTTAAAGGGCCAGCCTTAAGGGGCCAGCTTAAAGGGCCAGCCTTAAAGGGCCAGCCTTAAAGGGCCAGCCTTAGAGGGCCAGCCTTAAAGGGCCAGCTTAAAGGGCCAGCCTTAAAGGGCCATCTTAAAGGGCCAGCCTTAAAGGGCCAGCCTTAAAGGGCCAGCTTAAAGGGCCAGCCTTAAAGGGCCAGCTTAAAGGGCCAGCCTTAAGGGGCCAGCTTAAAGGGCCAGCCTTAAAGGGCCAGCCTTAAAGGGCCAGCCTTAAAGGTCCAGCCTTAGATGGCCAGCTTAAAGGGCCAGCCTTAAAGGGCCAGCCTTAAGGGGCCAGCTTAAAGGGCCAGCTTTACAGGGCCAGCTTAAAGGGCCAGCCTTAAAGGGCCAGCTTAAAGGGCCAGCCTTAGAGGGCCAGCTTAAAGGGCCAGCCCTAGAGGGCCAGCTTAAAGGGCCAGCCTTAAGGGGCCAGCTTAAAGGGCCAGCCTTAAAGGGCCAGCCTTAAAGGGCCAGCCTTAGAGGGCCAGCCTTAAAGGGCCAGCCTTAAAGGGCCAGCTTAAAGGGCCAGCCTTAAAAGGCCAGCTTAAAGGGCCAGCCTTAGATGGCAAGCCTTAAAGGGCCAGCCTTAAAGTGCCAGCTTAAAGGGCCAGCCTTAGAGGGCCAGCTTAAAGGGCCAGCCCTAGAGGGCCAGCTTAAAGGGCCAGCCTTAAGGGGCCAGCTTAAAGGGCCAGCCTTAAAGGGCCAGCCTTAAAGGGCCAGCCTTAAAGGGCCAGCCTTAGAGGGCCAGCCTTAAAGGGCCAGCTTAAAGGGCCAGCCTTAAAGGGCCAGCCTTACAGGGCCAGCTTAAAGGGCCAGCCTTAAAGGGCCAGCTTAAAGGGCCAGCCTTAAAGGGCCAGCTTAAAGGGCCAGCCTTAAGGGGCCAGCTTAAAGGGCCAGCCTTAAAGGGCCAGCCTTAAAGGGCCAGCCTTAAAGGGCCAGCCTTAAAGGGCCAGCCTTAGATGGCCAGCTTAAAGGGCCAGCCTTAAAGGGCCAGCCTTAAGGGGCCAGCTTAAAGGGCCAGCTTTACAGGGCCAGCTTAAAGGGCCAGCCTTAGAGGGCCAGCTTAAAGGGCCAGCCTTAGAGGGCCAGCTTAAAGGGCCAGCCCTAGAGGGCCAGCTTAAAGGGCCAGCCTTAAGGGGCCAGCTTAAAGGGCCAGCCTTAAAGGGCCAGCCTTAAAGGGCCAGCCTTAGAGGGCCAGCCTTAAAGGGCCAGCTTAAAGGGCCAGCCTTAAAGGGCCAGCTTAAAGGGCCAGCCTAAAAGGGCCAGCCTTAAAGGGCCAGCTTAAAGGGCCAGCCTTAAAGGGCCAGCCTTAGAGGGCCAGACTTAAAGGGCCATCTTAAAGGGCCAGCTTAAAGGGCCAGCTTTAAGGGCCAGCTTAAAGGGCCAGCCTTAGATGGCCAGCCTTAAAGGGCCAGCTTAAAGGGCCAGCCTTAAAGGGCCAGCTTAAAGGGCCAGCCTTAAAGGGCCAGCTTAAAGGGCCAGCCTTAAAGGGCCAGCCTTAAAGGGCCAGCCTTAAAGGGCCAGCCTTAGAGGGCCAGCCTTAAAGGGCCAGCCTTAAAGGGCCAGCTTAAAGGGCCAGCCTTAAAAGGCCAGCTTAAAGGGCCAGCCTTAGATGGCAAGCCTTAAAGGGCCAGCCTTAAAGTGCCAGCTTAAAGGGCCAGCCTTAGAGGGCCAGCTTAAAGGGCCAGCCCTAGAGGGCCAGCTTAAAGGGCCAGCCTTAAGGGGCCAGCTTAAAGGGCCAGCCTTAAAGGGCCAGCCTTAAAGGGCCAGCCTTAAAGGGCCAGCCTTAGAGGGCCAGCCTTAAAGGGCCAGCTTAAAGGGCCAGCCTTAAAGGGCCAGCCTTACAGGGCCAGCTTAAAGGGCCAGCCTTAAAGGGCCAGCTTAAAGGGCCAGCCTTAAAGGGCCAGCTTAAAGGGCCAGCCTTAAGGGGCCAGCTTAAAGGGCCAGCCTTAAAGGGCCAGCCTTAAAGGGCCAGCCTTAAAGGGCCAGCCTTAAAGGGCCAGCCTTAGATGGCCAGCTTAAAGGGCCAGCCTTAAAGGGCCAGCCTTAAGGGGCCAGCTTAAAGGGCCAGCTTTACAGGGCCAGCTTAAAGGGCCAGCCTTAGAGGGCCAGCTTAAAGGGCCAGCCTTAGAGGGCCAGCTTAAAGGGCCAGCCCTAGAGGGCCAGCTTAAAGGGCCAGCCTTAAGGGGCCAGCTTAAAGGGCCAGCCTTAAAGGGCCAGCCTTAAAGGGCCAGCCTTAGAGGGCCAGCCTTAAAGGGCCAGCTTAAAGGGCCAGCCTTAAAGGGCCAGCTTAAAGGGCCAGCCTAAAAGGGCCAGCCTTAAAGGGCCAGCTTAAAGGGCCAGCCTTAAAGGGCCAGCCTTAGAGGGCCAGACTTAAAGGGCCATCTTAAAGGGCCAGCTTAAAGGGCCAGCTTTAAGGGCCAGCTTAAAGGGCCAGCCTTAGATGGCCAGCCTTAAAGGGCCAGCTTAAAGGGCCAGCCTTAAAGGGCCAGCTTAAAGGGCCAGCCTTAGAGGGCCAGCTTAAAGGGCCAGCCTTAAGGGGCAAGCTTTAAAGGGCCAGTCTTAAAGGGCCAGCCTTAGAGGGCCAGCCTTAAAGGGCCAGCTTAAAGGGCCAGCCTTAAAGGGCCAGCTTAAAGGGCCGGCCTTAAAGGGCCAGCCTTAAAGGGCCAGCTTAAAGGGCCAGCCTTAAAGGGCCAGCTTAAAGGGCCAGCCTTAGAGGGCCAGCCTTAAGGGGCCAGCTTAAAGGGCCAGCCTTAAAGGGCCAGCCTTAAAGGGCCAGCCTTAGAGGGCCAGCTTAAAGGGCGAGCCTTAGAGGGCCAGCTTAAAGGGCCAGCCTTAAGGGGCCAGCTTAAAGGGCCAGCCTTAAAGGGCCAGCCTTAAAGGGCCAGTCTTAAAGGGCCAGCCTTAGAGGGCCAGCTTTAAAGGGCCAGCTTAAAGGGCCAGCCTTAAAGGGCCAGCCTTAAAGGGCCAGCCTCAGAGGGCCAGCCTTAAAGGGCCAGCTTAAAGGGCCAGCTTAAAGGGCCAGCCTTAGAGGGCCAGCTTAAAGGGCCAGCCTTAAGGGGCAAGCTTTAAAGGGCCAGTCTTAAAGGGCCAGCCTTAGAGGGCCAGCCTTAAAGGGCCAGCTTAAAGGGCCAGCCTTAAAGGGCCAGCTTAAAGGGCCGGCCTTAAAGGGCCAGCCTTAAAGGGCCAGCTTAAAGGGCCAGCCTTAAAGGGCCAGCTTAAAGGGCCAGCCTTAGAGGGCCAGCCTTAAGGGGCCAGCTTAAAGGGCCAGCCTTAAAGGGCCAGCCTTAAAGGGCCAGCCTTAGAGGGCCAGCTTAAAGGGCCAGCCTTAGAGGGCCAGCTTAAAGGGCCAGCCTTAAGGGGCCAGCTTAAAGGGCCAGTCTTAAAGGGCCAGCCTTAGAGGGCCAGCTTTAAAGGGCCAGCTTAAAGGGCCAGCCTTAAAGGGCCAGCCTTAAAGGGCCAGCCTCAGAGGGCCAGCCTTAAAGGGCCAGCTTAAAGGGCCAGCTTTAAAGGGCCAGCTTAAAGGGCCAGCCTTAAAGGGCCAGCCTTAAAGGGCCAGCTTAAAGGGCCAGCCTTAAAGGGCCAGACTTAGAGGGCCAGACTTAAAGGGCCATCTTAAAGGGCCAGGCTTAAAGGGCCAGCTTAAAGGGCCAGCCTTAGAGGACCAGCATAAAGGGCCAGCCTTAAGGGGCCAGCTTAAAGGGCCAGCCTTAAAGGGCCAGCCTTAAAGGGCCAGCTTAAAGGGCCAGCCTTAGAGGACCAGCTTAAAGGGCCAGCCTTAAGGGGCCAGCTTAAAGGGCCAGCCTTAAAGGGCAAGCCTTAAAGGGCCAGCCTTAAAGGGCCAGCCTTAGAGGGCCAGCTTAAAGGGCCAGCCTAAAGGGGCCAGCTTAAAGGGCCGGCCTTAAAGGGCCAGCCTTAAAGGGCCAGCTTAAAGGGCCAGCCTTAAAAGGCCAGCTTAAAGGGCCAGCCTTAGAGGGCCAGCCTTAAGGGGCCAGCTTAAAGGGCCAGCCTTAAAGGGCCAGCCTTAAAGGGCCAGCCTTAGAGGGCCAGCTTAAAGGGCCAGCCTTAAAGGGCCAGTTTAAAGGGCCAGCCTTAGAGGGCCAGCCTTAAGGGGCCAGCTTAAAGGGCCAGACTTAAAGGGCCATCTTAAAGGGCCAGCCTTAAGGGGCCAGCTTAAAGGGCCAGCCTTAGAGGGCCAGCTTAAAGGGCCAGCCTTAAGTGGCCAGCTTAAAGGGCCAGCCTTAAAGGCCCAGCCTTAAAGGGCCAGTCTTAAAGGGCCAGCTTTACAGGGCCAGCTTAAAGGGCCAGCCTTAAAGGGCCAGCTTAAAGGGCCAGCCTTAGAGGGCCAGCTTAAAGGGCCAGCCTTAAAGGGCCAGCTTAAAGGGCCAGCCTTAGAGGGCCAGCCTTAAGGGGCCAGCTTAAAGGGCCAGCTTAAAGGGCCAGCCTTAGATGGCCAGCCTTAAGGGGCCAGCTTAAAGGGCCAGCCTTAAAGGGCCAGCCTTAAAGGGCCAGCCTTAAAGGGCCAGTCTTAAAGGGCCAGCCTTAGAGGGCCAGCTTTAAAGGGCCAGCTTAAAGGGCCAGCCTTAGAGGGCCAGCTTAAAGGGCCAGCCTTAGAGGGCCAGCTTAAAGGGCCAGCCTTAAGGGGCCAGCTTAAAGGGCCAGCCTTAAAGGGCCAGCCTTAAAGGGCCAGCCTTTAAGGGCCAGCCTTAGAGGGCCAGCTTAAAGGGCCAGCCTTAGAGGGCCAGCTTAAAGGGCCAGCCTTAAGGGGCCAGCTTAAAGGGCCAGCCTTAAAGGGCCAGCCTTAAAGGGCCAGCTTGAATGGCCAGCCTTAAAGGGCCAGCCTTAAAGAGCCAGCTTAAAGGGCCAGCCTTAAAGGGCCAGCTTAAAGGGCCAGCCTTAGAGGGCCAGCCTTAAGGGGCCAGCTTAAAGGGCCAGCCTTAAAGGGCCAGCCTTAAAGGGCCAGCCTTAGAGGGCCAGCTTAAAGGGCCAGCCTTAAAGGGCCAGTTTAAAGGGCCAGCCTTAGAGGGCCAGCCTTAAGGGGCCAGCTTAAAGGGCCAGCCTTAAAGGGCCATCTTAAAGGGCCAGCCTTAAGGGGCCATCTTAAAGGGCCAGCCTTAGAGGGCCAGCTTAAAGGGCCAGCCTTAAGTGGCCAGCTTAAAGGGCCAGCCTTAAAGGCCCAGCCTTAAAGGGCCAGTCTTAAAGGGCCAGCTTTACAGGGCCAGCTTAAAGGGCCAGCCTTAAAGGCACAGCTTAAAGGGCCAGCCTTAGAGGGCCAGCTTAAAGGGCCAGCCTTAAGGGGCCAGCTTAAAGGGCCAGCCTTAAAGGGCCAGCCTTAAAGGGCCAGCCTCAGAGGGCCAGCCTTAAAGGGCCAGCTTAAAGGGCCAGCTTTAAAGGGCCAGCTTAAAGGGCCAGCCTTAAAGGGCCAGCCTTAAAGGGCCAGCTTAAAGGGCCAGCCTTAAAGGGCCAGACTTAGAGGGCCAGACTTAAAGGGCCATCTTAAAGGGCCAGGCTTAAAGGGCCAGCTTAAAGGGCCAGCCTTAGAGGACCAGCTTAAAGGGCCAGCCTTAAGGGGCCAGCTTAAAGGGCCAGCCTTAAAGGGCCAGCCTTAAAGGGCCAGCTTAAAGGGCCAGCCTTAGAGGACCAGCTTAAAGGGCCAGCCTTAAGGGGCCAGCTTAAAGGGCCAGCCTTAAAAGGCCAGCCTTAGAGGGCCAGCTTAAAGGGCCAGCCTTAGAGGGCCAGCTTAAAGGGCCAGCCTAAAGGGGCCAGCTTAAAGGGCCGGCCTTAAAGGGCCAGCTTAAATGGCCAGCCTTAAAAGGCCAGCTTAAAGGGCCAGCCTTAGATGGCAAGCCTTAAAGGGCCAGCCTTAAAGGGCCAGCCTTAGAGGGCCAGCTTAAAGGGCCAGCCTTAGAGGGCCAGCTTAAAGGGCCAGCCTTAAGGGGCCAGCTTAAAGGGCCGGCCTTAAAGGGCCAGCCTTAAAGGGCCAGCTTAAAGGGCCAGCCTTAAAGGGCCAGCCTTAGATGGCCAGCCTTAAGGGTCCAGCTTAAAGGGCCAGCCTTAAAGGGCCAGCCTTAAAGGGCCAGCCTTAAAGGGCCAGCTTAAAGGGCAAGCCTTAAAGGGCCAGCTTAAAGGGCCAGCCTTAGAGGGCCAGCCTTAAGGGGCCAGCTTAAAGGGCCAGCCTTAAAGGGCCAGCCTTAAAGGGCCAGCCTTAGAGGGCCAGCTTAAAGGGCCAGCCTTAAAGGGCCAGCTTAAAGGGCCAGCCTTAGAGGGCCAGCCTTAAGGAGCCAGCTTAAAGGGCCAGCCTTAAAGGGCCAGCCTTAAAGGGCCAGCCTTAAAGGGCCAGCCTTAGATGGCCAGCTTAAAGGGCCAGCCTTAAAGGGCCAGCCTTAAGGGGCCAGCTTAAAGGGCCAGCTTTACAGGGCCAGCTTAAAGGGCCAGCCTTAAAGGGCCAGCTTAAAGGGCCAGCCTTAGAGGGCCAGCTTAAAGGGCCAGCCCTAGAGGGCCAGCTTAAAGGGCCAGCCTTAAGGGGCCAGCTTAAAGGGCCAGCCTTAAAGGGCCAGCCTTAAAGGGCCAGCCTTAGAGGGCCAGCCTTAAAGGGCCAGCTTAAAGGGCCAGCCTTAAAGGGCCATCTTAAAGGGCCAGCCTTAAAGGGCCAGCTTAAAGGGCCAGCCTTAAAGGGCCAGCTTAAAGGGCCAGCCTTAAGGGGCCAGCTTAAAGGGCCAGCCTTAAAGGGCCAGCCTTAAAGGGCCAGCCTTAAAGGTCCAGCCTTAGATGGCCAGCTTAAAGGGCCAGCCTTAAAGGGCCAGCCTTAAGGGGCCAGCTTAAAGGGCCAGCTTTACAGGGCCAGCTTAAAGGGCCAGCCTTAAAGGGCCAGCTTAAAGGGCCAGCCTTAGAGGGCCAGCTTAAAGGGCCAGCCCTAGAGGGCCAGCTTAAAGGGCCAGCCTTAAGGGGCCAGCTTAAAGGGCCAGCCTTAAAGGGCCAGCCTTAAAGGGCCAGCCTTAGAGGGCCAGCCTTAAAGGGCCAGCCTTAAAGGGCCAGCTTAAAGGGCCAGCCTTAAAAGGCCAGCTTAAAGGGCCAGCCTTAGATGGCAAGCCTTAAAGGGCCAGCCTTAAAGTGCCAGCTTAAAGGGCCAGCCTTAGAGGGCCAGCTTAAAGGGCCAGCCCTAGAGGGCCAGCTTAAAGGGCCAGCCTTAAGGGGCCAGCTTAAAGGGCCAGCCTTAAAGGGCCAGCCTTAAAGGGCCAGCCTTAAAGGGCCAGCCTTAGAGGGCCAGCCTTAAAGGGCCAGCTTAAAGGGCCAGCCTTAAAGGGCCAGCCTTAAAGGGCCAGCTTAAAGGGCCAGCCTTAAAGGGCCAGCTTAAAGGGCCAGCCTTAAAGGGCCAGCTTAAAGGGCCAGCCTTAAGGGGCCAGCTTAAAGGGCCAGCCTTAAAGGGCCAGCCTTAAAGGGCCAGCCTTAAAGGGCCAGCCTTAAAGGGCCAGCCTTAGATGGCCAGCTTAAAGGGCCAGCCTTAAAGGGCCAGCCTTAAGGGGCCAGCTTAAAGGGCCAGCTTTACAGGGCCAGCTTAAAGGGCCAGCCTTAGAGGGCCAGCTTAAAGGGCCAGCCTTAGAGGGCCAGCTTAAAGGGCCAGCCCTAGAGGGCCAGCTTAAAGGGCCAGCCTTAAGGGGCCAGCTTAAAGGGCCAGCCTTAAAGGGCCAGCCTTAAAGGGCCAGCCTTAGAGGGCCAGCCTTAAAGGGCCAGCTTAAAGGGCCAGCCTTAAAGGGCCAGCTTAAAGGGCCAGCCTAAAAGGGCCAGCCTTAAAGGGCCAGCTTAAAGGGCCAGCCTTAAAGGGCCAGCCTTAGAGGGCCAGACTTAAAGGGCCATCTTAAAGGGCCAGCTTAAAGGGCCAGCTTTAAGGGCCAGCTTAAAGGGCCAGCCTTAGATGGCCAGCCTTAAAGGGCCAGCTTAAAGGGCCAGCCTTAAAGGGCCAGCTTAAAGGGCCAGCCTTAGAGGGCCAGCTTAAAGGGCCAGCCTTAAGGGGCAAGCTTTAAAGGGCCAGTCTTAAAGGGCCAGCCTTAGAGGGCCAGCCTTAAAGGGCCAGCTTAAAGGGCCAGCCTTAAAGGGCCAGCTTAAAGGGCCGGCCTTAAAGGGCCAGCCTTAAAGGGCCAGCTTAAAGGGCCAGCCTTAGAGGGCCAGCCTTAAGGGGCCAGCTTAAAGGGCCAGCCTTAAAGGGCCAGCCTTAAAGGGCCAGCCTTAGAGGGCCAGCTTAAAGGGCCAGCCTTAGAGGGCCAGCTTAAAGGGCCAGCCTTAAGGGGCCAGCTTAAAGGGCCAGCCTTAAAGGGCCAGCCTTAAAGGGCCAGTCTTAAAGGGCCAGCCTTAGAGGGCCAGCTTTAAAGGGCCAGCTTAAAGGGCCAGCCTTAAAGGGCCAGCCTTAAAGGGCCAGCCTCAGAGGGCCAGCCTTAAAGGGCCAGCTTAAAGGGCCAGCTTTAAAGGGCCAGCTTAAAGGGCCAGCCTTAAAGGGCCAGCCTTAAAGGGCCAGCTTAAAGGGCCAGCCTTAAAGGGCCAGACTTAGAGGGCCAGACTTAAAGGGCCATCTTAAAGGGCCAGGCTTAAAGGGCCAGCTTAAAGGGCCAGCCTTAGAGGACCAGCATAAAGGGCCAGCCTTAAGGGGCCAGCTTAAAGGGCCAGCCTTAAAGGGCCAGCCTTAAAGGGCCAGCTTAAAGGGCCAGCCTTAGAGGACCAGCTTAAAGGGCCAGCCTTAAGGGGCCAGCTTAAAGGGCCAGCCTTAAAGGGCAAGCCTTAAAGGGCCAGCCTTAAAGGGCCAGCCTTAGAGGGCCAGCTTAAAGGGCCAGCCTTAGAGGGCCAGCTTAAAGGGCCAGCCTAAAGGGGCCAGCTTAAAGGGCCGGCCTTAAAGGGCCAGCCTTAAAGGGCCAGCTTAAAGGGCCAGCCTTAAAAGGCCAGCTTAAAGGGCCAGCCTTAGAGGGCCAGCCTTAAGGGGCCAGCTTAAAGGGCCAGCCTTAAAGGGCCAGCCTTAAAGGGCCAGCCTTAGAGGGCCAGCTTAAAGGGCCAGCCTTAAAGGGCCAGTTTAAAGGGCCAGCCTTAGAGGGCCAGCCTTAAGGGGCCAGCTTAAAGGGCCAGCCTTAAAGGGCCATCTTAAAGGGCCAGCCTTAAGGGGCCAGCTTAAAGGGCCAGCCTTAGAGGGCCAGCTTAAAGGGCCAGCCTTAAGTGGCCAGCTTAAAGGGCCAGCCTTAAAGGCCCAGCCTTAAAGGGCCAGTCTTAAAGGGCCAGCTTTACAGGGCCAGCTTAAAGGGCCAGCCTTAAAGGCACAGCTTAAAGGGCCAGCCTTAGAGGGCCAGCTTAAAGGGCCAGCCTTAAGGGGCCAGCTTAAAGGGCCAGCCTTAAAGGGCCAGCCTTAAAGGGCCAGCCTCAGAGGGCCAGCCTTAAAGGGCCAGCTTAAAGGGCCAGCTTTAAAGGGCCAGCTTAAAGGGCCAGCCTTAAAGGGCCAGCCTTAAAGGGCCAGCTTAAAGGGCCAGCCTTAAAGGGCCAGACTTAGAGGGCCAGACTTAAAGGGCCATCTTAAAGGGCCAGGCTTAAAGGGCCAGCTTAAAGGGCCAGCCTTAGAGGACCAGCATAAAGGGCCAGCCTTAAGGGGCCAGCTTAAAGGGCCAGCCTTAAAGGGCCAGCCTTAAAGGGCCAGCTTAAAGGGCCAGCCTTAGAGGACCAGCTTAAAGGGCCAGCCTTAAGGGGCCAGCTTAAAGGGCCAGCCTTAAAGGGCAAGCCTTAAAGGGCCAGCCTTAAAGGGCCAGCCTTAGAGGGCCAGCTTAAAGGGCCAGCCTTAGAGGGCCAGCTTAAAGGGCCAGCCTAAAGGGGCCAGCTTAAAGGGCCGGCCTTAAAGGGCCAGCCTTAAAGGGCCAGCTTAAAGGGCCAGCCTTAAAAGGCCAGCTTAAAGGGCCAGCCTTAGATGGCAAGCCTTAAAGGGCCAGCCTTAAAGGGCCAGCCTTAGAGGGCCAGCTTAAAGGGCCAGCCTTAGAGGGCCAGCTTAAAGGGCCAGCCTTAAGGGGCCAGCTTAAAGGGCCGGCCTTAAAGGGCCAGCCTTAAAGGGCCAGCTTAAAGGGCCAGCCTTAAAGGGCCAGCTTAAAGGGCCAGCCTTAGATGGCCAGCCTTAAGGGGCCAGCTTAAAGGGCCAGCCTTAAAGGGCCAGCCTTAAAGGGCCAGCCTTAAAGGGCCAGCTTAAAGGGCCAGCCTTAAAGGCCCAGCTTAAAGGGCCAGCCTTAAAGGGCCAGCCTTAAAGGGCCAGCTTGAATGGCCAGCCTTAAAGGGCCAGCCTTAAAGGGCCAGCTTAAAGGGCAAGCCTTAAAGGGCCAGCTTAAAGGGCCAGCCTTAGAGGGCCAGCCTTAAGGGGCCAGCTTAAAGGGCCAGCCTTAAAGGGCCAGCCTTAGAGGGCCAGCTTAAAGGGCCAGCCTTAAAGGGCCAGTCTTAAAGGGCCAGCCTTAGAGGACCAGCCTTAAAGGGCCAGCTTAAAGGGCCAGCCTTAAAGGGCCATCTTAAAGGGCCAGCCTTAAAGGGCCAGCTTAAAGGGCCAGCCTTAGATGGCCAGCCTTAAGGGGCCAGCTTAAAGGGCCAGCCTTAAAGGGCCAGCCTTTAAGGGCCAGCATTAAAGGGCCAGCCTTAAAGGGCCAGCCTTAAAGGGCCAGCTTAAAGGGCCAGCCTTAAGGGGCCAGCTTAAAGGGCCAGCCTTAAAGGGCCAGCTTAAAGGGCCAGCCTTAAAGGGCCAGCTTAAAGGGCCAGCCTTAGATGGCCAGCCTTAAGGGGCCAGCTTAAAGGGCCAGCCTTAAAGGGCCAGCCTTAAAGGGCCAGCCTTAAAGGGCCAGCCTTAAAGGGCCAGCCTTAAAGGGCCAGCCTTAGAGGGCCAGCCTTAAAGGGCCAGCTTAAAGGGCCAGCCTTTGAGGTCCAGCCTTAGAGGCCCAGCCTTAAAGGGCCAGTTTAAAGGGCCAGACTTAGATGGCCAGCCTTAAAGGGCCAGCTTAAAGGGCCAACCTTAGATGGCCAGCCTTAAAGGGCCAGCTTAAAGGGCCAGCTTAAAAGGCCAGCCTTAGAGGGCCAGCCTTAAAGGGCCAGCCTTAAAGGGCCAGCCTTAAAGGGCCAGCCTTAAAGGGCCAGCCTTAGAGGGCCAGCCTTAAAGGGCCAGCCTTAGAGGGCCAGCTTAAAGGGCCAGCCTTAAAGGGCCAGCTTAAAGGGCCAGCCTTAGAGGGCCAGCTTAAAGGGCCAGCCTTAAAGGGCCAGCTTAAAGGGCCAGCCTTAGAGGGCCAGCCTTAAGGGGCCAGCTTAAAGGGCCAGCTTAAAGGGCCAGCCTTAGATGGCCAGCCTTAAGGGGCCAGCTTAAAGGGCCAGCCTTAAAGGGCCAGCCTTAAAGGGCCAGCCTTAAAGGGCCAGTCTTAAAGGGCCAGCCTTAGAGGGCCAGCTTTAAAGGGCCAGCTTAAAGGGCCAGCCTTAGAGGGCCAGCTTAAAGGGCCAGCCTTAGAGGGCCAGCTTAAAGGGCCAGCCTTAAGGGGCCAGCTTAAAGGGCCAGCCTTAAAGGGCCAGCCTTAAAGGGCCAGCCTTTAAGGGCCAGCCTTAGAGGGCCAGCTTAAAGGGCCAGCCTTAGAGGGCCAGCTTAAAGGGCCAGCCTTAAGGGGCCAGCTTAAAGGGCCAGCCTTAAAGGGCCAGCCTTAAAGGGCCAGCTTGAATGGCCAGCCTTAAAGGGCCAGCCTTAAAGGGCCAGCTTAAAGGGCCAGCCTTAAAGGGCCAGCTTAAAGGGCCAGCCTTAGAGGGCCAGCCTTAAGGGGCCAGCTTAAAGGGCCAGCCTTAAAGGGCCAGCCTTAAAGGGCCAGCCTTAGAGGGCCAGCTTAAAGGGCCAGCCTTAAAGGGCCAGTTTAAAGGGCCAGCCTTAGAGGGCCAGCCTTAAGGGGCCAGCTTAAAGGGCCAGCCTTAAAGGGCCATCTTAAAGGGCCAGCCTTAAGGGGCCATCTTAAAGGGCCAGCCTTAGAGGGCCAGCTTAAAGGGCCAGCCTTAAGTGGCCAGCTTAAAGGGCCAGCCTTAAAGGCCCAGCCTTAAAGGGCCAGTCTTAAAGGGCCAGCTTTACAGGGCCAGCTTAAAGGGCCAGCCTTAAAGGCACAGCTTAAAGGGCCAGCCTTAGAGGGCCAGCTTAAAGGGCCAGCCTTAAGGGGCCAGCTTAAAGGGCCAGCCTTAAAGGGCCAGCCTTAAAGGGCCAGCCTCAGAGGGCCAGCCTTAAAGGGCCAGCTTAAAGGGCCAGCTTTAAAGGGCCAGCTTAAAGGGCCAGCCTTAAAGGGCCAGCCTTAAAGGGCCAGCTTAAAGGGCCAGCCTTAAAGGGCCAGACTTAGAGGGCCAGACTTAAAGGGCCATCTTAAAGGGCCAGGCTTAAAGGGCCAGCTTAAAGGGCCAGCCTTAGAGGACCAGCTTAAAGGGCCAGCCTTAAGGGGCCAGCTTAAAGGGCCAGCCTTAAAGGGCCAGCCTTAAAGGGCCAGCTTAAAGGGCCAGCCTTAGAGGACCAGCTTAAAGGGCCAGCCTTAAGGGGCCAGCTTAAAGGGCCAGCCTTAAAGGGCCAGCCTTAGAGGGCCAGCTTAAAGGGCCAGCCTTAGAGGGCCAGCTTAAAGGGCCAGCCTAAAGGGGCCAGCTTAAAGGGCCGGCCTTAAAGGGCCAGCTTAAATGGCCAGCCTTAAAAGGCCAGCTTAAAGGGCCAGCCTTAGATGGCAAGCCTTAAAGGGCCAGCCTTAAAGGGCCAGCCTTAGAGGGCCAGCTTAAAGGGCCAGCCTTAGAGGGCCAGCTTAAAGGGCCAGCCTTAAGGGGCCAGCTTAAAGGGCCGGCCTTAAAGGGCCAGCCTTAAAGGGCCAGCTTAAAGGGCCAGCCTTAAAGGGCCAGCCTTAGATGGCCAGCCTTAAGGGTCCAGCTTAAAGGGCCAGCCTTAAAGGGCCAGCCTTAAAGGGCCAGCCTTAAAGGGCCAGCTTAAAGGGCCAGCCTTAGAGGGCCAGCCTTAAGGAGCCAGCTTAAAGGGCCAGCCTTAAAGGGCCAGCCTTAAAGGGCCAGCCTTAAAGGGCCAGCCTTAGATGGCCAGCTTAAAGGGCCAGCCTTAAAGGGCCAGCCTTAAGGGGCCAGCTTAAAGGGCCAGCTTTACAGGGCCAGCTTAAAGGGCCAGCCTTAAAGGGCCAGCTTAAAGGGCCAGCCTTAGAGGGCCAGCTTAAAGGGCCAGCCCTAGAGGGCCAGCTTAAAGGGCCAGCCTTAAGGGGCCAGCTTAAAGGGCCAGCCTTAAAGGGCCAGCCTTAAAGGGCCAGCCTTAGAGGGCCAGCCTTAAAGGGCCAGCTTAAAGGGCCAGCCTTAAAGGGCCATCTTAAAGGGCCAGCCTTAAAGGGCCAGCCTTAAAGGGCCAGCTTAAAGGGCCAGCCTTAAAGGGCCAGCTTAAAGGGCCAGCCTTAAGGGGCCAGCTTAAAGGGCCAGCCTTAAAGGGCCAGCCTTAAAGGGCCAGCCTTAAAGGTCCAGCCTTAGATGGCCAGCTTAAAGGGCCAGCCTTAAAGGGCCAGCCTTAAGGGGCCAGCTTAAAGGGCCAGCTTTACAGGGCCAGCTTAAAGGGCCAGCCTTAAAGGGCCAGCTTAAAGGGCCAGCCTTAGAGGGCCAGCTTAAAGGGCCAGCCCTAGAGGGCCAGCTTAAAGGGCCAGCCTTAAAGGGCCAGCTTAAAGGGCCAGCCTTAAAGGGCCAGCCTTAAAGGGCCAGCCTTAGAGGGCCAGCCTTAAAGGGCCAGCCTTAAAGGGCCAGCTTAAAGGGCCAGCCTTAAAAGGCCAGCTTAAAGGGCCAGCCTTAGATGGCAAGCCTTAAAGGGCCAGCCTTAAAGTGCCAGCTTAAAGGGCCAGCTTAAAGGGCCAGCCTTAAGGGGCCAGCTTAAAGGGCCAGCCTTAAAGGGCCAGCCTTAAAGGGCCAGCCTTAAAGGGCCAGCCTTAGAGGGCCAGCCTTAAAGGGCCAGCTTAAAGGGCCAGCCTTAAAGGGCCAGCCTTACAGGGCCAGCTTAAAGGGCCAGCCTTAAAGGGCCAGCTTAAAGGGCCAGCCTTAAGGGGCCAGCTTAAAGGGCCAGCCTTAAAGGGCCAGCCTTAAAGGGCCAGCCTTAAAGGGCCAGCCTTAAAGGGCCAGCCTTAGATGGCCAGCTTAAAGGGCCAGCCTTAAAGGGCCAGCCTTAAGGGGCCAGCTTAAAGGGCCAGCTTTACAGGGCCAGCTTAAAGGGCCAGCCTTAAAGGGCCAGCTTAAAGGGCCAGCCTTAGAGGGCCAGCTTAAAGGGCCAGCCCTAGAGGGCCAGCTTAAAGGGCCAGCCTTAAGGGGCCAGCTTAAAGGGCCAGCCTTAAAGGGCCAGCCTTAAAGGGCCAGCCTTAGAGGGCCAGCCTTAAAGGGCCAGCTTAAAGGGCCAGCCTTAAAGGGCCAGCTTAAAGGGCCAGCCTAAAAGGGCCAGCCTTAAAGGGCCAGCTTAAAGGGCCAGCCTTAAAGGGCCAGCCTTAGAGGGCCAGACTTAAAGGGCCATCTTAAAGGGCCAGCTTAAAGGGCCAGCTTTAAGGGCCAGCTTAAAGGGCCAGCCTTAGATGGCCAGCCTTAAAGGGCCAGCTTAAAGGGCCAGCCTTAAAGGGCCAGCTTAAAGGGCCAGCCTTAGAGGGCCAGCTTAAAGGGCCAGCCTTAAGGGGCAAGCTTTAAAGGGCCAGTCTTAAAGGGCCAGCCTTAGAGGGCCAGCCTTAAAGGGCCAGCTTAAAGGGCCAGCCTTAAAGGGCCAGCTTAAAGGGCCGGCCTTAAAGGGCCAGCCTTAAAGGGCCAGCTTAAAGGGCCAGCCTTAAAGGGCCAGCTTAAAGGGCCAGCCTTAGAGGGCCAGCCTTAAGGGGCCAGCTTAAAGGGCCAGCCTTAAAGGGCCAGCCTTAAAGGGCCAGCCTTAGAGGGCCAGCTTAAAGGGCCAGCCTTAGAGGGCCAGCTTAAAGGGCCAGCCTTAAGGGGCCAGCTTAAAGGGCCAGCCTTAAAGGGCCAGCCTTAAAGGGCCAGTCTTAAAGGGCCAGCCTTAGAGGGCCAGCTTTAAAGGGCCAGCTTAAAGGGCCAGCCTTAAAGGGCCAGCTTAAAGGGCCAGCCTTAAAGGGCCAGCTTAAAGGGCCAGCCTTAAAGGGCCAGCTTAAAGAGCCAGCCTTAGAGAGCCAGCCTTAGAGGGCCAGCCTTAAGGGGCCAGCTTAAAGGGCCAGCCTTAAAGGGCCAGCCTTAAAGGGCCAGCCTTAGAGGGCCAGCTTAAAGGGCCAGCCTTAAAGGGCCAGCTTAAAGGGCCAGCCTTAGAGGGCCAGCCTTAAGGGGCCAGCTTAAAGGGCCAGCCTTAAGGGGCCAGCTTTAAAGGGCCAGTCTTAAAGGGCCAGCCTTAGAGGGCCAGCCTTGAAGGGCCAGCTTAAAGGGCCAGCCTTAAAGGGCCAGCTTAAAGGGCCAGCTTTACATTGCCAGCTTAAAGGGCCAGCCTTAAAGGGCCAGCTTAAAGGGCCAGCCTTAGAGGGCCAGCTTAAAGGGCCAGCCCTAGAGGGCCAGCTTAAAGGGCCAGCCTTAAGGGGCCAGCTTAAAGGGCCAGCCTTAAAGGGCCAGCCTTAGAGGGCCAGCTTAAAGGGCCAGCCTTAGAGGGCCAGCCTTAAGGGGCCAGCTTAAAGGGCCAGCCTTAAGGGGCCAGCTTTAAAGGGCCAGTCTTAAAGGGCCAGCCTGAGAGGGCCAGCCTTGAAGGGCCAGCTTAAAGGGCCAGCCTTAAAGGGCCAGCTTAAAGGGCCAGCTTTACAGGGCCAGCTTAAAGGGCCAGCCTTAAAGGGCCAGCTTAAAGGGCCAGCCTTAGAGGGCCAGCTTAAAGGGCCAGCCCTAGAGGGCCAGCTTAAAGGGCCAGCCTTAAGGGGCCAGCTTAAAGGGCCAGCCTTAAAGGGCCAGCCTTAAAGGGCCAGCCTTAGAGGGCCAGCCTTAAAGGGCCAGCTTAAAGGGCCAGCCTTAAAGGGCCAGCTTAAAGGGCCAGCCTTAAAGGGCCAGCTTAAAGGGCCAGCCTTAAGGGGCCAGCTTAAAGGGCCAGCCTTAAAGGGCCAGCCTTAAAGGGCCAGCCTTAAAGGTCCAGCCTTAGATGGCCAGCTTAAAGGGCCAGCCTTAAAGGGCCAGCCTTAAGGGGCCAGCTTAAAGGGCCAGCTTTACAGGGCCAGCTTAAAGGGCCAGCCTTAAAGGGCCAGCTTAAAGGGCCAGCCTTAGAGGGCCAGCTTAAAGGGCCAGCCCTAGAGGGCCAGCTTAAAGGGCCAGCCTTAAAGGGCCAGCTTAAAGGGCCAGCCTTAAAGGGCCAGCCTTAAAGGGCCAGCCTTAGAGGGCCAGCCTTAAAGGGCCAGCCTTAAAGGGCCAGCTTAAAGGGCCAGCCTTAAAAGGCCAGCTTAAAGGGCCAGCCTTAGATGGCAAGCCTTAAAGGGCCAGCCTTAAAGTGCCAGCTTAAAGGGCCAGCCTTAGAGGGCCAGCTTAAAGGGCCAGCCCTAGAGGGCCAGCTTAAAGGGCCAGCCTTAAGGGGCCAGCTTAAAGGGCCAGCCTTAAAGGGCCAGCCTTAAAGGGCCAGCCTTAAAGGGCCAGCCTTAGAGGGCCAGCCTTAAAGGGCCAGCTTAAAGGGCCAGCCTTAAAGGGCCAGCCTTACAGGGCCAGCTTAAAGGGCCAGCCTTAAAGGGCCAGCTTAAAGGGCCAGCCTTAAAGGGCCAGCTTAAAGGGCCAGCCTTAAGGGGCCAGCTTAAAGGGCCAGCCTTAAAGGGCCAGCCTTAAAGGGCCAGCCTTAAAGGGCCAGCCTTAAAGGGCCAGCCTTAGATGGCCAGCTTAAAGGGCCAGCCTTAAAGGGCCAGCCTTAAGGGGCCAGCTTAAAGGGCCAGCTTTACAGGGCCAGCTTAAAGGGCCAGCCTTAAAGGGCCAGCTTAAAGGGCCAGCCTTAGAGGGCCAGCTTAAAGGGCCAGCCCTAGAGGGCCAGCTTAAAGGGCCAGCCTTAAGGGGCCAGCTTAAAGGGCCAGCCTTAAAGGGCCAGCCTTAAAGGGCCAGCCTTAGAGGGCCAGCCTTAAAGGGCCAGCTTAAAGGGCCAGCCTTAAAGGGCCAGCTTAAAGGGCCAGCCTAAAAGGGCCAGCCTTAAAGGGCCAGCTTAAAGGGCCAGCCTTAAAGGGCCAGCCTTAGAGGGCCAGACTTAAAGGGCCATCTTAAAGGGCCAGCTTAAAGGGCCAGCTTTAAGGGCCAGCTTAAAGGGCCAGCCTTAGATGGCCAGCCTTAAAGGGCCAGCTTAAAGGGCCAGCCTTAAAGGGCCAGCTTAAAGGGCCAGCCTTAGAGGGCCAGCTTAAAGGGCCAGCCTTAAGGGGCAAGCTTTAAAGGGCCAGTCTTAAAGGGCCAGCCTTAGAGGGCCAGCCTTAAAGGGCCAGCTTAAAGGGCCAGCCTTAAAGGGCCAGCTTAAAGGGCCGGCCTTAAAGGGCCAGCCTTAAAGGGCCAGCTTAAAGGGCCAGCCTTAAAGGGCCAGCTTAAAGGGCCAGCCTTAGAGGGCCAGCCTTAAGGGGCCAGCTTAAAGGGCCAGCCTTAAAGGGCCAGCCTTAAAGGGCCAGCCTTAGAGGGCCAGCTTAAAGGGCCAGCCTTAGAGGGCCAGCTTAAAGGGCCAGCCTTAAGGGGCCAGCTTAAAGGGCCAGCCTTAAAGGGCCAGCCTTAAAGGGCCAGTCTTAAAGGGCCAGCCTTAGAGGGCCAGCTTTAAAGGGCCAGCTTAAAGGGCCAGCCTTAAAGGGCCAGCTTAAAGGGCCAGCCTTAAAGGGCCAGCTTAAAGGGCCAGCCTTAAAGGGCCAGCTTAAAGAGCCAGCCTTAGAGAGCCAGCCTTAGAGGGCCAGCCTTAAGGGGCCAGCTTAAAGGGCCAGCCTTAAAGGGCCAGCCTTAAAGGGCCAGCCTTAGAGGGCCAGCTTAAAGGGCCAGCCTTAAAGGGCCAGCTTAAAGGGCCAGCCTTAGAGGGCCAGCCTTAAGGGGCCAGCTTAAAGGGCCAGCCTTAAGGGGCCAGCTTTAAAGGGCCAGTCTTAAAGGGCCAGCCTTAGAGGGCCAGCCTTGAAGGGCCAGCTTAAAGGGCCAGCCTTAAAGGGCCAGCTTAAAGGGCCAGCTTTACATTGCCAGCTTAAAGGGCCAGCCTTAAAGGGCCAGCTTAAAGGGCCAGCCTTAGAGGGCCAGCTTAAAGGGCCAGCCCTAGAGGGCCAGCTTAAAGGGCCAGCCTTAAGGGGCCAGCTTAAAGGGCCAGCCTTAAAGGGCCAGCCTTAAAGGGCCAGCCTTAGAGGGCCAGCCTTAAAGGGCCAGCTTAAAGGGCCAGCCTTAAAGGGCCAGCTTAAAGGGCCAGCCTAAAAGGGCCAGCCTTAAAGGGCCAGCTTAAAGGGCCAGCCTTAAAGGGCCAGCCTTAGAGGGCCAGCTTAAAGGGCCAGCCTTAGAGGGCCAGCCTTAAGGGGCCAGCTTAAAGGGCCAGCCTTAAGGGGCCAGCTTTAAAGGGCCAGTCTTAAAGGGCCAGCCTTAGAGGGCCAGCCTTGAAGGGCCAGCTTAAAGGGCCAGCCTTAAAGGGCCAGCTTAAAGGGCCAGCTTTACAGGGCCAGCTTAAAGGGCCAGCCTTAAAGGGCCAGCTTAAAGGGCCAGCCTTAGAGGGCCAGCTTAAAGGGCCAGCCCTAGAGGGCCAGCTTAAAGGGCCAGCCTTAAGGGGCCAGCTTAAAGGGCCAGCCTTAAAGGGCCAGCCTTAAAGGGCCAGCCTTAGAGGGCCAGCCTTAAAGGGCCAGCTTAAAGGGCCAGCCTTAAAGGGCCAGCTTAAAGGGCCAGCCTAAAAGGGCCAGCCTTAAAGGGCCAGCTTAAAGGGCCAGCCTTAAAGGGCCAGCCTTAGAGGGCCAGACTTAAAGGGCCATCTTAAAGGGCCAGCTTAAAGGGCCAGCTTAAAGGGCCAGCTTAAAGGGCCAGCCTTAGATGGCCAGCCTTAAAGGGCCAGCTTAAAGGGCCAGCCTTAAAGGGGCAGCTTAAAGGGCCAGCCTTAGAGGGCCAGCTTAAAGGGCCAGCCTTAAGGGGCAAGCTTTAAAGGGCCAGCTTAAAGGGCCAGCCTTAAAGGGCCAGCTTAAAGGGCCGGCCTTAAAGGGCCAGCCTTAAAGGGCCAGCTTAAAGGGCCAGCCTTAAAGGGCCAGCTTAAAGGGCCAGCCTTAGAGGGCCAGCCTTAAGGGGCCAGCTTAAAGGGCCAGCCTTAAAGGGCCAGCCTTAAAGGGCCAGCCTTAGAGGGCCAGCTTAAAGGGCCAGCCTTAGAGGGCCAGCTTAAAGGGCCAGCCTTAAGGGGCCAGCTTAAAGGGCCAGCCTTAAAGGGCCAGCCTTAAAGGGCCAGTCTTAAAGGGCCAGCCTTAGAGGGCCAGCTTTAAAGGGCCAGCTTAAAGGGCCAGCCTTAAAGGGCCAGCTTAAAGGGCCAGCCTTAAAGGGCCAGCTTAAAGGGCCAGCCTTAGAGGGCCAGCTTAAAGGGCCAGCCTTAAGGGGCCAGCCTTAAAGGGCCAGCTTAAAGGGCCAGCTTAAAGAGCCAGCCTTAGAGAGCCAGCCTTAGAGGGCCAGCCTTAAGGGGCCAGCTTTAAAGGGCCAGCTTAAAGGGCCAGCTTAAAGAGCCAGCCTTAGAGAGCCAGCCTTAGAGGGCCAGCCTTAAGGGGCCAGCTTAAAGGGCCAGCCTTAAAGGGCCAGCCTTAAAGGGCCAGCCTTAGAGGGCCAGCTTAAAAGGCCAGCCTTAAAGGGCCAGCTTAAAGGGCCAGCCTTAGAGGGCCAGCCTTAAGGGGCCAGCTTAAAGGGCCAGCCTTAAGGGGCCAGCTTAAAGGGCCAGCCTTAGAGGGCCAGCTTAAAGGGCCAGCCTTAAGGGGCCAGCTTAAAGGGCCAGCCTTAAAGGGCCAGCCTTAAAGGGCCAGTCTTAAAGGGCCAGCCTTAGAGGGCCAGCTTTAAAGGGCCAGCTTAAAGGGCCAGCCTTAAAGGGCCAGCCTTAAAGGGCCATCTTAAAGGGCCAGCCTTAAAGGGCCAGCTTAAAAGGCCAGCCTTAAAGGGCAAGCCTTAAAGGGCCAGCCTTAAAGGGCCAGCCTTAGAGGGCCAGCTTAAAGGGCCAGTCTTAGAGGGCCAGCTTAAAGGGCCAGCCTTAAGGGGCCAGCTTTAAAGGGCCAGTCTTAAAGGGCCAGCCTTAGAGGGCCAGCCTTAAAGGGCCAGCCTTAAAGGGCCAGCTTAAAGGGCCAGCCTTAAAGGGCCAGCTTAAAGGGCCAGCCTTAAAGGGCCAGCCTTAAAGGGCCAGCTTAAAGGGCCAGCCTTAAAGGGCCAGCCTTAGAGGGCCAGACTTAAAGGGCCATCTTAAAGGGCCAGGCTTAAAGGGCCAGCTTAAAGGGCCAGCCTTAGAGGGCCAGCTTAAAGGGCCAGCTTTAAGGGGCCAGCTTAAAGGGCCAGCCTTAAAGGGCCAGCCTTAAAGGGCAAGCCTTAAAGGGCCAGCCTTAAAGGGCAAGCCTTAGAGGGCCAGCTTAAAGGGCCAGCCTTAAAGGGACAGCCTTAAAGGGCCAGCTTAAAGGGCCAGCCTTAAAGGGCCAGCTTAAAGGGCCAGCCTTAAAGGGCAAGCCTTAAAGGGCCAGCCTTAAAGGGCCAGCCTTAGAGGGCCAGCTTAAAGGGCCAGCCTTAGAGGGCCAGCTTAAAGGGCCAGCCTTAAGGGGCAAGCTTTAAAGGGCCAGTCTTAAAGGGCCAGCCTTAGAGGGCCAGCCTTAAAGGGCCAGCTTAAAGGCCCAGCCTTAAAGGGCCAGCTTAAAGGGCCGGCCTTAAAAGGCCAGCCTTAAAGGGCCAGCTTAAAGGGCCAGCCTTAAAGGGCCAGCTTAAAGGGCCAGGCTTAGAGGGCCAGCCTTAAGGGGCCAGCTTAAAGGGCCAGCCTTAAAGGGCCAGCCTTAGAGGGCCAGCTTAAAGGGCCAGCCTTAGAGGGCCAGCTTAAAGGGCCAGCCTTAAGGGGCCAGCTTAAAGGGCCAGCCTTAAAGGGCCAGCCTTAAAGGGCCAGCCTTAAAGGGCCAGCCTTAGAGGGCCAGCTTTAAAGGGCCAGCTTAAAGGGCCAGCCTTAAAGGGCCAGCTTAAAGGGCCAGCCTTAAAGGGCCAGCCTTAGAGGGCCAGCTTAAAGGGCCAGCCTTAAGGGGCCAGCTTTAAAGGGCCAGTCTTAAAGGGCCAGCATTAGAGGGCCAGCCTTAAAGGGCCAGCTTAAAGGGCCAGCCTTAAAGGGCCAGCTTAAAGGGCCGGCCTTAAAGGGCCAGCCTTAAAGGGCCAGCTTAAAGGGCCAGCCTTAAAGGGCCAGCTTAAAGGTCCAGCCTTAGAGGGCCAGCCTTAAGGGGCCAGCTTAAAGGGCCAGCCTAAAGGGCCAGCCTTAAAGGGCAAGCCTTAAAGGGCCAGCCTTTCAGGGCCAGCCTTAGAGGGCCAGCTTAAAGGGCCAGCCTTAGAGGGCGAGCTTAAAGGGCCAGCCTTAAGGGGCCAGCTTAAAGGGCCAGCCTTAAAGGGCCAGCCTTAAAGGGCCAGCCTTAAAGGGCCAGCTTAAAGGGCCAGCCTTAAAGGGCCAGCTTAAAGGGCCAGCCTTAAAGGGCCAGCCTTAAATAGCCAGCTTGAATGGCCAGCCTTAAAGGGCCAGCTTAAAGGGCCAGCCTTAAAGGGCCAGCTTAAAGGGCCAGCCTTAGAGGGCCAGCCTTAAGGGGCCAGCTTAAAGGGCCAGCCTTAAAGGGCCAGCCTTAGAGGGCCAGCTTAAAGGGCCAGCCTTAAAGGGCCAGCTTAAAGGGCCAGCCTTAGAGGGCCAGCCTTAAAGGGCCAGCTTAAAGGGCCAGCCTTAAAGGGCCAGCCTTAAAGGGCCAGCCTTAAAGGGCCATCCTAAGATGGCCAGCTTAAAGGGCCAGCCTTAGAGGGCCATCTTAAAGGGCCAGCCTTAAGGGGCCAGCTTAAAGGGCCAGCCTTAGAGGGCCAGTCTTAAAGGGCCAGCCTTAGAGGGCCAGCTTTACAGGGCCAGCTTAAAGGGCCAGCCTTAAAGGGCCAGCTTAAAGGGCCAGCCTTAGAGGGCCAGCTTAAAGGGCCAGCCTTAAGGGGCCAGCTTAAAGGGCCAGCCTTAAAGGGCAAGCCTTAAAGGGCCAGCCTTAAAGGGCCAGCCTTAGAGGGCCAGCTTAAAGGGCCGGCCTTGAAGGGCCAGCCTTAAAGGGCCAGCTTAAAGGGCCAGCCTTAAAGGGCCAGCTTAAAGAGCCAGCCTTAGAGGGCCAGCCTTAAGGGGCCAGCTTAAAGGGCCAGCCTTAAAGGGCCAGCCTTAAAGGGCCAGCCTTAGAGGGCCAGCTTAAAGGGCCAGCCTTAAAGGGCCAGCTTAAAGGGCCAGCCTTAGAGGGCCAGCCTTAAGGGGCCAGCTTAAAGGGCCAGCCTTAAGGGGCCAGCTTTAAAGGGCCAGTCTTAAAGGGCCAGCCTTAGAGGGCCAGCCTTAAAGGGCCAGCTTAAAGGGCCAGCCTTAAAGGGCCAGCTTAAAGGGCCGGCCTTAAAGGGCGAGCCTTAAAGGGCCAGCTTAAAGGGCCAGCCTTAAAGGGCCAGCTTAAAGGGCCAGCCTTAGAGGGCCAGCCTTAAAGGGCCAGCTTAAAGGGCCAGCCTTAAAGGGCCAGCCTTAAAGGGCCATCTTAAAGGGCCAGGCTTAAAGGGCCAGCTTAAAGGGCCAGCCTTAGATGGCCAGCTTAAAGGGCCAGCTTAAAAGGCCAGCCTTAGAGGGCCAGCCTTAAAGGGCCAGCTTAAAGGGCCAGCCTGAAAGGGCCAGCTTAAAGGGCAAGCCTTAAAGGGCAAGCCTTAAAGGGCCAGCCTTAAAGGGCCAGCCTTAGATGGCCAGCTTAAAGGGCCAGCCTTAGAGGGCCAGCTTAAAGGGCCAGCCTTAAGGGGCCAGCTTAAAGGGCCAGCCTTAAAGGGCCAGTCTTAAAGGGCCAGCCTTAGAGGGCCAGCTTTACAGGGTCAGCTTAAAGGGCCAGCCTTAAAGGGCCAGCCTTAGAGGGCCAGCTTAAAGGGCCAGCCTTAAGGGGCCAGCTTAAAGGGCCAGCCTTAAAGGGCCAGCCTTAAAGGGCCAGCCTTAGAGGGCCAGCCTTAAAGGGCCAGCTTAAAGGGCCAGCCTTAAAGGGCCAGCTTAAAGGGCCAGCCTTAAAGGGCCAGCTTAAAGGGCCAGCTTAAAGGGCCAGCCTTAAAGGGCCAGCCTTAGATGGCCAGCTTAAAGGGCACGCCTTAAGGGGCCAGCTTAAAGGGCCAGCCTTAGAGGGCCAGCCTTAAAGGGCCAGTCTTAAAGGGCCAGCCTTAGAGGGCCAGCTTAAAGGGCCAGCCTTAAAGGGCCAGCTTAAAGGGCCAGCCTTAGAGGGCCAGCTTAAAGGGCCAGCCTTAAGGGGCCAGCTTAAAGGGCCAGCCTTAAAGGGCAAGCCTTAAAGGGCCAGCCTTTCAGGGCCAGCCTTAGAGGGCCAGCTTAAAGGGCCAGCCTTAGAGGGCCAGCTTAAAGGGCCAGCCTTAAGGGGCCAGCTTAAAGGGCCAGCCTTAAAGGGCCAGCTTAAAGGGCCAGCCTTAAAGGGCCAGCTTAAAGGGCCAGCTTTAAAGGGCCAGCCTTAAATAGCCAGCTTGAATGGCCAGCCTTAAAGGGCCAGCTTAAAGGGCCAGCCTTAAAGGGCCAGCTTAAAGGGCCACTCTTAGAGGGCCAGCCTTAAGGGGCCAGCTTAAAGGGCCAGCCTTAAAGGGCCAGCCTTAGAGGGCCAGCTTAAAGGGCCAGCCTTAAAGGGCCAGCTTAAAGGGCCAGCCTTAGAGGGCCAGCCTTAAAGGGCCAGCTTAAAGGGCCAGCCTTAAAGGGCCAGCCTTAAAGGGCCAGCCTTAAAGGGCCATCCTTAGATGGCCAGCTTAAAGGGCCAGCCTTAGAGGGCCAGCTTAAAGGGCCAGCCTTAAGGGGCCAGCTTAAAGGGCCAGCCTTAAAGGGCCAGTCTTAAAGGGCCAGCCTTAGAGGGCCAGCTTTACAGGGCCAGCTTAAAGGGCCAGCCTTAAAGGGCCAGCTTAAAGGGCCAGCCTTAAAGGGCCAGCCTTAAAGGGCCAGCTTAAAGGGCCAGCCTTAAAGGGCCAGCCTTAGAGGGCCAGACTTAAAGGGCCATCTTAAAGGGCCAGGCTTAAAGGGCCAGCTTAAAGGGCCAGCCTTAGATGGCCAGCTTAAAGGGCCAGCTTAAAAGGCCAGCCTTAGAGGGCCAGCCTTAAAGGGCCAGCTTAAAGGGCCAGCCTTAAAGGGCAAGCCTTAAAGGGCCAGCCTTAAAGGGCCAGCCTTAGATGGCCAGCTTAAAGGGCCAGCCTTAGAGGGCCAGCTTAAAGGGCCAGCCTTAAGGGGCCAGCTTAAAGGGCCAGCCTTAAAGGGCCAGTCTTAAAGGGCCAGCCTTAGAGGGCCAGCTTTACAGGGTCAGCTTAAAGGGCCAGCCTTAAAGGGCCAGCTTAAAGGGCCAGCCTTAAAGGGCCAGCTTAAAGGGCCAGCCTTAGAGGGCCAGCTTAAAGGGCCAGCCTTATGGGGCCAGCTTAAAGGGCCAGCCTTAAAGGGCCAGCCTTAAAGGGCCAGCCTTAGAGGGCCAGCCTTAAAGGGCCAGCTTAAAGGGCCAGCCTTAAAGGGCCAGCCTTAAAGGGCCAGCTTAAAGGGCCAGCTTAAAGGGGCAGCCTTAAAGGGCAAGCCTTAAAGGGCCAGCTTTAAAGGGCCAGCCTTAAAGGGCCAGCTTAAAGGGCCAGCCTTAAGGGGCCAACTTTAAAGGGCCAGTCTTAAAGGGCCAGCCTTAGAGGGCCAGCCTTGAAGGGCCAGCTTAAAGGGCCAGCCTTAAAGGGCCAGCTTAAAGGGCCGGCCTTAAAGGGCCAGCCTTAAAGGGCCAGCCTTAAAAGGCCAGCCTTAGAGGGCCAGCTTAAAGGGCCAGCCTTAAAGGGCCAGCCTTAAAGGGCCAGCTTAAAGGGCCAGCCTTAAAGGGCCAGCCTTAAAGGGCAAGCCTTAAAGGGCCAGTCTTAAAGGTCCAGCCTTAGAGGGCCAGCTTAAAGGGCCAGCCTTAGAGGGCCAGCTTAAAGGGCCAGCCTTAAGGGGCCAGCTTAAAGGGCCAGCCTTAAAGGGCCAGCCTTAAAGGGCCAGCCTTAAAGGGCCAGCCTTAAAGGGCCATCTTAAAGGGCCAGCCTTAAAGGGCCAGCTTAAAGGGCCAGCCTTAAAGGGCAAGCCTTAAAGGGCCAGCCTTAAAGCGCCAGCCTTAGAGGGCCAGCTTAAAGGGCCAGTCTTAGAGGGCCAGCTTAAAGGGCCAGCCTTAAGGGGCCAGCTCTAAAGGGCCAGTCTTAAAGGGCCAGCCTTAGAGGGCCAGCCTTAAAGGGCCAGCCTTAAAGGGCCAGCCTTAAAGGGCCAGCTTAAAGGGCCAGCCTTAAAGGGCCAGCCTTAAAGGGCCAGCCTTAAAGGGCCAGCTTAAAGGGCCAGCCTTAAAGGGCCAGCCTTAGAGGGCCAGACTTAAAGGGCCATCTTAAAGGGCCAGGCTTAAAGGGCCAGCTTAAAGGGCCAGCCTTAGAGGGCCAGCTTAAAGGGCCAGCTTTAAGGGGCCAGCCTTAAGGGGCCAGCTTAAAGGGCCAGCCTTAAAGGGCCAGCCTTAAATAGCCAGCTTGAATGGCCAGCCTTAAAGGGCCAGCTTAAAGGGCCAGCCTTAAAGGGCCAGCTTAAAGGGCCACTCTTAGAGGGCCAGCCTTAAGGGGCCAGCTTAAAGGGCCAGCCTTAAAGGGCCAGCCTTAAAGGGCCAGCCTTAGAGGGCCAGCTTAAAGGGCCAGCCTTAAAGGGCCAGCTTAAAGGGCCAGCCTTAGAGGGCCAGCCTTAAAGGGCCAGCTTAAAGGGCCAGCCTTAAAGGGCCAGCCTTAAAGGGCCATCCTTAGATGGCCAGCTTAAAGGGCCAGCCTTAGAGGGCCAGCTTAAAGGGCCAGCCTTAAGGGGCCAGCTTAAAGGGCCAGCCTTAAAGGGCCAGTCTTAAAGGGCCAGCCTTAGAGGGCCAGCTTTACAGGGCCAGCTTAAAGGGCCAGCCTTAAAGGGCCAGCTTAAAGGGCCAGCCTTAAAGGGCCAGCCTTAAAGGGCCAGCTTAAAGGGCCAGCCTTAAAGGGCCAGCCTTAGAGGGCCAGACTTAAAGGGCCATCTTAAAGGGCCAGGCTTAAAGGGCCAGCTTAAAGGGCCAGCCTTAGATGGCCAGCTTAAAGGGCCAGCTTAAAAGGCCAGCCTTAGAGGGCCAGCCTTAAAGGGCCAGCTTAAAGGGCCAGCCTTAAAGGGCAAGCCTTAAAGGGCCAGCCTTAAAGGGCCAGCCTTAGATGGCCAGCTTAAAGGGCCAGCCTTAGAGGGCCAGCTTAAAGGGCCAGCCTTAAGGGGCCAGCTTAAAGGGCCAGCCTTAAAGGGCCAGTCTTAAAGGGCCAGCCTTAGAGGGCCAGCTTTACAGGGTCAGCTTAAAGGGCCAGCCTTAAAGGGCCAGCTTAAAGGGCCAGCCTTAAAGGGCCAGCTTAAAGGGCCAGCCTTAGAGGGCCAGCTTAAAGGGCCAGCCTTATGGGGCCAGCTTAAAGGGCCAGCCTTAAAGGGCCAGCCTTAAAGGGCCAGCCTTAGAGGGCCAGCCTTAAAGGGCCAGCTTAAAGGGCCAGCCTTAAAGGGCCAGCTTAAAGGGCCAGCCTTAAAGGGCCAGCCTTAAAGGGCCAGCTTAAAGGGCCAGCTTAAAGGGCCAGCCTTAAAGGGCAAGCCTTAAAGGGCCAGCTTTAAAGGGCCAGCCTTAAAGGGCCAGCTTAAAGGGCCAGCCTTAAGGGGCCAACTTTAAAGGGCCAGTCTTAAAGGGCCAGCCTTAGAGGGCCAGCCTTGAAGGGCCAGCTTAAAGGGCCAGCCTTAAAGGGCCAGCTTAAAGGGCCGGCCTTAAAGGGCCAGCCTTAAAGGGCCAGCCTTAAAAGGCCAGCCTTAGAGGGCCAGCTTAAAGGGCCAGCCTTAAAGGGCCAGCTTAAAGGGCCAGCCTTAAAGGGCCAGCCTTAAAGGGCAAGCCTTAAAGGGCCAGTCTTAAAGGTCCAGCCTTAGAGGGCCAGCTTAACGGGCCAGCCTTAGAGGGCCAGCTTAAAGGGCCAGCCTTAAGGGGCCAGCTTAAAGGGCCAGCCTTAAAGGGCCAGCCTTAAAGGGCCAGCCTTAAAGGGCCAGCCTTAAAGGGCCATCTTAAAGGGCCAGCCTTAAAGGGCCAGCTTAAAGGGCCAGCCTTAAAGGGCAAGCCTTAAAGGGCCAGCCTTAAAGGGCCAGCCTTAGAGGGCCAGCTTAAAGGGCCAGTCTTAGAGGGCCAGCTTAAAGGGCCAGCCTTAAGGGGCCAGCTTTAAAGGGCCAGTCTTAAAGGGCCAGCCTTAGAGGGCCAGCCTTAAAGGGCCAGCCTTAAAGGGCCAGCCTTAAAGGGCCAGCTTAAAGGGCCAGCCTTAAAGGGCCAGCCTTAAAGGGCCAGCCTTAAAGGGCCAGCTTAAAGGGCCAGCCTTAAAGGGCCAGCCTTAGAGGGCCAGACTTAAAGGGCCATCTTAAAGGGCCAGGCTTAAAGGGCCAGCTTAAAGGGCCAGCCTTAGAGGGCCAGCTTAAAGGGCCAGCTTTAAGGGGCCAGCTTAAAGGGCCAGCCTTAAGGGGCCAGCTTAAAGGGCCAGCCTTAAAGGGCCAGCCTTATAGGGCCAGCCTTAGAGGGCCAGCTTAAAGGGCCAGCCTTAAAGGGACAGCCTTAAAGGGCCAGCTTAAAGGGCCAGCCTTAAAGGGCCAGCTTAAAGGGCCAGCCTTAAAGGGCAAGCCTTAAAGGGCCAGCCTTAAGGGGCCAGCTTAAAGGGCCAGCCTTAAAGGGCCAGTCTTAAAGGGCCAGCCTTAGAGGGCCAGCTTTACAGGGCCAGCTTAAAGGGCCAGCCTTAAAGGGCCAGCTTAAAGGGCCAGCCTTAGAGGGCCAGCTTAAAGGGCCAGCCTTAAGGGGCCAGCTTAAAGGGCCAGCCTTAAAGGGCAAGCCTTAAAGGGCCAGCCTTAAAGGGCCAGCCTTAGAGGGCCAGCTTAAAGGGCCGGCCTTGAAGGGCCAGCCTTAAAGGGCCAGCTTAAAGGGCCAGCCTTAAAGGGCCAGCTTAAAGAGCCAGCCTTAGAGGGCCAGCCTTAAGGGGCCAGCTTAAAGGGCCAGCCTTAAAGGGCCAGCCTTAAAGGGCCAGCCTTAGAGGGCCAGCTTAAAGGGCCAGCCTTAAAGGGCCAGCTTAAAGGGCCAGCCTTAGAGGGCCAGCCTTAAGGGGCCAGCTTAAAGGGCCAGCCTTAAGGGGCCAGCTTTAAAGGGCCAGTCTTAAAGGGCCAGCCTTAGAGGGCCAGCCTTAAAGGGCCAGCTTAAAGGGCCAGCCTTAAAGGGCCAGCTTAAAGGGCCGGCCTTAAAGGGCGAGCCTTAAAGGGCCAGCTTAAAGGGCCAGCCTTAAAGGGCCAGCTTAAAGGGCCAGCCTTAGAGGGCCAGCCTTAAAGGGCCAGCTTAAAGGGCCAGCCTTAAAGGGCCAGCCTTAAAGGGCCATCTTAAAGGGCCAGGCTTAAAGGGCCAGCTTAAAGGGCCAGCCTTAGATGGCCAGCTTAAAGGGCCAGCTTAAAAGGCCAGCCTTAGAGGGTCAGCCTTAAAGGGCCAGCTTAAAGGGCCAGCCTTAAAGGGCCAGCTTAAAGGGCCAGCCTTAAAGGGCCAGCCTTAAAGGGCCAGCCTTAAAGGGCCAGCCTTAGATGGCCAGCTTAAAGGGCCAGCCTTAGAGGGCCAGCTTAAAGGGCCAGCCTTAAGGGGCCAGCTTAAAGGGCCAGCCTTAAAGGGCCAGTCTTAAAGGGCCAGCCTTAGAGGGCCAGCTTTACAGGGTCAGCTTAAAGGGCCAGCCTTAAAGGGCCAGCTTAAAGGGCCAGCCTTAAAGGGCCAGTCTTAAAGGGCCAGCCTTAGAGGACCAGCCTTAAAGGGCCAGCTTAAAGGGCCAGCCTTAAAGGGCCAGCTTAAAGGGCCAGCCTTAAAGGGCCAGCTTAAAGGGCCAGCCTTAAAGGGCCAGCCTTAAAGGGCCAGCCTTAAAGGGCCAGCTTAAAGGGCCAGCCTTAAGGGGCCAGCTTAAAGGGCCAGCCTTAAAGGGCCAGCTTAAAGGGCCAGCCTTAAAGGGCCAGCTTAAAGGGCCAGCCTTAGATGGCCAGCCTTAAGGGGCCAGCTTAAAGGGCCAGCCTTAAAGGGCCAGCCTTAAAGGGCCAGCCTTAAAGGGCCGGCCTTAAAGGGCCAGCCTTAAAGGGCCAGCCTTAAAGGGCCAGCCTTAGAGGGCCAGCCTTAAAGGGCCAGCTTAAAGGGCCAGCCTTTGAGGTCCAGCCTTAGAGGCCCAGCCTTAAAGGGCCAGTTTAAAGGGCCAGACTTAGATGGCCAGCCTTAAAGGGCCAGCTTAAAGGGCCAACCTTAGATGGCCAGCCTTAAAGGGCCAGCTTAAAGGGCCAGCTTTAAGGGCCAGCTTAAAAGGCCAGCCTTAGAGGGCCAGCCTTAAAGGGCCAGCCTTAAAGGGCCAGCCTTAAAGGGCCAGCCTTAGAGGGCCAGCCTTAAAGGGCCAGCCTTAGAGGGCCAGCTTAAAGGGCCAGCCTTAAAGGGCCAGCTTAAAGGGCCAGCCTTAGAGGGCCAGCTTAAAGGGCCAGCCTTAAAGGGCCAGCTTAAAGGGCCAGCCTTAAGGGGCCAGCTTAAAGGGCCAGCTTAAAGGGCCAGCCTTAGATGGCCAGCCTTAAGGGGCCAGTTTAAAGGGCCAGCCTTAAAGGGCCAGCCTTAAAGGGCCAGCCTTAAAGGGCCAGTCTTAAAGGGCCAGCCTTAGAGGGCCAGCTTTAAAGGGCCAGCTTAAAGGGCCAGCCTTAGAGGGCCAGCTTAAAGGGCCAGCCTTAAGGGGCCAGCTTAAAGGGCCAGCCTTAAAGGGCCAGCCTTAAAGGGCCAGCCTTTAAGGGCCAGCCTTAGAGGGCCAGCTTAAAGGGCCAGCCTTAGAGGGCCAGCTTAAAGGGCCAGCCTTAAGGGGCCAGCTTAAAGGGCCAGCCTTAAAGGGCCAGCCTTAAAGGGCCAGCTTGAATGGCCAGCCTTAAAGGGCCAGCCTTAAAGGGCCAGCTTAAAGGGCCAGCCTTAAAGGGCCAGCTTAAAGGGCCAGCCTTAGAGGGCCAGCCTTAAGGGGCCAGCTTAAAGGGCCAGCCTTAAAGGGCCAGCCTTAAAGGGCCAGCCTTAGAGGGCCAGCTTAAAGGGCCAGCCTTAAAGGGCCAGTTTAAAGGGCCAGCCTTAGAGGGCCAGCCTTAAGGGGCCAGCTTAAAGGGCCAGCCTTAAAGGGCCATCTTAAAGGGCCAGCCTTAAGGGGCCATCTTAAAGGGCCAGCCTTAGAGGGCCAGCTTAAAGGGCCAGCCTTAAGTGGCCAGCTTAAAGGGCCAGCCTTAAAGGCCCAGCCTTAAAGGGCCAGTCTTAAAGGGCCAGCTTTACAGGGCCAGCTTAAAGGGCCAGCCTTAAAGGCACAGCTTAAAGGGCCAGCCTTAGAGGGCCAGCTTAAAGGGCCAGCCTTAAGGGGCCAGCTTAAAGGGCCAGCCTTAAAGGGCCAGCCTTAAAGGGCCAGCCTCAGAGGGCCAGCCTCAGAGGGCCAGCTTTAAAGGGCCAGCTTAAAGGGCCAGCCTTAAAGGGCCAACCTTAAAGGGCCAGCTTAAAGGGCCAGCCTTAAAGGGCCAGCTTAAAGGGCCAGCCTTAAAGGGCCAGCTTAAAGGGCCGGCCTTAAAAGGCCAGCCTTAAAGGGCCAGCCTTAAAGGGCCAGCCTTAGAGGGCCAGCTTAAAGGGCCAGCCTTAAAGGGCCAGCTTAAAGGGCCAGCCTTAGAGGGCCAGCTTTACAGGGCCAGCCTTAAAGGGCCAGCTAAAAGGGCCAGCCTTAAAGGGCCAGCTTAAAGGGCCGGCCTTAAAGGGCCAGCCTTAAAGGGCCAGCTTAAAGGGCCAGCCTTAAAGGGCAAGCTTAAAGGGCCAGCCTTAGAGGGCCAGCCTTCAGGGGCCAGCTTAAAGGGCCAGCCTTAAAGGGCCAGCCTTAAAGGGCCAGCCTTAGAGGGCCAGCTTAAAGGGCCAGCCTTAAAGGGCCAGCTTAAAGGGCCAGCCTTAGAGGGCCAGCTTTACAGGGCCAGCTTAAAGGGCCAGCCTTAAAGGGCCAGCCTTAAAGGGCCAGCTTAAAGGGCCAGCCTTAGATGGCCAGCCTTAAGGGGCCAGCTTAAAGGGCCAGCCTTAAAGGGCCAGCCTTAAAGGGCCAGCCTTAGAGGGCAAGCCTTAAAGGGCCAACCTTAAAGGGCCAGCCTTAGAGGGCCAGCCTTAGAGGGCCAGCTTAAAGGGCCAGCCTTAAGGGGCCAGCTTAAAGGGCCAGCCTTAAGGGGCCAGCTTAAAGGGCCAGCCTTAAAGGGCAAGCCTTAAAGGGCCAGCCTTAGAGTGCCAGCTTAAAGGGCCAGCCTTAAAGGGCCAGCTTAAAGGGCCAGCCTTAGAGGGCCAGCTTTACAGGGCCAGCTTAAAGGGCCAGCCTTAAGGGACCAGCTTAAAGGGCCAGCCTTAAAGGGCCAGCCTTAAAGGGCCAGTCTTAAAGGGCCAGCCTTAGAGGGCCAGCTTTACAGGGTCAGCTTAAAGGGCCAGCCTTAAAGGGCCAGCTTAAAGGGCCAGCCTTAGAGGGCCAGCTTAAAGGGCCAGCCTTAGAGGGCCAGCTTAAAGGGCCAGCCTTAAGGGGCCAGCTTAAAGGGCCAGCCTTAAAGGGCCAGCCTTAAAGGGCCAACCTTAGAGGGCCAGCCTTAAAGGGCCAGCCTTAGAGGGCCAGCTTAAAGGGCCAGCCTTAAAGGGCCAGCTTAAAGGGCCAGCCTTAGAGGGCCAGCCTTAAGGGGCCAGCTTAAAGGGCCAGCCTTAAAGGGCCAGCCTTAAAGGGCCAGCCTTAGATGGCCAGCTTAAAGGGCCAGCCTTAGAGGGCCTGCTTAAAGGGCCAGCCTTAGAGGGCCAGCTTAAAGGGCCAGCCTTAAAGGGCCATCTTAAAGGGCCAGCCTTAGAGGGCCAGCTTTACAGGGCCAGCTTAAAGGGCCAACCTTAAAGGGCCAGCTTAAAGGGCCAGCCTTAAAGGGCCAGCCTTAAAGGGCCAGCTTAAAGGGCCAGCCTTAAAGGGCCAGCTTAAAGGGCCAGCCTTAGAGGGCCAGCCTTAAGGGGGCAGCTTAAAGGGCCAGCCTTAAAGGGCCAGCCTTAAAGGGCCAGCCTTAGAGGGCCAGCTTAAAGGGCCAGCCTTAAAGGGCCAGCTTAAAGGGCCAGCCTTAGAGGGCCAGCTTTACAGGGCCAGCTTAAAGGGCCAGCCTTAAAGGGCCAGCCTTAAAGGGCCAGCTTAAAGGGCCAGCCTTAGATGGCCAGCCTTAAGGGGCCAGCTTAAAGGGCCAGCCTTAAAGGGCCAGCCTTAAAGGGCCAGCTTAAAGGGCCAGCCTTAAGGGGCCAGCTTAAAGGGCCAGCCTTAAAGGGCCAGCCTTAAAGGGCCAGCTTAAAGGGCCAGCCTTAAAGGGCCAGCTTAAAGGGCCAGCCTTAAAGGGCCAGCTTAAAGGGCCGGCCTTAAAGGGCCAGCCTTAAAGGGCCAGCTTACAGGGCCAGCCTTAAAGGGCCAGCTTAAAGGGCCAGCCTTAGAGGGCCAGCCCTAAGGGGCCAGCTTAAAGGGCCAGCCTTAAAGGGCCAGCCTTAAAGGGCCAGCCTTAGAGGGCCAGCTTAAAGGGCCAGCCTTAAAGGGCCAGCTAAAAGGGCCAGCCTTAAAGGGCCAGCTTAAAGGGCCAGCCTTAGATGGCCAGCCTTAAGGGGCCAGCTTAAAGGGCCAGCCTTAAAGGGCCAGCCTTAGAGGGCCAGCCTTAAAGGGCCAGCCTTAAAGGGCCAGCCTTAGAGGGCCAGCTTAAAGGGCCAGCCTTAAGGGGCCAGCTTAAAGGGCCAGCCTTAAAGGGCAAGCCTTAAAGGGCCAGCCTTAGAGGGCCAGCTTAAAGGGCCAGCCTTAAGGGGCCAGCTTAAAGGGCCAGCCTTAAAGGGCCAGCTTAAAGGGCCAGCCTTAAAGGGCCAGCTTAAAGGGCCAGCCTTAAAGGGCCGGCCTTAAAGGGCCAGCTTAAAGGGCCGGCCTTAAAGGGCCAGCCTTAAAGGGCCAGCTTAAAGGGCCAGCCTTAAAGGGCCAGCTTAAAGGGCCAGCCTTAGAGGGCCAGCCTTAAGGGGCCAGCTTAAAGGGCCAGCCTTAAAGGGCCAGCCTTAGAGGGCCAGCTTAAAGGGTCAGCCTTAAAGGGCCAGCTTAAAGGGCCAGCCTTAGAGGGCCAGCTTTACAGGGCCAGCTTAAAGGGCCAGCCTTAAGGGGCCAGCTTAAAGGGCCAGCCTTAAAGGGCCAGCCTTAAAGGGCCAGTCTTAAAGGGCCAGCCTTAGAGGGCCAGCTTTACAGGGTCAGCTTAAAGGGCCAGCCTTAAAGGGCCAGCTTAAAGGGCCAGCCTTAGAGGGCCAGCTTAAAGGGCCAGCCTTAGAGGGCCAGCTTAAAGCTTAACCCTAACCCTGACCCTAACCCTAACCCTAACCCTAACCCTAACCATAACCCTAACCCTAACCCTAGCCCTAGCCCTAACCCTAACCCTAACCCTAACCCTAACCCTAACCCTAACCCTAACCCTTTAAGGCTGGCCCTCTAAGGCTGGCCCTTTAAGCTGGCCCTCTAAGGCTGGCCCTTTAAGGCTGGCCCTTTAAGGCTTGCCCTTTAAGGCTGGCCCTTTAAGCTGGCCCTTTAAAGCTGGCCCTTTAAGCTGGCCCTTTAAGGCTGGCCCTTTAAGGCTGGCCCTTTAAGCTGGCCCTTTAAGGCTGGCCCTTTAAGCTGGCCCTTTAAGGCTGGCCCTTTGAGGCTGGCCCTTTAAGCTGGCCCCTTAAGGCTGGCCCTTTAACCTGGCCCTCTAAGGCTGGCCCTTTAAGCTGGCCCTCTAAGGCTGGCCCTTTAAGGCTTGCCCTTTAAGGCTGGCCCTTTAAGCTGGCCCCTTAAGGCTGGCCCTTTAAGCTGGCCCTCTAAGGCTGGCCCTTTAAGCTGGCCCTTTAAGCTGGCCCCTTAAGGCTGGCCCTTTAAGGCCGGCCCTTTAAGCTGGCCCTTTAAGGCTGGCCCTTTAAGCTGGCCCTTTAAGGCTGGCCCTTTAAGCTGGCCCTTTAAGGCTGGCCCTTTAAGGCTGGCCCTTTAAGCTGGCCCCTTAAGGCTGGCCCTTTAAGCAGGCCCTCTAAGGCTGGCCCTTTAAGCTGGCTCTCTAAGGCTGGCCCTTTAAGGCTTGCCCTTTAAGGCTGGCCCTTTAAGCTGGCCCCTTAAGGCTGGCCCTTTAAGCTTGCCCTTTAAGGCTGGCCCTTTAAGGCTGGCCCTTTAAGCTGGCCCTTTAAAGCTGGCCCTTTAAGGCAGGCCCTTTAAGGCTGGCCCTTTAAGCCCTCCCCCTTAAGGCTGGCCCTTTAAGCTGGCCCTTTAAGCTGGCCCTTTAAGGCTGGTCCTCTAAGGCTGGCCCTTTAAGACTGGCCCTTTAAGGCTGGCCCTTTAAGGCTGGCCCTTTAAGCTGGCCCCTTAAGGCTGGCTGTTTAAGCTGGCCCTCTAAGGCTGGCCCTTTAAGCTGGCCCTCTAAGGCTGGCCCTTTAAGGCTGGCCCTTTAAGGCTTGCCCTTTAAGGCTGGCCCTTTAAGCTGGCCCTTTAAGGCTGGCCCTTTAAGCTGGCCCTTTAAGGCTGGCCCTTTAAGGCTGGCCCTTTAAGCTGGCCCTTTAAGGCTGGCCCTTTAAGCTGGCCCCTTAAGGCTGGCCCTTTAAGCTGGCCCTCTAAGGCTGGCCCTTTAAGCTGGCCCTTTAAGGCTGGCCCTCTAAGGCTGGCCCTTTAAGACTGGCCCTTTAAGGCTGGCCCTTTAAGGCTGGCCCTTTAAGCTGGCCCCTTAAGGCTGGCCCTTTAAGCTGGCCCTCTAAGGCTGGCCCTTTAAACTGGCCCTTTAAGGCTGGCCCTTTAAGCTGGCCCTTTAAGGCTGGCCCTTTAAGGCTGGCCCTTTAAGCTGGCCCTTTAAGGCTGGCCCTTTAAGGCTGGCCCTTTAAGGCTTGCCCTTTAAGGCTGGCCCTTTAAGCTGGCCCTTTAAGGCTGGCCCTTTAAGGCTGGCCCTTTAAGCTGGCCCTTTAAGGCTGGCCCTTTAAGCTGGCCCTTTAAGGCTGGCCCTTTGAGGCTGGCCCTTTAAGCTGGCCCCTTAAGGCTGGCCCTTTAAGCTGGCCCTCTAAGGCTGGCCCTTTAAGCTGGCCCTCTAAGGCTGGCCCTCTAAGGCTGGCCCTTTAAGGCTTGCCCTTTAAGGCTGGCCCTTTAAGCTGGCCCCTTAAGGCTGGCCCTTTAATCTGGCCCTCTAAGGCTGGCCCTTTAAGCTGGCCCTTTAAGCTGGCCCTTTAAGGCTGGCCCTTTAAGGCTGGCCCTTTAAGGCTGGCCCTTTAAGGCTGGCCCTTTAAGGCTGGCCCTTTAAGGCTGGCCCTTTAAGGCTGGCCCTTTAAGTTGGCCCCTTAAGGCTGGCCATCTAAGGCTGGCCCTTTAAGCTGGCCCTTTAAGGCTGGCCTTTTAAGCTGGCCATCTAAGGCTGGCCCTTTAAGCTGGCCCTTTAAGGCTGGCCCTCTAAGGCTGGCCCTTTAAGACTGTTCCTTTAAGGCTGGCCCTTTAAGCTGGTCCCTTAAGGCTGGCCCTTTAAGGCTGGCCCTTTAAGGCTGGCCCCTTAAGGCTGGCCCTTTAAGCTGGCCCTCTAAGGCTGGTCCTTTAAGGCTTGCCCTTTAAGGCTGGGCCTTTAAGCTGGCCCTTTAAGCTGGCCCTCTAAGGCTGGCCCTTTAAGCTGGCCCTTTAAGCTGGCCCCTTAAGGCTGGCCCTTTAAGCTGGCCCTCTAAGGCTGGCCCTTTAAGGCTGGCCCTTTAAGGCTGGCCCTTTAAGGCTGGCCCTTTAAGCTGGCCCTTTAAAGCTGGCCCTTTAAGCTGGCCCTTTAAGGCTGGCCCTTTAAGGCTGGCCCTTTAAGCTGGCCCTTTAAGGCTGGCCCTTTAAGCTGGCCCTTTAAGCTGGCCCTTTAAGGCTGGCCCTTTGAGGCTGGCCCTTTAACCTGGCCCTCTAAGGCTGGCCTTTTAAGGCTTGCCCTTTAAGGCTGGCCCTTTAAGCTGGCCCCTTATGGCTGGCCCTTTAAGCTGGCCCTCTAAGGCTGGCCCTTTAAGCTGGCCCTTTAAGCTGGCCCCTTAAGGCTGGCCCTTTAAGGCTGGCCCTTTAAGCTGGCCCTCTAAGGCTGGCCCTTTAAGCTGGCCCTTTAAGCTGGCCCCTTAAGGCTGGCCCTTTAAGGCCGGCCCTTTAAGCTGGCCCTTTAAGGCTGGCCCTTTAAGCTGGCCCTTTAAGGCTGGCCCTTTAAGCTGGCCCTTTAAGGCTGGCCCTTTAAGGCTGGCCCTTTAAGCTGGCCCCTTAAGGCTGGCCCTTTAAGGCTGGCCCTTTAAGCTGGCCCCTTAAGGCTGGCCCTTTAAGCTGGCCCTCTAAGGCTGGCCCTTTAAGCTGGCCCTCTAAGGCTGGCCCTTTAAGGCTGGCCCTTTAAGGCTGGCCCTTTAAGGCTGGCCCTTTAAGGCTTGCCCTTTAAGGCTGGCCCTTTAAGCTGGCCCTTTAAGGCTGGCCCTTTAAGGCTGGCCCTTTAAGCTGGCCCTTTAAGGCTGGCCCTTTAAGCTGGCCCTTTAAGGCTGGCCCTTTGAGGCTGGCCCTTTAAGCTGGCCCCTTAAGGCTGGCCCTTTAAGCTGGCCCTCTAAGGCTGGCCCTTTAAGCTGGCCCTCTAAGGCTGGCCCTTTAAGGCTTGCCCTTTAAGGCTGGCCCTTTAAGCTGGCCCCTTAAGGCTGGCCCTTTAAGCTGGCCCTCTAAGGCTGGCCCTTTAAGCTGGCCCTTTAAGCTGGCCCTTTAAGGCTGGCCCTTTAAGGCTGGCCCTTTAAGGCTGGCCCTTTAAGGCTGGCCCTTTAAGGCTGGCCCTTTAAGTTGGCCCCTTAAGGCTGGCCATCTAAGGCTGGCCCTTTAAGCTGGCCCTTTAAGGCTGGCCTTTTAAGCTGGCCCTTTAAGGCTGGCCCTTTAAGCTGGCCCTTTAAGGCTGGCCCTCTAAGGCTGGCCCTTTAAGACTGGCCCTTTAAGGCTGGCCCTTTAAGCTGGTCCCTTAAGGCTGGCCCTTTAAGCTGGCCCTCTAAGGCTGGCCCTTTAAGCTGGCCCTCTAAGGCTGGCCCTTTAAGGCTGGCCCTTTAAACTGGCCCTTTAAGGCTGGCCCTTTAAGCTGGCCCTTTAAGGCTGGCCCTTTAAGGCTGGCCATTTAAGCTGGCCCTTTAAGGCTGGCCCTTTAAGCTGGCCCCTTAAGGCTTGCCCTTTAAGCTGGCCCTCTAAGGCTGGCCCTTTAAGCTGGCCATCTAAGGCTGGCCCTTTAAGGCTGGCCCTTTAAGCTGGCCCCTTAAGGCTGGCCCTCTAAGGCTGGCCCTTTAAGCTGGCCCTCTAAGGCTGGCCCTTTAAGGCTGGCCCTTTAAGCTGGCCCCTTAAGGCTGGCCCTCTAAGGCTGGCCCTTTAAGCTGGCCCTTTAAGGCTGGCCCTTTAAGCTGGCTCTTTAAGGCTGGCCCTTTAAGCTGGCCCTTTAAGGCTGGCCCTTTAAGCTGGCCCTTTAAGGCTGGCCCTCTATGGCTGGCCTTTTAAAGCTGGCCCTTTAAGGCTGGCCCTCTAAGGCTGGCCCTTTAAGGCTGGCCCTTTAAGGCTGGCCCTTTAAGGCTGGCCCTCTAAGGCTGGCCCTTTAAGACTGGCCCTTTAAGGCTGGCCCTTTAAGGCTGGCCCTTTAAGCTGGCCCCTTAAGGCTGGCCCTTTAAGCTGGCCCTCTAAGGCTGGCCCTTTAAGCTGGCCCTCTAAGGCTGGCCCTTTAAGGCTTGCCCTTTAAGGCTGGCCCTTTAAGCTGGCCCTTTAAGGCTGGCCCTTTAAGCTGGCCCTTTAAGGCTGGCCCTTTAAGGCTGGCCCTTTAAGCTGGCCCTTTAAGGCTGGCCCTTTAAGCTGGCCCTTTAAGGCTGGCCCTTTGAGGCTGGCCCTTTAAGCTGGCCCCTTAAGGCTGGCCCTTTAAGCTGGCCCTCTAAGGCTGGCCCTTTAAGCTGGCCCTCTAAGGCTGGCCCTTTAAGGCTTGCCCTTTAAGGCTGGCCCTTTAAGCTGGCCCCTTAAGGCTGGCCCTTTAAGCTGGCCCTCTAAGGCTGGCCCTTTAAGCTGGCCCTTTAAGCTGGCCCTTTAAGGCTGGCCCTTTAAGTTTGGCCCTTTAAGGCTGGCCCTTTAAGGCTGGCCTTTTAAGCTGGCCCCTTAAGGCTGGCCATCTAAGGCTGGCCCTTTAAGCTGGCCCTTTAAGGCTGGCCCTTTAAGCTGGCCCTTTAAGGCTGGCCCTTTAAGCTGGCCCTTTAAGGCTGGCCCTCTAAGGCTGGCCCTTTAAGACTGGCCCTTTAAGGCTGGCCCTTTAAGGCTGGCCCTTTAAGCTGGCCCCTTAAGGCTGGCCCTTTAAGCTGGCCCTCTAAGGCTGGCCCTTTAAGCTGGCCCTTTAAGGCTGGCCCTTTAAGCTGGCCCTTTAAGGCTGGCCCTTTAAGCTGGCCCTTTAAGGCTGGCCCTTTAAGGCTGGCCCTTTAAGGCTTGCCCTTTAAGGCTGGCCCTTTAAGCTGGCCCTTTAAGGCTGGCCCTTTAAGCTGGCCCTTTAAGGCTGGCCCTTTAAGGCTGGCCCTTTAAGCTGGCCCTTTAAGGCTGGCCCTTTAAGCTGGCCCTTTAAGGCTGGCCCTTTAAGGCTGGCCCTTTGAGGCTGGCCCTTTAAGCTGGCCCTCTAAGGCTGGCCCTTTAAGCTGGCCCTCTAAGGCTGGCCCTTTAAGCTGGCCCTCTAAGGCTGGCCCTCTAAGGCTGGCCCTTTAAGGCTTGCCCTTTAAGGCTGGCCCTTTAAGCTGGCCCTTTAAGGCTGGCCCTTTAAGCTGGCCCTCTAAGGCTGGCCCTTTAAGCTGGCCCTTTAAGCTGGCCCTTTAAGGCTGGCCCTTTAAGGCTGGCCCTTTAAGCTGGTCCCTTAAGGCTGGCCCTTTAAGCTGGCCCTCTAAGGCTGGCCCTTTAAGCTGGCCCTCTAAGGCTGGCCCTTTAAGGCTGGCCCTTTAAGCTGGCCCTTTAAGGCTGGCCCTTTAAGCTGGCCCTTTAAGGCTGGCCCTTTAAGGCTGGCCCTTTAAGCTGGCCCTTTAAGGCTGGCCCTTTAAGCTGGCCCTTTGAGGCTGGCCCTTTAAGCTGGCCCCTTAAGGCTGGCCCTTTAAGCTGGCCCTCTAAGGCTGGCCCTTTAAGCTGGCCCTCTAAGGCTGGCATTCTAAGGCTGGCCCTTTAAGGCTTGCCCTTTAAGGCTGGACCTTTAAGCTGGCCACTTAAGGCTGGCCCTCTAAGGCTGGCCCTTTAAGACTGGCCCTTTAAGGCTGGCCCTTTAAGCTGGTCCCTTAAGGCTGGCCCTTTAAGCTGGCCCTCTAAGGCTGGCCCTTTAAGCTGGCCCTCTAAGGCTGGCCCTTTAAGGCTGGCCCTTTAAGCTGGCCCTTTAAGCTGGCCCTTTAAGGCTGGCCCTATAAGGCTGGCCCTTTAAGCTGGCCCCTTAAGGCTTGCCCTCTAAGGCTGGCCCTTTAACCTGGCCCTTTAAGGCTGGCCCTTTAAGGCTGGCCCTTTAAGCTGGCCCTTTAAAGCTGGCCCTCTAAGGCTGGCCCTTTAAGACTGGCCCTTTAAGGCTGGCCCTTTAAGGCTGGCCCTTTAAGCTGGCCCCTTAAGGCTTGCCCTTTAAGCTGGCCCTCTAAGGCTGGCCCTTTAAGCTGGCCATCTAAGGCTGGCCCTTTAAGGCTGGCCCTTTAAGCTGGCCCCTTAAGGCTGGCCCTCTAAGGCTGGCCCTTTAAGCTGGCCCTCTAAGGCTGGCCCTTTAAGGCTGGCCCTTTAAGCTGGCCCCTTAAGGCTGGCCCTCTAAGGCTGGCCCTTTAAGCTGGCCCTTTAAGGCTGGCCCTTTAAGCTGGCCCTTTAAGGCTGGCCCTTTAAGGCCGGCCCTTTAAGCTGGCCCTTTAAGGCTGGCCCTTTAAGCTGGCCCTTTAAGGCTGGCCCTCTAAGGCTGGCCCTTTAAGACTGGCCCTTTAAAGCTGGCCCTTTAAGGCTGGCCCTCTAAGGCTGGCCCTTTAAGGCTGGCCCTTTAAGGCTGGCCCTTTAAGGCTGGCCCTCTAAGGCTGGCCCTTTAAGACTGGCCCTTTAAGGCTTGCCCTTTAAGGCTGGCCCTTTAAGCTGGCCCCTTAAGGCTGGCCCTTTAAGCTGGCCCTCTAAGGCTGGCCCTTTAAGCTGGCCCTTTAAGCTGGCCCTTTAAGGCTGGCCCTTTAAGGCTGGCCCTTTAAGGCTGGCCCTTTAAGGCTGGCCCTTTAAGGCTGGCCCTTTAAGGCTGGCCCTTTAAGTTGGCCCCTTAAGGCTGGCCATCTAAGGCTGGCCCTTTAAGCTGGCCCTCTAAGGCTGGCCCTTTAAGCTGGCCCTTTAAGCTGGCCCCTTAAGGCTGGCCCTTTAAGCTGGCCCTCTAAGGCTGGCCCTTTAAGGCTGGCCCTTTAAGGCTGGCCCTTTAAGGCTGGCCCTTTAAGCTGGCCCTTTAAAGCTGGCCCTTTAAGCTGGCCCTTTAAGGCTGGCCCTTTAAGGCTGGCCCTTTAAGCTGGCCCTTTAAGGCTGGCCCTTTAAGCTGGCCCTTTAAGGCTGGCCCTTTGAGGCTGGCCCTTTAAGCTGGCCCTTTAAGGCTGGCCCTTTGAGGCTGGCCCTTTAAGCTGGCCCCTTAAGGCTGGCCCTTTAAGCTGGCCCTCTAAGGCTGGCCCTTTAAGCTGGCCCTCTAAGGCTGGCCCTTTAAGGCTTGCCCTTTAAGGCTGGCCCTTTAAGCTGGCCCCTTAAGGCTGGCCCTTTAAGCTGGCCCTCTAAGGCTGGCCCTTTAAGCTGGCCCTTTAAGCTGGCCCCTTAAGGCTGGCCCTTTAAGGCCGGCCCTTTAAGCTGGCCCTTTAAGGCTGGCCCTTTAAGCTGGCCCTTTAAGGCTGGCCCTTTAAGGCTGGCCCTTTAAGCTGGCCCCTTAAGGCTGGCCCTTTAAGCAGGCCCTCTAAGGCTGGCCCTTTAAGCTGGCCCTCTAAGGCTGGCCCTTTAAGGCTTGCCCTTTAAGGCTGGCCCTTTAAGCTGGCCCCTTAACGCTGGCCCTTTAAGCTGGCCCTTTAAGGCTGGCCCTTTAAGGCTGGCCCTTTAAGCTGGCCCTTTAAAGCTGGCCCTTTAAGGCAGGCCCTTTAAGGCAGGCCCTTTAAGCCCTCCCCCTTAAGGCTGGCCCTTTAAGCTGGCCCTTTAAGCTGGCCCTTTAAGGCTGGTCCTCTAAGGCTGGCCCTTTAAGACTGGCCCTTTAAGGCTGGCCCTTTAAGCTGGCCCTCTAAGGCTGGCCCTTTATGCTGGCCCTTTAAGCTGGCCCCTTAAGGCTGGCCCTTTAAGGCCGGCCCTTTAAGCTGGCCCTTTAAGGCTGGTCCTTTAAGCTGGCCCTTTAAGGCTGGCCCTTTAAGCTGGCCCTTTAAGGCTGGCCCTTTAAGGCTGGCCCTTTAAGCTGGCCCCTTAAGGCTGGCCCTTTAAGCAGGCCCTCTAAGGCTGGCCCTTTAAGCTGGCCCTCTAAGGCTGGCCCTTTAAGGCTTGCCCTTTAAGGCTGGCCCTTTAAGCTGGCCCCTTAAGGCTGGCCCTTTAAGCTGGCCCTTTAAGGCTGGCCCTTTAAGGCTGGCCCTTTAAGCTGGCCCTTTAGAGCTGGCCCTTTAAGGCAGGCCCTTTAAGGCTGGCCCTTTAAGCCCTCCCCCTTAAGGCTGGCCCTTTAAGCTGGCCCTTTAAGCTGGCCCTTTAAGGCTGGTCCTCTAAGGCTGGCCCTTTAAGACTGGCCCTTTAAGGCTGGCCCTTTAAGGCTGGCCCTTTAAGCTGGCCCCTTAAGGCTGGCTGTTTAAGCTGGCCCTCTAAGGCTGGCCCTTTAAGCTGGCCCTCTAAGGCTGGCCCTTTAAGGCTGGCCCTTTAAGGCTTGCCCTTTAAGGCTGGCCCTTTAAGCTGGCCCTTTAAGGCTGGCCCTTTAAGCTGGCCCTTTAAGGCTGGCCCTTTAAGGCTGGCCCTTTAAGCTGGCCCTTTAAGGCTGGCCCTTTAAGCTGGCCCTCTAAGGCTGGCCCTTTAGGCTGGCCCTTTAAGGCTGGCCCTCTAAGGCTGGCCCTTTAAGACTGGCCCTTTAAGGCTGGCCCTTTAAGGCTGGCCCTTTAAGCTGGCCCCTTAAGGCTGGCCCTTTAAGCTGGCCCTCTAAGGCTGGCCCTTTAAGCTGGCCCTTTAAGGCTGGCCCTTTAAGCTGGCCCTTTAAGGCTGGCCCTTTAAGGCTGGCCCTTTAAGCTGGCCCTTTAAGGCTGGCCCTTTAAGGCTGGCCCTTTAAGGCTTGCCCTTTAAGGCTGGCCCTTTAAGCTGGCCCTTTAAGGCTGGCCCTTTAAGGCTGGCCCTTTAAGTTGGCCCTTTAAGGCTGGCCCTTTAAGCTGGCCCTTTAAGGCTGGCCCTTTGAGGCTGGCCCTTTAAGCTGGCCCCTTAAGGCTGGCCCTTTAAGCTGGCCCTCTAAGGCTGGCCCTCTAAGGCTGGCCCTTTAAGGCTTGCCCTTTAAGGCTGGCCCTTTAAGCTGGCCCCTTAAGGCTGGCACTTTAAGCTGGCCCTCTAAGGCTGGCCCTTTAAGCTGGCCCTTTAAGCTGGCCCTTTAAGGCTGGCCCTTTAAGGCTGGCCCTTTAAGGCTGGCCCTTTAAGGCTGGCCCTTTAAGGCTGGCCCTTTAAGCTGGCCCTTTAAAGCTGGCCCTTTAAGCTGGCCCTTTAAGGCTGGCCCTTTAAGGCTGGCCCTTTAAGCTGGCCCTTTAAGGCTGGCCCTTTAAGCTGGCCCTTTAAGGCTGGCCCTTTGAGGCTGGCACTTTAAGCTGGCCCTTTAAGGCTGGCCCTTTGAGGCTGGCCCTTTAAGCTGGCCCCTTAAGGCTGGCCCTTTAAGCTGGCCCTCTAAGGCTGGCCCTTTAAGCTGGCCCTCTAAGGCTGGCCCTTTAAGGCTTGCCCTTTAAGGCTGGCCCTTTAAGCTGGCCCCTTAAGGCTGGCCCTTTAAGCTGGCCCTCTAAGGCTGGCCCTTTAAGCTGGCCCTTTAAGCTGGCCCCTTAAGGCTGGCCCTTTAAGGCCGGCCCTTTAAGCTGGCCCTTTAAGGCTGGCCCTTTAAGCTGGCCCTTTAAGGCTGGCCCTTTAAGCTGGCCCTTTAAGGCTGGCCCTTTAAGGCTGGCCCTTTAAGCTGGCCCCTTAAGGCTGGCCCTTTAAGGCTGGCCCTTTAAGCTGGCCCCTTAAGGCTGGCCCTTTAAGCTGGCCCTCTAAGGCTGGCCCTTTAAGCTGGCCCTTTAAGCTGGCCCTTTAAGGCTGGCCCTTTAAGGCTGGCCCTTTAAGGCTGGCCCTTTAAGGCTGGCCCTTTAAGTTGGCCCCTTACGGCTGGCCATCTAAGGCTGGCCCTTTAAGCTGGCCCTTTAAGGCTGGCCTTTTAAGCTGGCCCTTTAAGGCTGGCCCTTTAAGCTGGCCCTTTAAGGCTGGCCCTCTAAGGCTGGCCCTTTAAGGCTGGCCCTTTAAGGCTGGCCCTTTAAGCTGGTCCCTTAAGGCTGGCCCTTTAAGGCTGGCCCTTTAAGGCTGGCCCCTTAAGGCTGGCCCTTTAAGCTGGCCCTCTAAGGCTGGCCCTTTAAGCTGGCCCTCTAAGGCTGGCCCTTTAAGGCTTGCCCTTTAAGGCTGGCCCTTTAAGCTGGCCCCTTAAGGCTGGCCCTTTAAGCTGGCCCTCTAAGGCTGGCCCTTTAAGCTGGCCCTTTAAGCTGGCCCCTTAAGGCTGGCCCTTTAAGCTGGCCCTTTAAGGCTGGCCCTTTAAGGCTGGCCCTTTAAGCTGGCCCTATAAGGCTGGCCCTTTAAGCTGGCCCTTTAAGCTGGCCCCTTAAGGCTGGCCCTTTAAGGCCGGCCCTTTAAGCTGGCCCTTTAAGGCTGGCCCTTTAAGCTGGCCCTTTAAGGCTGGCCCTTTAAGGCTGGCCCTTTAAGCTGGCCCCTTAAGGCTGGCCCTTTAAGCAGGCCCTCTAAGGCTGGCCCTTTAAGCTGGCCCTCTAAGGCTGGCCCTTTAAGGCTTGCCCTTTAAGGCTGGCCCTTTAAGCTGGCCCTTTAAGGCTGGCCCTTTAAGGCTGGCCCTTTAAGCTGGCCCCTTAAGGCTGGCCCTTTAAGCAGGCCCTCTAAGGCTGGCCCTTTAAGCTGGCCCTCTAAGGCTGGCCCTTTAAGGCTTGCCCTTTAAGGCTGGCCCTTTAAGCTGGCCCTTTAAGGCTGGCCCTTTAAGGCTGGCCCTTTAAGCTGGCCCCTTAAGGCTGGCCCTTTAAGCAGGCCCTCTAAGGCTGGCCCTTTAAGCTGGCCCTCTAAGGCTGGCCCTTTAAGGCTTGCCCTTTAAGGCTGGCCCTTTAAGCTGGCCCCTTAACGCTGGCCCTTTAAGCTGGCCCTTTAAGGCTGGCCCTTTAAGGCTGGCCCTTTAAGCTGGCCCTTTAAAGCTGGCCCTTTAAGGCAGGCCCTTTAAGGCTGGCCCTTTAAGCCCTCCCCCTTAAGGCTGGCCCTTTAAGCTGGCCCTTTAAGCTGGCCCTTTAAGGCTGGTCCTCTAAGGCTGGCCCTTTAAGACTGGCCCTTTAAGGCTGGCCCTTTAAGGCTGGCCCTTTAAGCTGGCCCCTTAAGGCTGGCTGTTTAAGCTGGCCCTCTAAGGCTGGCCCTTTAAGCTGGCCCTCTAAGGCTGGCCCTTTAAGGCTGGCGCTTTAAGGCTTGCCCTCTAAGGCTGGCCCTTTAAGCTGGCCCTCTAAGGCTGGCCCTCTAAGGCTGGCCCTTTAAGGCTTGCCCTTTAAGGCTGGCCCTTTAAGCTGGCCCCTTAAGGCTGGCCCTTTAAGCTGGCCCTCTAAGGCTGGCCCTTTAAGCTGGCCCTTTAAGCTGGCCCTTTAAGGCTGGCCCTTTAAGGCTGGCCCTTTAAGGCTGGCCCTTTAAGGCTGGCCCTTTAAGGCTGGCCCTTTAAGGCTGGCCCTTTAAGTTGGCCCCTTAAGGCTGGCCATCTAAGGCTGGCCCTTTAAGACTGGCCCTTTAAGGCTGGCCCTTTAAGCTGGTCCCTTAAGGCTGGCCCTTTAAGGCTGGCCCTTTAAGGCTGGCCCCTTAAGGCTGGCCCTTTAAGCTGGCCCTCTAAGGCTGGCCCTTTAAGCTGGCCCTCTAAGGCTGGCCCTTTAAGGCTTGCCCTTTAAGGCTGGCCCTTTAAGCTGGCCCCTTAAGGCTGGCCCTTTAAGCTGGCCCTCTAAGGCTGGCCCTTTAAGATGGCCCCTTAAGGCTGGCCCTTTAAGCTGGCCCTCTAAGGCTGGCCCTTTAAGGCTGGCCCTTTAAGGCTGGCCCTTTAAGGCTGGCCCTTTAAGCTGGCCCTTTAAAGCTGGCCCTTTAAGCTGGCCCTTTAAGGCTGGCCCTTTAAGGCTGGCCCTTTAAGCTGGCCCTTTAAGGCTGGCCCTTTAAGCTGGCCCTTTAAGGCTGGCCCTTTGAGGCTGGCCCTTTAAGCTGGCCCTTTAAGGCTGGCCCTTTGAGGCTGGCCCTTTAAGCTGGCCCCTTAAGGCTGGCCCTTTAAGCTGGCCCTCTAAGGCTGGCCCTTTAAGCTGGCCCTCTAAGGCTGGCCCTTTAAGGCTTGCCCTTTAAGGCTGGCCCTTTAAGCTGGCCCCTTAAGGCTGGCCCTTTAAGCTGGCCCTCTAAGGCTGGCCCTTTAAGCTGGCCCTTTAAGCTGGCCCCTTAAGGCTGGCCCTTTAAGCTGGCCCTTTAAGGCTGGCCCTTTAAGGCTGGCCCTTTAAGCTGGCCCCTTAAGGCTGGCCCTTTAAGGCTGGCCCTTTAAGCTGGCCCCTTAAGGCTGGCCCTTTAAGCTGGCCCTCTAAGGCTGGCCCTTTAAGCTGGCCCTCTAAGGCTGGCCCTTTAAGGCTGGCCCTTTAAGGCTGGCCCTTTAAGGCTGGCCCTTTAAGCTGGCCCTTTAAAGCTGGCCCTTTAAGCTGGCCCTTTAAGGCTGGCCCTTTAAGGCTGGCCCTTTAAGCTGGCCCTTTAAGGCTGGCCCTTTAAGCTGGCCCCTTAAGGCTGGCCCTTTAAGCTGGCCCTTTAAGGCTGGCCCTCTAAGGCTGGCCCTTTAAGCTGGCCCCTTAAGGCTGGCCCTTTAAGCTGGCCCTTTAAGGCTGGCCCTTTAAGGCTGGCCCTTTAAGCTGGCCCTTTAAAGCTGGCCCTTTAAGGCAGGCCCTTTAAGGCTGGCCCTTTAAGCCCTCCCCCTTAAGGCTGGCCCTTTAAGCTGGCCCTTTAAGCTGGCCCTTTAAGGCTGGTCCTCTAAGGCTGGCCCTTTAAGACTGGCCCTTTAAGGCTGGCCCTTTAAGGCTGGCCCTTTAAGGCTGGCCCTTTAAGCTGGCCCTTTAAGGCTGGCCCTTTAAGCTGGCCCCTTAAGGCTGGCCCTTTAAGCTGGCCCTCTAAGGCTGGCCCTTTAAGCTGGCCCTTTAAGGCTGGCCCTCTAAGGCTGGCCCTTTAAGACTGGCCCTTTAAGGCTGGCCCTTTAAGGCTGGCCCTTTAAGCTGGCCCCTTAAGGCTGGCCCTTTAAGCTGGCCCTCTAAGGCTGGCCCTTTAAGCTGGCCCTTTAAGGCTGGCCCTTTAAGGCTGGCCCTTTAAGTTGGCCCCTTAAGGCTGGCCATCTAAGGCTGGCCCTTTAAGCTGGCCCTTTAAGGCTGGCCTTTTAAGCTGGCCCTTTAAGGCTGGCCCTTTAAGCTGGCCCTTTAAGGCTGGCCCTCTAAGGCTGGCCCTTTAAGACTGGCCCTTTAAGGCTGGCCCTTTAAGCTGGTCCCTTAAGGCTGGCCCTTTAAGCTGGCCCTCTAAGGCTGGCCCTTTAAGCTGGCCCTCTAAGGCTGGCCCTTTAAGGCTGGCCCTTTAAGCTGGCCCTTTAAGGCTGGCCCTTTAAGCTGGCCCTTTAAGGCTGGCCCTTTAAGGCTGGCCATTTAAGCTGGCCCTTTAAGGCTGGCCCTTTAAGCTGGCCCTTTAAGGCTGGCCCTTTAAGGCTGGCCCTTTGAGGCTGGCCCTTTAAGCTGGCCCCTTAAGGCTGGCCCTTTAAGCTGGCCCTCTAAGGCTGGCCCTTTAAGCTGGCCCTCCAATGCTGGCCCTCTAAGGCTGGCCCTTTAAGGCTTGCCCTTTAAGGCTGGACCTTTAAGCTGGCCCCTTAAGGCTGGCCCTTTAAGCTGGCCCTCTAAGGCTGGCCCTTTAAGCTGGCCCTTTAAGGCTGGCCCTTTAAGCTGGCCCTGTAAAGCTGGCCCTCTAAGGCTGGCCCTTTAAGCTGGCCCTTTAAGGCTGGCCCTTTAAGCTGGCCCTCTAAGGCTGGCCCTTTAAGGCTGGCCCTTTAAGCTGGCCCCTTAAGGCTTGCCCTCTAAGGCTGGCCCTTTAAGCTGGCCCTTTAAGGCTGGCCCTTTAAGCTGGCCCTTTAAGGCTGGCCCTTTAAGGCCGGCCCTTTAAGCTGGCCCTTTAAGGCTGGCCCTTTAAGCTGGCCCTTTAAAGCTGGCCCTTTAAGCTGGCCCTTTAAGGCTGGCCCTTTAAGGCTGGCCCTTTAAGCTGGCCCCTTAAGGCTGGCCCTTTAAGCAGGCCCTCTACGGCTGGCCCTTTAAGCTGGCCCTCTAAGGCTGGCCCTTTAAGGCTTGCCCTTTAAGGCTGGCCCTTTAAGCTGGCCCCTTAAGGCTGGCCCTTTAAGCTGGCCCTTTAAGGCTGGCCCTTTAAGGCTGGCCCTTTAAGCTGGCCCCTTAAGGCTTGCCCTTTAAGCTGGCCCTCTAAGGCTGGCCCTTTAAGCTGGCCATCTAAGGCTGGCCCTTTAAGGCTGGCCCTTTAAGCTGGCCCCTTAAGGCTGGCCCTCTAAGGCTGGCCCTTTAAGCTGGCCCTTTAAGGCTGGCCCTTTAAGCTGGCCCTCTAAGGCTGGCCCTTTAAGGCTGGCCCTTTAAGCTGGCCCCTTAAGGCTGGCCCTCTAAGGCTGGCCCTTTAAGCTGGCCCTTTAAGGCTGGCCCTTTAAGCTGGCCCTTTAAGGCTGGCCCTTTAAGGCGGGCCCTTTAAGCTGGCCCTTTAAGGCTGGCCCTTTAAGCTGGCCCTTTAAGGCTGGCCCTCTAAGGCTGGCCCTTTAAGACTGGCCCTTTAAAGCTGGCCCTTTAAGGCTGGCCCTCTAAGGCTGGCCCTTTAAGGCTGGCCCTTTAAGGCTGGCCCTTTAAGGCTGGCCCTCTAAGGCTGGCCCTTTAAGACTGGCCCTTTAAGGCTGGCCCTTTAAGGCTGGCCCTTTAAGCTGGCCCCTTAAGGCTGGCCCTTTAAGCTGGCCCTCTAAGGCTGGCCCTTTAAGCTGGCCCTCTAAGGCTGGCCCTTTAAGGCTGGCCCTTTAAGGCTTGCCCTTTAAGGCTGGCCCTTTAAGCTGGCCCTTTAAAGCTGGCCCTTTAAGCTGGCCCTTTAAGGCTGGCCCTTTAAGGCTGGCCCTTTAAGCTGGCCCTTTAAGGCTGGCCCTTTAAGCTGGCCCTTTAAGGCTGGCCCTTTGAGGCTGGCCCTTTAAGCTGGCCCCTTAAGGCTGGCCCTTTAAGCTGGCCCTCTAAGGCTGGCCCTTTAAGCTGGCCCTCTAAGGCTGGCCCTTTAAGGCTTGCCCTTTAAGGCTGGCCCTTTAAGCTGGCCCCTTAAGGCTGGCCCTTTAAGCTGGCCCTCTAAGGCTGGCCCTTTAAGCTGGCCCTTTAAGCTGGCCCCTTAAGGCTGGCCCTTTAAGGCCGGCCCTTTAAGCTGGCCCTTTAAGGCTGGCCCTTTAAGCTGGCCCTTTAAGGCTGGCCCTTTAAGCTGGCCCTTTAAGGCTGGCCCTTTAAGGCTGGCCCTTTAAGCTGGCCCCTTAAGGCTGGCCCTTTAAGCAGGCCCTCTAAGGCTGGCCCTTTAAGCTGGCCCTCTAAGGCTGGCCCTTTAAGGCTTGCCCTTTAAGGCTGGCCCTTTAAGCTGGCCCCTTAAGGCTGGCCCTTTAAGCTGGCCCTTTAAGGCTGGCCCTTTAAGGCTGGCCCTTTAAGCTGGCCCTTTAAAGCTGGCCCTTTAAGGCAGGCCCTTTAAGGCTGGCCCTTTAAGCCCTCCCCCTTAAGGCTGGCCCTTTAAGCTGGCCCTCTAAGGCTGGCCCTTTAAGCTGGCCCTCTAAGGCTGGCCCTTTAAGGCTTGCCCTTTAAGGCTGGCCCTTTAAGCTGGCCCCTTAAGGCTGGCCCTTTAAGCTGGCCCTTTAAGGCTGGCCCTTTAAGGCTGGCCCTTTAAGGCTGGCCCTTTAAGGCTGGCCCTTTAAGCTGGCCCCTTAAGGCTGGCCATCTAAGGCTGGCCCTTTAAGCTGGCCCTTTAAGGCTGGCCCTTTAAGCTGGCCCTTTAAGGCTGGCCCTTTAAGCTGGCCCTTTAAGGCTGGTCCTCTAAGGCTGGCCCTTTAAGACTGGCCCTTTAAGGCTGGCCCTTTAAGGCTGGCCCTTTAAGGCTGGCCCTTTAAGGCTGGCCCTTTAAGCTGGCCCCTTAAGGCTGGCTGTTTAAGCTGGCCCTCTAAGGCTGGCCCTTTAAGCTGGCCCTCTAAGGCTGGCCCTTTAAGGCTGGCCCTTTAAGGCTTGCCCTTTAAGGCTGGCCCTTTAAGCTGGCCCTCTAAGGCTGGCCCTTTAAGGCTGGCCCTTTAAGGCTTGCCCTTTAAGGCTGGCCCTTTAAGGCTTGCCCTTTAAGGCTGGCCCTTTAAGCTGGCCCTTTAAGGCTGGCCCTTTAAGCTGGCCCTTTAAGGCTGGCCCTTTAAGGCTGGCCCTTTAAGCTGGCCCTTTAAGGCTGGCCCTTTAAGCTGGCCCTTTAAGCTGGCCCCTTAAGGCTGGCCCTTTAAGCTGGCCCTCTAAGGCTGGCCCTTTAAGCTGGCCCCTTAAGGCTGGCCCTTTAAGCTGGCCCTCTAAGGCTGGCCCTTTAAGCTGGCCCTCTAAGGCTGGCCCTTTAAGGCTGGCCCTTTAAGGCAGGCCCTTTAAGGCAGGCCCTCTATGGCTGGCCCTTTAAGGCTTGCCCTTTAAGGCTGGCCCTTTAAGCTGGCCCCTTAAGGCTGGCCCTTTAAGCTGGCCCTCTAAGGCTGGCCCTTTAAGCTGGCCCTTTAAGGCTGGCCCTTTAAGCTGGCCCTGTAAAGCTGGCCCTCTAAGGCTGGCATTTTAAGCTGGCCCTCTAAGGCTGGCATTTTAAGCTGGCCCTTTAAGGCTGGCCCTTTAAGCTGGCCCTTTAAGGCTGGTCCTCTAAGGCTGGCCCTTTAAGACTGGCCCTTTAAGGCTGGCCCTTTAAGGCTGGCCCTTTAAGGCTGGCCCTTTAAGGCTGGCCCTTTAAGCTGGCCCCTTAAGGCTGGCTGTTTAAGCTGGCCCTCTAAGGCTGGCCCTTTAAGCTGGCCCTCTAAGGCTGGCCCTTTAAGGCTGGCCCTTTAAGGCTTGCCCTTTAAGGCTGGCCCTTTAAGCTGGCCCTCTAAGGCTGGCCCTTTAAGGCTGGCCCTTTAAGGCTTGCCCTTTAAGGCTGGCCCTTTAAGGCTTGCCCTTTAAGGCTGGCCCTTTAAGCTGGCCCTTTAAGGCTGGCCCTTTAAGGTGGCCCTTTAAGGCTGGCCCTTTAAGGCTGGCCCTTTAAGCTGGCCCTTTAAGGCTGGCCCTTTAAGCTGGCCCTTTAAGCTGGCCCCTTAAGGCTGGCCCTTTAAGCTGGCCCTCTAAGGCTGGCCCTTTAAGCTGGCCCCTTAAGGCTGGCCCTTTAAGCTGGCCCTCTAAGGCTGGCCCTTTAAGCTGGCCCTCTAAGGCTGGCCCTTTAAGGCTGGCCCTTTAAGGCTTGCCCTTTAAGGCAGGCCCTCTATGGCTGGCCCTTTAAGGCTTGCCCTTTAAGGCTGGCCCTTTAAGCTGGCCCCTTAAGGCTGGCCCTTTAAGCTGGCCCTCTAAGGCTGGCCCTTTAAGCTGGCCCTTTAAGGCTGGCCCTTTAAGCTGGCCCTGTAAAGCTGGCCCTCTAAGGCTGGCCTTTTAAGCTGGCCCTTTAAGGCTGGCCCTTTAAGCTGGCCCTCTAAGGCTGGCCCTTTAAGGCTGGCCCATTAAGGCTGGCCCTTTAAGCTGGCCCCTTAGGGCTGGCCCTCTAAGGCTGGCCCTTTAAGCTGGCCCTTTAAGGCTGGCCCTGTAAGCTGGCCCTTTAAGGCTGGCCCTTTAAGGCTGGCCCTTTAAGCTGGCCCTTTAAGGCTGGCCCTTTAAGGCTGGCCCTTTAAGGCTGGCCCTTTAAGCTGGCCCTTTAAAGCTGGCCCTTTAAGGCTGGCCCTTTAAGGCTGGCCCTTTAAGCTGGCCCCTTAAGGCTGGCCATCTAAGGCTGGCCCTTTAAGCTGGCCCTTTAAGGCTGGCCCTTTAAGCTGGCCCTTTAAGGCTGGCCCTCTAAGGCTGGCCCTTTAAGACTGTCCCTTTAAGGCTGGCCCTTTAAGGCTGGCCCTTTAAGCTGGCCCCTTAAGGCTGGCCCTTTAAGCTGGCCCTCTAAGGCTGGCCCTTTAAGCTGGCCCTCTAAGGCTGGCCCTTTAAGCTGGCCATCTAAGGCTGGCCCTTTAAGGCTGGCCCTTTAAGGCTGGCCCTTTAAGGCTGGCCCTTTAAGCTGGCCCCTTAAGGCTGGCCCTCTAAGGCTGGCCCTTTAAGCTGGCCCCTTAAGGCTGGCCATCTAAGGCTGGCCCTTTAAGCTGGCCCTTTAAGGCTGGCCCTTTAAGCTGGCCCTTTAAGGCTGGCCCTTTAAGCTGGCCCTTTAAGGCTGGCCCTTTAAGCTGGCCCTTTAAGGCTGGCCCTTTAAGCTGGCCCTTTAAGCTGGCCCCTTAAGGCTGGCCCTTTAAGCTGGCCCTCTAAGGCTGGCCCTTTAAGCTGGCCCCTTAAGGCTGGCCCTTTAAGCTGGCCCTCTAAGGCTGGCCCTTTAAGCTGGCCCTCTAAGGCTGGCCCTTTAAGGCTGGCCCTTTAAGGCTTGCCCTTTAAGGCAGGCCCTCTATGGCTGGCCCTTTAAGGCTTGCCCTTTAAGGCTGGCCCTTTAAGCTGGCCCCTTAAGGCTGGCCCTTTAAGCTGGCCCTCTAAGGCTGGCCCTTTAAGCTGGCCCTTTAAGGCTGGCCCTTTAAGCTGGCCCTGTAAAGCTGGCCCTCTAAGGCTGGCCTTTTAAGCTGGCCCTTTAAGGCTGGCCCTTTAAGCTGGCCCTCTAAGGCTGGCCCTTTAAGGCTGGCCCATTAAGGCTGGCCCTTTAAGCTGGCCCCTTAGGGCTGGCCCTCTAAGGCTGGCCCTTTAAGCTGGCCCTTTAAGGCTGGCCCTGTAAGCTGGCCCTTTAAGGCTGGCCCTTTAAGGCTGGCCCTTTAAGCTGGCCCTTTAAGGCTGGCCCTTTAAGGCTGGCCCTTTAAGGCTGGCCCTTTAAGCTGGCCCCTTAAGGCTGGCCATCTAAGGCTGGCCCTTTAAGCTGGCCCTTTAAGGCTGGCCCTTTAAGCTGGCCCTTTAAGGCTGGCCCTATAAGACTGGCCCTTTAAGGCTGGCCCTTTAAGGCTGGCCCTTTAAGCTGGCCCCTTAAGGCTGGCCCTTTAAGCTGGCCCTCTAAGGCTGGCCCTTTAAGCTGGCCCTCTAAGGCTGGCCCTTTAAGCTGGCCAGCTAAGGCTGGCCCTTTAAGGCTGGCCCTTTAAGGCTGGCCCTTTAAGGCTGGCCCTTTAAGCTGGCCCCTTAAGGCTGGCCCTCTAAGGCTGGCCCTTTAAGCTGGCCCTTTAAGGCTGGCCCTTTAAGCTGGCCCTTTAAGGCTGGCCCTTTAAGGCCGGCCCTTTAAACTGGCCCTTTAAGGCTGGCCCTTTAAGGCTGGCCCTTTAAGCGTGCCCTTTAAGGCTGGCCCTTTAAGCTGGCCCTTTAAGGCTGGCCCTTTAAGGCTGGCCCTTTAAGGCTGGCCCTTTAAAGCTGGCCCTTTAAGCTGGCCCTCTAAGGCTGGCCCTTTAAGGCTGGCCCTTTAAGCTGGCCCTTTAAGGCTGGCCCTTTAAGGCTGGCCCTTTAAGCTGGCCCTTTAAGGCTGGCCCTTTAAGCTGGCCCTTTAAGCTGGCCCCTTAAGGCTGGCCCTTTAAGCTGGCCCTCTAAGGCTGGCCCTTTAAGCTGGCCCCTTAAGGCTGGCCCTTTAAGCTGGCCCTCTAAGGCTGGCCCTTTAAGCTGGCCCTCTAAAGCTGGCCCTTTAAGGCTGGCCCTTTAAGGCTTGCCCTTTAAGGCAGGCCCTCTATGGCTGGCCCTTTAAGGCTTGCCCTTTAAGGCTGGCCCTTTAAGCTGGCCCCTTAAGGCTGGCCCTTTAAGCTGGCCCTCTAAGGCTGGCCCTTTAAGCTGGCCCTTTAAGGCTGGCCCTTTAAGCTGGCCCTGTAAAGCTGGCCCTCTAAGGCTGGCCTTTTAAGCTGGCCCTTTAAGGCTGGCCCTTTAAGCTGGCCTTCTAAGGCTGGCCCTTTAAGGCTGGCCCATTAAGGCTGGGCCTTTAAGCTGGCCCCTTAGGGCTGGCCCTCTAAGGCTGGCCCTTTAAGCTGGCCCTTTAAGGCTGGCCCTGTAAGCTGGCCCTTTAAGGCTGGCCCTTTAAGGCTGGCCCTTTAAGCTGGCCCTTTAAGGCTGGCCCTTTAAGGCTGGCCCTTTAAGCTGGCCCTTTAAAGCTGGCCCTTTAAGGCTGGCCCTTTAAGGCTGGCCCTTTAAGCTGGCCCCTTAAGGCTGGCCATCTAAGGCTGGCCCTTTAAGCTGGCCCTTTAAGGCTGGCCCTTTAAGCTGGCCCTTTAAGGCTGGCCCTCTAAGGCTGGCCCTTTAAGACTGGCCCTTTAAGGCTGGCCCTTTAAGGCTGGCCCTTTAAGCTGGCCCCTTAAGGCTGGCCCTTTAAGCTGGCCCTCTAAGGCTGGCCCTTTAAGCTGGCCCTCTAAGGCTGGCCCTTTAAGCTGGCCATCTAAGGCTGGCCCTTTAAGGCTGGCCCTTTAAGGCTGGCCCTTTAAGGCTGGCCCTTTAAGCTGGCCCCTTAAGGCTGGCCCTCTAAGGCTGGCCCTTTAAGCTGGCCCTTTAAGGCTGGCCCTTTAAGCTGGCCCTTTAAGGCTGGCCCTTTAAGGCCGGCCCTTTAAACTGGCCCTTTAAGGCTGGCCCTTTAAGGCTGGCCCTTTAAGCGTGCCCTTTAAGGCTGGCCCTTTAAGCTGGCCCTTTAAGGCTGGCCCTTTAAGCTGGCCCTTTAAGGCTGGCCCTCTAAGGCTGGCCCTTTAAGACTGGCCCTTTAAGGCTGGCCCTTTAAGGCTGGCCCTTTAAGCTGGCCCCTTAAGGCTGGCCCTTTAAGCTGGCCCTCTAAGGCTGGCCCTTTAAGGCTGGCCCTTCGAGGCTGGCCCTTTAAGCTGGCCCTTTAAGGCTGGCCCTTTAAGGCTGGCCCTTTAAGCTGGCCCTTTAAGGCTGGCCCTTTAAGCTGGCCCTTTAAGGCTGGCCCTTTAAGGCTGGCCCTTCGAGGCTGGCCCTTTAAGCTGGCCCTCTAAGGCTGGCCCTTTAAGCTGGCCCTCTAAGGCTGGCCCTCTAAGGCTGGCCCTTTAAGCTGGCCCCTTAAGGCTGGCCCTCTAAGGCTGGCCCTTTAAGCTGGCCCTTTAAGGCTGGCCCTTTAAGCTGGCCCTTTAAGGCTGGCCCTTTAAGGCCGGCCCTTTAAGCTGGCCCTTTAAGCTGGCCCTTTAAGGCTGGCCCTTTAAGGCCGGCCCTTTAAGCTGGCCCTTTAAGGCTGGCCCTTTAAGCTGGCCCTTTAAGGCTTGCCCTTTAAGCTGGCCCTTTAAGGCTGGCCCTTTAAGGCTGGCCCTTTAAGGCTGGCCCTTTAAGCTGGCCCCTTAAGGCTGGCCCTTTAAGCAGGCCCTCTAAGGCTGGCCCTTTAAGCTGGCCCTCTAAGGCTGGCCCTTTAAGGCTTGCCCTTTAAGGCTGGCCCTTTAAGCTGGCCCCTTAAGGCTGGCCCTTTAAGCTGGCCCTTTAAAGCTGGCCCTTTAAGGCTGGCCCTTTAAGCTGGCCCTTTAAAGCTGGCCCTTTAAGGCTGGCCCTTTAAGGCTGGCCCTTTAAGCTGGCCCCTTAAGGCTGGCTCTTTAAGCTGGCCCTCTAAGGCTGGCCCTTTAAGCTGGCCCTCTAAGGCTTGCCCTTTAAGGCTTGCCCTTTAAGGCCGGCCCTTTAAGCTGGCCCCTTAAGGCTGGCCCTTTAAGCTGGCCCTTTAAGGCTGGCCCTTTAAGGCTGGCCCTTTAAGGCTGGCCCTTTAAGGCTGGCCCTTTAAGGCTGGCCCTTTAAGCTGGCCCTTTAAGGCTGGCCCTTTAAGCTGGCCCTTTAAGGCTGGCCCTTTAAGCTGGCCCTTTAAGGCTGGTCCTCTAAGGCTGGCCCTTTAGGACTGGCCCTTTAAGGCTGGCCCTTTAAGGCTGGCCCTTTAAGCTGGCCCCTTAAGGCTGGCCTTTTAAGCTGGCCCTCTAAGGCTGGCCCTTTAAGCTGGCCCTCTAAGGCTGGCCCTTTAAGGCTGGCCCTTTAAGGCTTGCCCTTTAAGGCTGGCCCTTTAAGCTGGCCCTTTAAGGCTGGCCCTTTAAGGCTGGCCCTTTAAGGCTGGCCCTTTAAGCTGGCCCTTTAAGGCTGGCCCTTTAAGCTGGCCCTTTAAGGCTGGCCCTTTAAGCTGGCCCTTTAAGGCTGGCACTTTAAGGCCGGCCCTTTAAGCTGGCCCTTTAAGGCTGGCCCTTTAAGCTGGCCCTTTAAGCTGGTCATTTAAGGCTGGCCCTTTAAGGCTGGCCCTTTAAGGCTGGCCCTTTAAGCTGGCCCCTTAAGGCTGGCCCTTTAAGCAGGCCCTCTAAGGCTGGCCCTTTAAGCTGGCCCTTTAAGGCTGGCCCTTTAAGGCTTGCCCTTTAAGCTGGCCCTTTAAGGCTGGCCCTTTAAGCTGGCCCTTTAAGGCTTGCCCTTTAAGCTGGCCCTTTAAGACTGGCCCTTTAAGGCTGGCCCTTTAAGGCTGGCCCTTTAAGCTGGCCCCTTAAGGCTGGCCCTTTAAGCAGGCCCTCTAAGGCTGGCCCTTTAAGCTGGCCCTCTAAGGCTGGCCCTTTAAGCTGGCCCTCTAAGGCTGGCCCTTTAAGCTGGCCATCTAAGGCTGGCCCTTTAAGGCTGGCCCTTTAAGGCTGGCCCTTTAAGGCTGGCCCTTTAAGCTGGCCCCTTAAGGCTGGCCCTCTAAGGCTGGCCCTTTAAGCTGGCCCTTTAAGGCTGGCCCTTTAAGCTGGCCCTTTAAGGCTGGCCCTTTAAGGCCGGCCCTTTAAACTGGCCCTTTAAGGCTGGCCCTTTAAGGCTGGCCCTTTAAGCGTGCCCTTTAAGGCTGGCCCTTTAAGCTGGCCCTTTAAGGCTGGCCCTTTAAGGCTGGCCCTTTAAGGCTGGCCCTTTAAAGCTGGCCCTTTAAGCTGGCCCTCTAAGGCTGGCCCTTTAAGGCTGGCCCTTTAAGCTGGCCCTTTAAGGCTGGCCCTTTAAGGCTGGCCCTTTAAAGCTGGCCCTTTAAGGCTGGCCCTTTAAGGCTGGCCCTTTAAGGCTGGCCCTTTAAGCTGGCCCCTTAAGGCTGGCCCTTTAAGCTGGCCCTTTAAGCTGGCCCTCTATGGCTGGCCCTTTAAGGCTTGCCCTTTAAGGCTGGCCCTTTAAGCTGGCCCTCTAAGGCTGGCCCTTTAAGGCTGGCCCATTAAGGCTGGCCCTTTAAGCTGGCCCCTTAGGGCTGGCCCTCTAAGGCTGGCCCTTTAAGCTGGCCCTTTAAGGCTGGCCCTGTAAGCTGGCCCTTTAAGGCTGGCCCTTTAAGGCTGGCCCTTTAAGCTGGCCCTTTAAGGCTGGCCCTTTAAGGCTGGCCCTTTAAGGCTGGCCCTTTAAGCTGGCCCTTTAAAGCTGGCCCTTTAAGGCTGGCCCTTTAAGGCTGGCCCTTTAAGCTGGCCCCTTAAGGCTGGCCATCTAAGGCTGGCCCTTTAAGCTGGCCCTTTAAGGCTGGCCCTTTAAGGCTGGCCCTTTAAGGCTGGCCCTTTAAACTGGCCCCTTAAGGCTGGCCCTCTAAGGCTGGCCCTTTAAGCTGGCCCTTTAAGGCTGGCCCTTTAAGCTGGCCCTTTAAGGCTGGCCCTTTAAGGCCGGCCCTTTAAACTGGCCCTTTAAGGCTGGCCCTTTAAGGCTGGCCCTTTAAGCGTGCCCTTTAAGGCTGGCCCTTTAAGCTGGCCCTTTAAGGCTGGCCCTTTAAGGCTGGCCCTTTAAGGCTGGCCCTTTAAAGCTGGCCCTTTAAGCTGGCCCTCTAAGGCTGGCCCTTTAAGCTGGCCCTTTAAGGCTGGCCCTTTAAGGCTGGCCCTTTAAGCTGGCCCTTTAAGGCTGGCCATTTAAGGCTGGCCCTTTAAGGCTGGCCCTTTAAGCTGGCCCCTTAAGGCTGGCCCTTTAAGCTGGCCCTCTAAGGCTGGCCCTTTAAGCTGGCCCTCTAAGGCTGGCCCTTTAAGGCTTGCCCTTTAAGGCTGGCCCTTTAAGCTGGCCCCTTAAGGCTGGCCCTTTAAGCTGGCCCTTTAAGGCTGGCCCTTTAAGGCTGGCCCTTTAAGGCTGGCCCTTTAAGGCTGGCCCTTTAAGGCTGGCCCTTTAAGCTGGCCCCTTAAGGCTGGCCATCTAAGGCTGGCCCTTTAAGCTGGCCCTTTAAGGCTGGCCCTTTAAGCTGGCCCTTTAAGGCTGGCCCTTTAAGCTGGCCCTTTAAGGCTGGCCCTCTAAGGCTGGCCCTTTAAGACTGGCCCTTTAAGGCTGGCCCTTTAAGGCTGGCCCTTTAAGCTGGCCCCTTAAGGCTGGCCCTTTAAGCTGGCCCTCTAAGGCTGGCCCTTTAAGCTGGCCCTCTAAGGCTTGCCCTTTAAGGCTTGCCCTTTAAGGCCGGCCCTTTAAGCTGGCCCCTTAAGGCTGGCCCTTTAAGCTGGCCCTTTAAGGCTGGCCCTTTAAGGCTGGCCCTTTAAGGCTGGCCCTTTAAGGCTGGCCCTTTAAGGCTGGCCCTTTAAGCTAGCCCTTTAAGGCTGGCCCTTTAAGCTGGCCCTTTAAGGCTGGCCCTTTAAGCTGGCCCTTTAAGGCTGGTCCTCTAAGGCTGGCCCTTTAGGACTGGCCCTTTAAGGCTGGCCCTTTAAGGCTGGCCCTTTAAGCTGGCCCCTTAAGGCTGGCCTTTTAAGCTGGCCCTCTAAGGCTGGCCCTTTAAGCTGGCCCTCTAAGGCTGGCCCTTTAAGCTGGCCCTCTAAGGCTGGCCCTTTAAGGCTTGCCCTTTAAGGCTGGCCCTTTAAGCTGGCCCCTTAAGGCTGGCCCTTTAAGCTGGCCCTTTAAAGCTGGCCCTTTAAGGCTGGCCCTTTAAGCTGGCCCTTTAAAGCTGGCCCTTTAAGGCTGGCCCTTTAAGGCTGGCCCTTTAAGCTGGCCCCTTAAGGCTGGCTCTTTAAGCTGGCCCTCTAAGGCTGGCCCTTTAAGCTGGCCCTCTAAGGCTTGCCCTTTAAGGCTTGCCCTTTAAGGCCGGCCCTTTAAGCTGGCCCCTTAAGGCTGGCCCTTTAAGCTGGCCCTTTAAGGCTGGCCCTTTAAGGCTGGCCCTTTAAGGCTGGCCCTTTAAGGCTGGCCCTTTAAGGCTGGCCCTTTAAGCTGGCCCTTTAAGGCTGGCCCTTTAAGCTGGCCCTTTAAGGCTGGCCCTTTAAGCTGGCCCTTTAAGGCTGGCCCTTTAAACTGGCCCCTTAAGGCTGGCCCTCTAAGGCTGGCCCTTTAAGCTGGCCCTTTAAGGCTGGCCCTTTAAGCTGGCCCTTTAAGGCTGGCCCTTTAAGGCCGGCCCTTTAAACTGGCCCTTTAAGGCTGGCCCTTTAAGGCTGGCCCTTTAAGCGTGCCCTTTAAGGCTGGCCCTTTAAGCTGGCCCTTTAAGGCTGGCCCTTTAAGGCTGGCCCTTTAAGGCTGGCCCTTTAAAGCTGGCCCTTTAAGCTGGCCCTCTAAGGCTGGCCCTTTAAGCTGGCCCTTTAAGGCTGGCCCTTTAAGGCTGGCCCTTTAAGCTGGCCCTTTAAGGCTGGCCATTTAAGGCTGGCCCTTTAAGGCTGGCCCTTTAAGCTGGCCCCTTAAGGCTGGCCCTTTAAGCTGGCCCTCTAAGGCTGGCCCTTTAAGCTGGCCCTCTAAGGCTGGCCCTTTAAGGCTTGCCCTTTAAGGCTGGCCCTTTAAGCTGGCCCCTTAAGGCTGGCCCTTTAAGCTGGCCCTTTAAGGCTGGCCCTTTAAGGCTGGCCCTTTAAGGCTGGCCCTTTAAGGCTGGCCCTTTAAGGCTGGCCCTTTAAGCTGGCCCCTTAAGGCTGGCCATCTAAGGCTGGCCCTTTAAGCTGGCCCTTTAAGGCTGGCCCTTTAAGCTGGCCCTTTAAGGCTGGCCCTTTAAGCTGGCCCTTTAAGGCTGGCCCTCTAAGGCTGGCCCTTTAAGACTGGCCCTTTAAGGCTGGCCCTTTAAGGCTGGCCCTTTAAGCTGGCCCCTTAAGGCTGGCCCTTTAAGCTGGCCCTCTAAGGCTGGCCCTTTAAGCTGGCCCTCTAAGGCTTGCCCTTTAAGGCTTGCCCTTTAAGGCCGGCCCTTTAAGCTGGCCCCTTAAGGCTGGCCCTTTAAGCTGGCCCTTTAAGGCTGGCCCTTTAAGGCTGGCCCTTTAAGGCTGGCCCTTTAAGGCTGGCCCTTTAAGGCTGGCCCTTTAAGCTAGCCCTTTAAGGCTGGCCCTTTAAGCTGGCCCTTTAAGGCTGGCCCTTTAAGCTGGCCCTTTAAGGCTGGTCCTCTAAGGCTGGCCCTTTAGGACTGGCCCTTTAAGGCTGGCCCTTTAAGGCTGGCCCTTTAAGCTGGCCCCTTAAGGCTGGCCTTTTAAGCTGGCCCTCTAAGGCTGGCCCTTTAAGCTGGCCCTCTAAGGCTGGCCCTTTAAGGCTGGCCCTTTAAGGCTTGCCCTTTAAGGCTGGCCCTTTAAGCTGGCCCTTTAAGGCTGGCCCTTTAAGCTGGCCCTTTAAGGCTGGCCCTTTAAGGCTGGCCCTTTAAGCTGGCCCTTTAAGGCTGGCCCTTTAAGCTGGCCCTTTAAGGCTGGCCCTTTAAGCTGGCCCTTTAAGGCTGGCACTTTAAGGCCGGCCCTTTAAGCTGGCCCTTTAAGGCTGGCCCTTTAAGCTGGCCCTTTAAGCTGGTCATTTAAGGCTGGCCCTTTAAGGCTGGCCCTTTAAGCTGGCCCCTTAAGGCTGGCCCTTTAAGCAGGCCCTCTAAGGCTGGCCCTTTAAGCTGGCCCTCTAAGGCTGGCCCTTTAAGGCTTGCCCTTTAAGCTGGTCATTTAAGGCTGGCCCTTTAAGGCTGGACCTTTAAGCTGGCCCCTTAAGGCTGGCCCTTTAAGCAGGCCCTCTAAGGCTGGCCCTTTAAGGCTTGCCCTTTAAGGCTGGCCCTTTAAGCTGGCCCCTTAAGGCTGGCCCTTTAAGGCTGGCCCTTTAAGGCTGGCCCTTTAAGCTGGCCCTTTAAGGCTGGCCCTTTAAGCTGGCCCTTTAAGGCTTGCCCTTTAAGCTGGCCCTTTAAGGCTGGCCCTTTAAGGCTGGCCCTTTAAGGCTGGCCCTTTAAGCTGGCCCCTTAAGGCTGGCCCTTTAAGCAGGCCCTCTAAGGCTGGCCCTTTAAGCTGGCCCTCTAAGGCTGGCCCTTTAAGCTGGCCCTCTAAGGCTGGCCCTTTAAGCAGGCCATCTAAGGCTGGCCCTTTAAGGCTGGCCCTTTAAGGCTGGCCCTTTAAGGCTGGCCCTTTAAGCTGGCCCCTTAAGGCTGGCCCTCTAAGGCTGGCCCTTTAAGCTGGCCCTTTAAGGCTGGCCCTTTAAGCTGGCCCTTTAAGGCTGGCCCTTTAAGGCCGGCCCTTTAAACTGGCCCTTTAAGGCTGGCCCTTTAAGGCTGGCCCTTTAAGCGTGCCCTTTAAGGCTGGCCCTTTAAGCTGGCCCTTTAAGGCTGGCCCTTTAAGGCTGGCCCTTTAAGGCTGGCCCTTTAAAGCTGGCCCTTTAAGCTGGCCCTCTAAGGCTGGCCCTTTGAGGCTGGCCCTTTAAGCTGGCCCTTTAAGGCTGGCCCTTTAAGGCTGGCCCTTTAAAGCTGGCCCTTTAAGGCTGGCCCTTTAAGGCTGGCCCTTTAAGGCTGGCCCTTTAAGCTGGCCCCTTAAGGCTGGCCCTTTAAGCTGGCCCTTTAAGCTGGCCCTCTATGGCTGGCCCTTTAAGGCTTGCCCTTTAAGGCTGGCCCTTTAAGCTGGCCCCTTAAGGCTGGCCCTTTAAGCTGGCCCTCTAAGGCTGGCCCTTTAAGCTGGCCCTTTAAGGCTGGCCCTTTAAGCTGGCCCTGTAAAGCTGGCCCTCTAAGGCTGGCCTTTTAAGCTGGCCCTTTAAGGCTGGCCCTTTAAGCTGGCCCTCTAAGGCTGGCCCTTTAAGGCTGGCCCATTAAGGCTGGCCCTTTAAGCTGGCCCCTTAGGGCTGGCCCTCTAAGGCTGGCCCTTTAAGCTGGCCCTTTAAGGCTGGCCCTGTAAGCTGGCCCTTTAAGGCTGGCCCTTTAAGGCTGGCCCTTTAAGCTGGCCCTTTAAGGCTGGCCCTTTAAGGCTGGCCCTTTAAGGCTGGCCCTTTAAGCTGGCCCTTTAAAGCTGGCCCTTTAAGGCTGGCCCTTTAAGGCTGGCCCTTTAAGCTGGCCCCTTAAGGCTGGCCATCTAAGGCTGGCCCTTTAAGCTGGCCCTTTAAGGCTGGCCCTTTAAGGCTGGCCCTTTAAGGCTGGCCCTTTAAGGCTGGCCCTTTAAGGCTGGCCCTTTAAACTGGCCCCTTAAGGCTGGCCCTCTAAGGCTGGCCCTTTAAGCTGGCCCTTTAAGGCTGGCCCTTTAAGCTGGCCCTTTAAGGCTGGCCCTTTAAGGCCGGCCCTTTAAACTGGCCCTTTAAGGCTGGCCCTTTAAGGCTGGCCCTTTAAGGCTTGCCCTTTAAGGCTGGCCCTTTAAGCTGGCCCCTTAAGGCTGGCCCTTTAAGCTGGCCCTTTAAGGCTGGCCCTTTAAGGCTGGCCCTTTAAGGCTGGCCCTTTAAGGCTGGCCCTTTAAGGCTGGCCCTTTAAGCTGGCCCCTTAAGGCTGGCCATCTAAGGCTGGCCCTTTAAGCTGGCCCTTTAAGGCTGGCCCTTTAAGCTGGCCCTTTAAGGCTGGCCCTTTAAGCTGGCCCTTTAAGGCTGGCCCTCTAAGGCTGGCCCTTTAAGACTGGCCCTTTAAGGCTGGCCCTTTAAGGCTGGCCCTTTAAGCTGGCCCCTTAAGGCTGGCCCTTTAAGCTGGCCCTCTAAGGCTGGCCCTTTAAGCTGGCCCTCTAAGGCTTGCCCTTTAAGGCTTGCCCTTTAAGGCCGGCCCTTTAAGCTGGCCCCTTAAGGCTGGCCCTTTAAGCTGGCCCTTTAAGGCTGGCCCTTTAAGGCTGGCCCTTTAAGGCTGGCCCTTTAAGGCTGGCCCTTTAAGGCTGGCCCTTTAAGCTGGCCCTTTAAGGCTGGCCCTTTAAGCTGGCCCTTTAAGGCTGGCCCTTTAAGCTGGCCCTTTAAGGCTGGTCCTCTAAGGCTGGCCCTTTAGGACTGGCCCTTTAAGGCTGGCCCTTTAAGGCTGGCCCTTTAAGCTGGCCCCTTAAGGCTGGCCTTTTAAGCTGGCCCTCTAAGGCTGGCCCTTTAAGCTGGCCCTCTAAGGCTGGCCCTTTAAGGCTGGCCCTTTAAGGCTTGCCCTTTAAGGCTGGCCCTTTAAGCTGGCCCTTTAAGGCTGGCCCTTTAAGCTGGCCCTTTAAGGCTGGCCCTTTAAGGCTGGCCCTTTAAGCTGGCCCTTTAAGGCTGGCCCTTTAAGCTGGCCCTTTAAGGCTGGCCCTTTAAGCTGGCCCTTTAAGGCTGGCACTTTAAGGCCGGCCCTTTAAGCTGGCCCTTTAAGGCTGGCCCTTTAAGCTGGCCCTTTAAGCTGGTCATTTAAGGCTGGCCCTTTAAGGCTGGCCCTTTAAGCTGGCCCCTTAAGGCTGGCCCTTTAAGCAGGCCCTCTAAGGCTGGCCCTTTAAGCTGGCCCTCTAAGGCTGGCCCTTTAAGGCTTGCCCTTTAAGCTGGTCATTTAAGGCTGGCCCTTTAAGGCTGGCCCTTTAAGCTGGCCCCTTAAGGCTGGCCCTTTAAGCAGGCCCTCTAAGGCTGGCCCTTTAAGGCTTGCCCTTTAAGGCTGGCCCTTTAAGCTGGCCCCTTAAGGCTGGCCCTTTAAGGCTGGCCCTTTAAGGCTGGCCCTTTAAGCCGGCCCTTTAAGGCTGGCCCTTTAAGCTGGCCCTTTAAGGCTTGCCCTTTAAGCTGGCCCTTTAAGGCTGGCCCTTTAAGGCTGGCCCTTTAAGGCTGGCCCTTTAAGCTGGCCCCTTAAGGCTGGCCCTTTAAGCAGGCCCTCTAAGGCTGGCCCTTTAAGCTGGCCCTCTAAGGCTGGCCCTTTAAGCTGGCCCTCTAAGGCTGGCCCTTTAAGCAGGCCATCTAAGGCTGGCCCTTTAAGGCTGGCCCTTTAAGGCTGGCCCTTTAAGGCTGGCCCTTTAAGCTGGCCCCTTAAGGCTGGCCCTCTAAGGCTGGCCCTTTAAGCTGGCCCTTTAAGGCTGGCCCTTTAAGCTGGCCCTTTAAGGCTGGCCCTTTAAGGCCGGCCCTTTAAACTGGCCCTTTAAGGCTGGCCCTTTAAGGCTGGCCCTTTAAGCGTGCCCTTTAAGGCTGGCCCTTTAAGCTGGCCCTTTAAGGCTGGCCCTTTAAGGCTGGCCCTTTAAGGCTGGCCCTTTAAAGCTGGCCCTTTAAGCTGGCCCTCTAAGGCTGGCCCTTTGAGGCTGGCCCTTTAAGCTGGCCCTTTAAGGCTGGCCCTTTAAGGCTGGCCCTTTAAAGCTGGCCCTTTAAGGCTGGCCCTTTAAGGCTGGCCCTTTAAGGCTGGCCCTTTAAGCTGGCCCCTTAAGGCTGGCCCTTTAAGCTGGCCCTTTAAGCTGGCCCTCTATGGCTGGCCCTTTAAGGCTTGCCCTTTAAGGCTGGCCCTTTAAGCTGGCCCCTTAAGGCTGGCCCTTTAAGCTGGCCCTCTAAGGCTGGCCCTTTAAGCTGGCCCTTTAAGGCTGGCCCTTTAAGCTGGCCCTGTAAAGCTGGCCCTCTAAGGCTGGCCTTTTAAGCTGGCCCTTTAAGGCTGGCCCTTTAAGCTGGCCCTCTAAGGCTGGCCCTTTAAGGCTGGCCCATTAAGGCTGGCCCTTTAAGCTGGCCCCTTAGGGCTGGCCCTCTAAGGCTGGCCCTTTAAGCTGGCCCTTTAAGGCTGGCCCTGTAAGCTGGCCCTTTAAGGCTGGCCCTTTAAGGCTGGCCCTTTAAGCTGGCCCTTTAAGGCTGGCCCTTTAAGGCTGGCCCTTTAAGGCTGGCCCTTTAAGATGGCCCTTTAAAGCTGGCCCTTTAAGGCTGGCCCTTTAAGGCTGGCCCTTTAAGCTGGCCCCTTAAGGCTGGCCATCTAAGGCTGGCCCTTTAAGCTGGCCCTTTAAGGCTGGCCCTTTAAGGCTGGCCCTTTAAGGCTGGCCCTTTAAACTGGCCCCTTAAGGCTGGCCCTCTAAGGCTGGCCCTTTAAGCTGGCCCTTTAAGGCTGGCCCTTTAAGCTGGCCCTTTAAGGCTGGCCCTTTAAGGCCGGCCCTTTAAACTGGCCCTTTAAGGCTGGCCCTTTAAGGCTGGCCCTTTAAGCGTGCCCTTTAAGGCTGGCCCTTTAAGCTGGCCCTTTAAGGCTGGCCCTTTAAGGCTGGCCCTTTAAGGCTGGCCCTTTAAAGCTGGCCCTTTAAGCTGGCCCTCTAAGGCTGGCCCTTTAAGGCTGGCCCTTTAAGCTGGCCCTTTAAGGCTGGCCCTTTAAGGCTGGCCCTTTAAGCTGGCCCTTTAAGGCTGGCCATTTAAGGCTGGCCCTTTAAGGCTGGCCCTTTAAGCTGGCCCCTTAAGGCTGGCCCTTTAAGCTGGCCCTCTAAGGCTGGCCCTTTAAGCTGGCCCTCTAAGGCTGGCCCTTTAAGGCTTGCCCTTTAAGGCTGGCCCTTTAAGCTGGCCCCTTAAGGCTGGCCCTTTAAGCTGGCCCTTTAAGGCTGGCCCTTTAAGGCTGGCCCTTTAAGGCTGGCCCTTTAAGGCTGGCCCTTTAAGGCTGGCCCTTTAAGCTGGCCCCTTAAGGCTGGCCATCTAAGGCTGGCCCTTTAAGCTGGCCCTTTAAGGCTGGCCCTTTAAGCTGGCCCTTTAAGGCTGGCCCTTTAAGCTGGCCCTTTAAGGCTGGCCCTCTAAGGCTGGCCCTTTAAGACTGGCCCTTTAAGGCTGGCCCTTTAAGCTGGCCCTTTAAGGCTGGCCCTTTAAGCTGGCCCTTTAAGGCTGGCCCTTTAAGCTGGCCCTTTAAGGCTGGTCCTCTAAGGCTGGCCCTTTAGGACTGGCCCTTTAAGGCTGGCCCTTTAAGGCTGGCCCTTTAAGCTGGCCCCTTAAGGCTGGCCTTTTAAGCTGGCCCTCTAAGGCTGGCCCTTTAAGCTGGCCCTCTAAGGCTGGCCCTTTAAGGCTGGCCCTTTAAGGCTTGCCCTTTAAGGCTGGCCCTTTAAGCTGGCCCTTTAAGGCTGGCCCTTTAAGCTGGCCCTTTAAGGCTGGCCCTTTAAGGCTGGCCCTTTAAGCTGGCCCTTTAAGGCTGGCCCTTTAAGCTGGCCCTTTAAGGCTGGCCCTTTAAGCTGGCCCTTTAAGGCTGGCACTTTAAGGCCGGCCCTTTAAGCTGGCCCTTTAAGGCTGGCCCTTTAAGCTGGCCCTTTAAGCTGGTCATTTAAGGCTGGCCCTTTAAGGCTGGCCCTTTAAGGCTGGCCCTTTAAGCTGGCCCCTTAAGGCTGGCCCTTTAAGCAGGCCCTCTAAGGCTGGCCCTTTAAGCTGGCCCTCTAAGGCTGGCCCTTTAAGGCTTGCCCTTTAAGGCTGGCCCTTTAAGCTGGCCCCTTAAGGCTGGCCCTTTAAGGCTGGCCCTTTAAGGCTGGCCCTTTAAGCTGGCCCTTTAAGGCTGGCCCTTTAAGCTGGCCCTTTAAGGCTTGCCCTTTAAGCTGGCCCTTTAAGGCTGGCCCTTTAAGGCTGGCCCTTTAAGGCTGGCCCTTTAAGCTGGCCCCTTAAGGCTGGCCATCTAAGGCTGGCCCTTTAAGCTGGCCCTTTAAGGCTGGCCCTTTAAGGCTGGCCCTTTAAGGCTGGCCCTTTAAACTGGCCCCTTAAGGCTGGCCCTCTAAGGCTGGCCCTTTAAGCTGGCCCTTTAAGGCTGGCCCTTTAAGCTGGCCCTTTAAGGCTGGCCCTTTAAGGCCGGCCCTTTAAACTGGCCCTTTAAGGCTGGCCCTTTAAGGCTGGCCCTTTAAGCGTGCCCTTTAAGGCTGGCCCTTTAAGCTGGCCCTTTAAGGCTGGCCCTTTAAAGCTGGCCCTTTAAGCTGGCCCTCTAAGGCTGGCCCTTTAAGGCTGGCCCTTTAAGCTGGCCCTTTAAGGCTGGCCCTTTAAGGCTGGCCCTTTAAGCTGGCCCTTTAAGGCTGGCCATTTAAGGCTGGCCCTTTAAGGCTGGCCCTTTAAGCTGGCCCCTTAAGGCTGGCCCTTTAAGCTGGCCCTCTAAGGCTGGCCCTTTAAGCTGGCCCTCTAAGGCTGGCCCTTTAAGGCTTGCCCTTTAAGGCTGGCCCTTTAAGCTGGCCCCTTAAGGCTGGCCCTTTAAGCTGGCCCTTTAAGGCTGGCCCTTTAAGGCTGGCCCTTTAAGGCTGGCCCTTTAAGGCTGGCCCTTTAAGCTGGCCCCTTAAGGCTGGCCATCTAAGGCTGGCCCTTTAAGCTGGCCCTTTAAGGCTGGCCCTTTAAGCTGGCCCTTTAAGGCTGGCCCTTTAAGCTGGCCCTTTAAGGCTGGCCCTCTAAGGCTGGCCCTTTAAGACTGGCCCTTTAAGGCTGGCCCTTTAAGGCTGGCCCTTTAAGCTGGCCCTTTAAGGCTGGCCCTTTAAGCTGGCCCTTTAAGGCTGGCCCTTTAAGCTGGCCCTTTAAGGCTGGTCCTCTAAGGCTGGCCCTTTAGGACTGGCCCTTTAAGGCTGGCCCTTTAAGGCTGGCCCTTTAAGCTGGCCCCTTAAGGCTGGCCTTTTAAGCTGGCCCTCTAAGGCTGGCCCTTTAAGCTGGCCCTCTAAGGCTGGCCCTTTAAGGCTGGCCCTTTAAGGCTTGCCCTTTAAGGCTGGCCCTTTAAGCTGGCCCTTTAAGGCTGGCCCTTTAAGCTGGCCCTTTAAGGCTGGCCCTTTAAGGCTGGCCCTTTAAGCTGGCCCTTTAAGGCTGGCCCTTTAAGCTGGCCCTTTAAGGCTGGCCCTTTAAGCTGGCCCTTTAAGGCTGGCACTTTAAGGCCGGCCCTTTAAGCTGGCCCTTTAAGGCTGGCCCTTTAAGCTGGCCCTTTAAGCTGGTCATTTAAGGCTGGCCCTTTAAGGCTGGCCCTTTAAGGCTGGCCCTTTAAGCTGGCCCCTTAAGGCTGGCCCTTTAAGCAGGCCCTCTAAGGCTGGCCCTTTAAGCTGGCCCTCTAAGGCTGGCCCTTTAAGGCTTGCCCTTTAAGGCTGGCCCTTTAAGCTGGCCCCTTAAGGCTGGCCCTTTAAGGCTGGCCCTTTAAGGCTGGCCCTTTAAGCTGGCCCTTTAAGGCTGGCCCTTTAAGCTGGCCCTTTAAGGCTTGCCCTTTAAGCTGGCCCTTTAAGGCTGGCCCTTTAAGGCTGGCCCTTTAAGGCTGGCCCTTTAAGCTGGCCCCTTAAGGCTGGCCCTTTAAGCAGGCCCTCTAAGGCTGGCCCTTTAAGCTGGCCCTCTAAGGCTGGCCCTTTAAGCTGGCCCTCTAAGGCTGGCCCTTTAAGCTGGCCATCTAAGGCTGGCCCTTTAAGGCTGGCCCTTTAAGGCTGGCCCTTTAAGGCTGGCCCTTTAAGCTGGCCCCTTAAGGCTGGCCCTCTAAGGCTGGCCCTTTAAGCTGGCCCTTTAAGGCTGGCCCTTTAAGCTGGCCCTTTAAGGCTGGCCCTTTAAGGCCGGCCCTTTAAACTGGCCCTTTAAGGCTGGCCCTTTAAGGCTGGCCCTTTAAGCGTGCCCTTTAAGGCTGGCCCTTTAAGCTGGCCCTTTAAGGCTGGCCCTTTAAGGCTGGCCCTTTAAGGCTGGCCCTTTAAAGCTGGCCCTTTAAGGCTGGCCCTTTAAAGCTGGCCCTTTAAGGCTGGCCCTTTAAGGCTGGCCCTTTAAGGCTGGCCCTTTAAAGCTGGCCCTTTAAGGCTGGCCCTTTAAGGCTGGCCCTTTAAGGCTGGCCCTTTAAGCTGGCCCCTTAAGGCTGGCCCTTTAAGCTGGCCCTTTAAGCTGGCCCTCTATGGCTGGCCCTTTAAGGTTTGCCCTTTAAGGCTGGCCCTTTAAGCTGGCCCCTTAAGTTTGGCCCTCTAAGGCTGGCCCTTTAAGCTGGCCCTTTAAGGCTGGCCCTTTAAGCTGGCCCTGTAAAGCTGGCCCTCTAAGGCTGGCCTTTTAAGCTGGCCCTTTAAGGCTGGCCCTTTAAGCTGGCCCTCTAAGGCTGGCCCTTTAAGGCTGGCCCATTAAGGCTGGCCCTTTAAGCTGGCCCCTTAGGGCTGGCCCTCTAAGGCTGGCCCTTTAAGCTGGCCCTTTAAGGCTGGCCCTGTAAGCTGGCCCTTTAAGGCTGGCCCTTTAAGGCTGGCCCTTTAAGCTGGCCCTTTAAGGCTGGCCCTTTAAGGCTGGCCCTTTAAGCTGGCCCTTTAAAGCTGGCCCTTTAAGGCTGGCCCTTTAAGGCTGGCCCTTTAAGCTGGCCCCTTAAAGCTGGCCATCTAAGGCTGGCCCTTTAAGCTGGCCCTTTAAGGCTGGCCCTTTAAGGCTGGCCCTTTAAGGCTGGCCCTTTAAGGCTGGCCCTTTAAACTGGCCCCTTAAGGCTGGCCCTCTAAGGCTGGCCCTTTAAGCTGGCCCTTTAAGGCTGGCCCTTTAAGCTGGCCCTTTAAGGCTGGCCCTTTAAGGCCGGCCCTTTAAACTGGCCCTTTAAGGCTGGCCCTTTAAGGCTGGCCCTTTAAGCGTGCCCTTTAAGGCTGGCCCTTTAAGCTGGCCCTTTAAGGCTGGCCCTTTAAGGCTGGCCCTTTAAGGCTGGCCCTTTAAAGCTGGCCCTTTAAGCTGGCCCTCTAAGGCTGGCCCTTTAAGGCTGGCCCTTTAAGCTGGCCCTTTAAGGCTGGCCCTTTAAGGCTGGCCCTTTAAGCTGGCCCTTTAAGGCTGGCCATTTAAGGCTGGCCCTTTAAGGCTGGCCCTTTAAGCTGGCCCCTTAAGGCTGGCCCTTTAAGCTGGCCCTCTAAGGCTGGCCCTTTAAGCTGGCCCTCTAAGGCTGGCCCTTTAAGGCTTGCCCTTTAAGGCTGGCCCTTTAAGCTGGCCCCTTAAGGCTGGCCCTTTAAGCTGGCCCTTTAAGGCTGGCCCTTTAAGGCTGGCCCTTTAAGGCTGGCCCTTTAAGGCTGGCCCTTTAAGGCTGGCCCTTTAAGGCTGGCCCTTTAAGCTGGCCCCTTAAGGCTGGCCATCTAAGGCTGGCCCTTTAAGCTGGCCCTTTAAGGCTGGCCCTTTAAGCTGGCCCTTTAAGGCTGGCCCTTTAAGCTGGCCCTTTAAGGCTGGCCCTCTAAGGCTGGCCCTTTAAGACTGGCCCTTTAAGGCTGGCCCTTTAAGGCTGGCCCTTTAAGCTGGCCCCTTAAGGCTGGCCCTTTAAGCTGGCCCTCTAAGGCTGGCCCTTTAAGCTGGCCCTCTAAGGCTTGCCCTTTAAGGCTTGCCCTTTAAGGCCGGCCCTTTAAGCTGGCCCCTTAAGGCTGGCCCTTTAAGCTGGCCCTTTAAGGCTGGCCCTTTAAGGCTGGCCCTTTAAGGCTGGCCCTTTAAGGCTGGCCCTTTAAGGCTGGCCCTTTAAGGCTGGCCCTTTAAGCTGGCCCTTTAAGGCTGGCCCTTTAAGCTGGCCCTTTAAGGCTGGCCCTTTAAGCTGGCCCTTTAAGGCTGGTCCTCTAAGGCTGGCCCTTTAGGACTGGCCCTTTAAGGCTGGCCCTTTAAGGCTGGCCCTTTAAGCTGGCCCCTTAAGGCTGGCCTTTTAAGCTGGCCCTCTAAGGCTGGCCCTTTAAGCTGGCCCTCTAAGGCTGGCCCTTTAAGGCTGGCCCTTTAAGGCTTGCCCTTTAAGGCTGGCCCTTTAAGCTGGCCCTTTAAGGCTGGCCCTTTAAGCTGGCCCTCTAAGGCTGGCCCTTTAAGGCTTGCCCTTTAAGGCTGGCCCTTTAAGCTGGCCCCTTAAGGCTGGCCCTTTAAGGCTGGCCCTTTAAGGCTGGCCCTTTAAGCTGGCCCTTTAAGGCTGGCCCTTTAAGCTGGCCCTTTAAGGCTTGCCCTTTAAGCTGGCCCTTTAAGGCTGGCCCTTTAAGGCTGGCCCTTTAAGGCTGGCCCTTTAAGCTGGCCCCTTAAGGCTGGCCCTTTAAGCAGGCCCTCTAAGGCTGGCCCTTTAAGCTGGCCCTCTAAGGCTGGCCCTTTAAGCTGGCCCTCTAAGGCTGGCCCTTTAAGCTGGCCATCTAAGGCTGGCCCTTTAAGGCTGGCCCTTTAAGGCTGGCCCTTTAAGGCTGGCCCTTTAAGCTGGCCCCTTAAGGCTGGCCCTCTAAGGCTGGCCCTTTAAGCTGGCCCTTTAAGGCTGGCCCTTTAAGCTGGCCCTTTAAGGCTGGCCCTTTAAGGCCGGCCCTTTAAACTGGCCCTTTAAGGCTGGCCCTTTAAGGCTGGCCCTTTAAGCGTGCCCTTTAAGGCTGGCCCTTTAAGCTGGCCCTTTAAGGCTGGCCCTTTAAGGCTGGCCCTTTAAGGCTGGCCCTTTAAAGCTGGCCCTTTAAGCTGGCCCTCTAAGGCTGGCCCTTTAAGGCTGGCCCTTTAAGCTGGCCCTTTAAGGCTGGCCCTTTAAGGCTGGCCCTTTAAAGCTGGCCCTTTAAGGCTGGCCCTTTAAGGCTGGCCCTTTAAGGCTGGCCCTTTAAGCTGGCCCCTTAAGGCTGGCCCTTTAAGCTGGCCCTTTAAGCTGGCCCTCTATGGCTGGCCCTTTAAGGCTTGCCCTTTAAGGCTGGCCCTTTAAGCTGGCCCCTTAAGGCTGGCCCTTTAAGCTGGCCCTCTAAGGCTGGCCCTTTAAGCTGGCCCTTTAAGGCTGGCCCTTTAAGCTGGCCCTGTAAAGCTGGCCCTCTAAGGCTGGCCTTTTAAGCTGGCCCTTTAAGGCTGGCCCTTTAAGCTGGCCCTCTAAGGCTGGCCCTTTAAGGCTGGCCCATTAAGGCTGGCCCTTTAAGCTGGCCCCTTAGGGCTGGCCCTCTAAGGCTGGCCCTTTAAGCTGGCCCTTTAAGGCTGGCCCTGTAAGCTGGCCCTTTAAGGCTGGCCCTTTAAGGCTGGCCCTTTAAGCTGGCCCTTTAAGGCTGGCCCTTTAAGGCTGGCCCTTTAAGGCTGGCCCTTTAAGCTGGCCCTTTAAAGCTGGCCCTTTAAGGCTGGCCCTTTAAGGCTGGCCCTTTAAGCTGGCCCCTTAAGGCTGGCCATCTAAGGCTGGCCCTTTAAGCTGGCCCTTTAAGGCTGGCCCTTTAAGGCTGGCCCTTTAAGGCTGGCCCTTTAAGGCTGGCCCTTTAAGGCTGGCCCTTTAAGGCTGGCCCTTTAAGGCTGGCCCTTTAAGGCTGGCCCTTTAAACTGGCCCCTTAAGGCTGGCCCTCTAAGGCTGGCCCTTTAAGCTGGCCCTTTAAGGCTGGCCCTTTAAGCTGGCCCTTTAAGGCTGGCCCTTTAAGGCCGGCCCTTTAAACTGGCCCTTTAAGGCTGGCCCTTTAAGGCTGGCCCTTTAAGCGTGCCCTTTAAGGCTGGCCCTTTAAGCTGGCCCTTTAAGGCTGGCCCTTTAAGGCTGGCCCTTTAAGGCTGGCCCTTTAAAGCTGGCCCTTTAAGCTGGCCCTCTAAGGCTGGCCCTTTAAGGCTGGCCCTTTAAGCTGGCCCTTTAAGGCTGGCCCTTTAAGGCTGGCCCTTTAAGCTGGCCCTTTAAGGCTGGCCATTTAAGGCTGGCCCTTTAAGGCTGGCCCTTTAAGCTGGCCCCTTAAGGCTGGCCCTTTAAGCTGGCCCTCTAAGGCTGGCCCTTTAAGCTGGCCCTCTAAGGCTGGCCCTTTAAGGCTTGCCCTTTAAGGCTGGCCCTTTAAGCTGGCCCCTTAAGGCTGGCCCTTTAAGGCTGGCCCTTTAAGCTGGCCCTTTAAAGCTGGCCCTTTAAGGCTGGCCCTTTAAGGCTGGCCCTTTAAGCTGGCCCCTTAAGGCTGGCCATCTAAGGCTGGCCCTTTAAGGCTGGCCCTTTAAGGCTGGCCCTTTAAGGCTGGCCCTTTAAGGCTGGCCCTTTAAGGCTGGCCCTTTAAGGCTGGCCCTTTAAGGCTGGCCCTTTAAGGCTGGCCCTTTAAACCGGCCCCTTAAGGCTGGCCCTCTAAGGCTGGCCCTTTAAGCTGGCCCTTTAAGGCTGGCCCTTTAAGCTGGCCCTTTAAGGCTGGCCCTTTAAGGCCGGCCCTTTAAACTGGCCCTTTAAGGCTGGCCCTTTAAGGCTGGCCCTTTAAGCGTGCCCTTTAAGGCTGGCCCTTTAAGCTGGCCCTTTAAGGCTGGCCCTTTAAGGCTGGCCCTTTAAGGCTGGCCCTTTAAAGCTGGCCCTTTAAGCTGGCCCCTTAAGGCTGGCCCTTTAAGCTGGCCCTCTAAGGCTGGCCCTTTAAGCTGGCCCTCTAAGGCTGGCCCTTTAAGGCTTGCCCTTTAAGGCTGGCCCTTTAAGCTGGCCCCTTAAGGCTGGCCCTTTAAGGCTGGCCCTTTAAGGCTGGCCCTTTAAAGCTGGCCCTTTAAGGCTGGCCCTTTAAGCTGGCCCTTTAAGGCTGGCCCTCTAAGGCTGGCCCTTTAAGACTGGCCCTTTAAGGCTGGCCCTTTAAGGCTGGCCCTTTAAGCTGGCCCCTTAAGGCTGGCCCTTTAAGCTGGCCCTCTAAGGCTGGCCCTTTAAGGCTGGCCCTTTAAGGCTGGCCCTTCGAGGCTGGCCCTTTAAGCTGGCCCTTTAAGGCTGGCCCTTTAAGGCTGGCCCTTTAAGCTGGCCCTTTAAGGCTGGCCCTTTAAGGCTGGCCCTTTAAGGCTGGCCCTTTAAGGCTGGCCCTTTAAGCTGGCCCCTTAAGGCTGGCCCTTTAAGCTGGCCCTTTAAGCTGGTCCTCTATGGCTGGCCCTTTAAGGCTTGCCCTTTAAGGCTGGCCCTTTAAGCTGGCCCCTTAAGGCTGGCCCTTTAAGCTGGCCCTCTAAGGCTGGCCCTTTAAGCTGGCCCTTTAAGGCTGGCCCTTTAAGCTGGCCCTGTAAAGCTGGCCCTCTAAGGCTGGCCTTTTAAGCTGGCCCTTTAAGGCTGGCCCTTTAAGCTGGCCCTCTAAGGCTGGCCCTTTAAGGCTGGCCCATTAAGGCTGGCCCTTTAAGCTGGCCCCTTAGGGCTGGCCCTCTAAGGCTGGCCCTTTAAGCTGGCCCTTTAAGGCTGGCCCTGTAAGCTGGCCCTTTAAGGCTGGCCCTTTAAGGCTGGCCCTTTAAGCTGGCCCTTTAAGGCTGGCCCTTTAAGGCTGGCCCTTTAAGGCTGGCCCTTTAAGCTGGCCCTTTAAAGCTGGCCCTTTAAGGCTGGCCCTTTAAGGCTGGCCCTTTAAGCTGGCCCCTTAAGGCTGGCCATCTAAGGCTGGCCCTTTAAGCTGGCCCTTTAAGGCTGGCCCTTTAAGGCTGGCCCTTTAAGGCTGGCCCTTTAAGGCTGGCCCTTTAAGGCTGGCCCTTTAAACTGGCCCCTTAAGGCTGGCCCTCTAAGGCTGGCCCTTTAAGCTGGCCCTTTAAGGCTGGCCCTTTAAGCTGGCCCTTTAAGGCTGGCCCTTTAAGGCCGGCCCTTTAAACTGGCCCTTTAAGGCTGGCCCTTTAAGGCTGGCCCTTTAAGCGTGCCCTTTAAGGCTGGCCCTTTAAGCTGGCCCTTTAAGGCTGGCCCTTTAAGGCTGGCCCTTTAAGGCTGGCCCTTTAAAGCTGGCCCTTTAAGCTGGCCCTCTAAGGCTGGCCCTTTAAGGCTGGCCCTTTAAGCTGGCCCTTTAAGGCTGGCCCTTTAAGGCTGGCCCTTTAAGCTGGCCCTTTAAGGCTGGCCATTTAAGGCTGGCCCTTTAAGGCTGGCCCTTTAAGCTGGCCCCTTAAGGCTGGCCCTTTAAGCTGGCCCTCTAAGGCTGGCCCTTTAAGCTGGCCCTCTAAGGCTGGCCCTTTAAGGCTTGCCCTTTAAGGCTGGCCCTTTAAGCTGGCCCCTTAAGGCTGGCCCTTTAAGCTGGCCCTTTAAGGCTGGCCCTTTAAGGCTGGCCCTTTAAGGCTGGCCCTTTAAGGCTGGCCCTTTAAGGCTGGCCCTTTAAGCTGGCCCCTTAAGGCTGGCCATCTAAGGCTGGCCCTTTAAGCTGGCCCTTTAAGGCTGGCCCTTTAAGCTGGCCCTTTAAGGGTGGCCCTCTAAGGCTGGCCCTTTAAGACTGGCCCTTTAAGGCTGGCCCTTTAAGGCTGGCCCTTTAAGCTGGCCCCTTAAGGCTGGCCCTTTAAGCTGGCCCTCTAAGGCTGGCCCTTTAAGGCTGGCCCTTCGAGGCTGGCCCTTTAAGCTGGCCCTTTAAGGCTGGCCCTTTAAGGCTGGCCCTTTAAGCTGGCCCTTTAAGGCTGGCCCTTTAAGGCTGGCCCTTTAAGGCTGGCCCTTTAAGGCTGGCCCTTTAAGCTGGCCCTTTAAAGCTGGCCCTTTAAGGCTGGCCCTTTAAGGCTGGCCCTTTAAGCTGGCCCCTTAAGGCTGGCCATCTAAGGCTGGCCCTTTAAGCTGGCCCTTTAAGGCTGGCCCTTTAAGGCTGGCCCTTTAAGGCTGGCCCTTTAAGGCTGGCCCTTTAAGGCTGGCCCTTTAAGGCTGGCCCTTTAAGGCTGGCCCTTTAAACTGGCCCCTTAAGGCTGGCCCTCTAAGGCTGGCCCTTTAAGCTGGCCCTTTAAGGCTGGCCCTTTAAGCTGGCCCTTTAAGGCTGGCCCTTTAAGGCCGGCCCTTTAAACTGGCCCTTTAAGGCTGGCCCTTTAAGGCTGGCCCTTTAAGCGTGCCCTTTAAGGCTGGCCCTTTAAGCTGGCCCTTTAAGGCTGGCCCTTTAAGGCTGGCCCTTTAAGGCTGGCCCTTTAAAGCTGGCCCTTTAAGCTGGCCCTCTAAGGCTGGCCCTTTAAGGCTGGCCCTTTAAGCTGGCCCTTTAAGGCTGGCCCTTTAAGGCTGGCCCTTTAAGCTGGCCCTTTAAGGCTGGCCATTTAAGGCTGGCCCTTTAAGGCTGGCCCTTTAAGCTGGCCCCTTAAGGCTGGCCCTTTAAGCTGGCCCTCTAAGGCTGGCCCTCTAAGGCTGGCCCTTTAAGGCTTGCCCTTTAAGGCTGGCCCTTTAAGCTGGCCCCTTAAGGCTGGCCCTTTAAGCTGGCCCTCTAAGGCTGGCCCTTTAAGCTGGCCCTTTAAGGCTGGCCCTTTAAGCTGGCCCTGTAAAGCTGGCCCTCTAAGGCTGGCCCTCTAAGGCTGGCCCTTTAAGGCTGGCCCTTTAAGCTGGCCCCTTAAGGCTGGCCATCTAAGGCTGGCCCTTTAAGCTGGCCCTTTAAGGCTGGCCCTTTAAGCTGGCCCTTTAAGGCTGGCCCTTTAAGGCTGGCCCTTTAAGCTGGCCCCTTAAGGCTGGCCCTTTAAGCTGGCCCTCTAAGGCTGGCCCTTTAAGGCTGGCCCTTCGAGGCTGGCCCTTTAAGCTGGCCCTTTAAGGCTGGCCCTTTAAGCTGGCCCTTTAAGGCTGGCCCTTTAAGCTGGCCCTTTAAGGCTGGCCCTTTAAGGCTGGCCCTTCGAGGCTGGCCCTTTAAGCTGGCCCTCTAAGGCTGGCCCTTTAAGCTGGCCCTCTAAGGCTGGCCCTCTAAGGCTGGCCCTTTAAGGCTTGCCCTTTAAGGCTGGCCCTTTAAGCTGGCCCCTTAAGGCTGGCCCTTTAAGCTGGCCCTCTAAGGCTGGCCCTTTAAGCTGGCCCTTTAAGGCTGGCCCTTTAAGCTGGCCCTGTAAAGCTGGCCCTCTAAGGCTGGCCCTTTAAGCTGGCCCTTTAAGGCTGGCCCTTTAAGCTGGCCCCTTAAGGCTGGCCCTCTAAGGCTGGCCCTTTAAGCTGGCCCTTTAAGGCTGGCCCTTTAAGCTGGCCCTTTAAGGCTGGCCCTTTAAGGCCGGCCCTTTAAGCTGGCCCTTTAAGGCTGGCCCTTTAAGCTGGCCCTTTAAGGCTTGCCCTTTAAGCTGGCCCTTTAAGGCTGGCCCTTTAAGGCTGGCCCTTTAAGCTGGCCCCTTAAGGCTGGCCCTTTAAGCAGGCCCTCTAAGGCTGGCCCTTTAAGCTGGCCCTCTAAGGCTGGCCCTTTAAGGCTTGCCCTTTAAGGCTGGCCCTTTAAGCTGGCCCCTTAAGGCTGGCCCTTTAAGCTGGCCCTTTAAAGCTGGCCCTTTAAGGCTGGCCCTTTAAGCTGGCCCTTTAAAGCTGGCCCTTTAAGGCTGGCCCTTTAAGGCTGGCCCTTTAAGCTGGCCCCTTAAGGCTGGCTCTTTAAGCTGGCCCTCTAAGGCTGGCCCTTTAAGCTGGCCCTCTAAGGCTTGCCCTTTAAGGCTTGCCCTTTAAGGCTGGCCCTTTAAGCTGGCCCCTTAAGGCTGGCCCTTTAAGCTGGCCCTTTAAGGCTGGCCCTTTAAGGCTGGCCCTTTAAGGCTGGCCCTTTAAGGCTGGCCCTTTAAGGCTGGCCCTTTAAGCTGGCCCCTTAAGGCTGGCCATCTAAGGCTGGCCCTTTAAGCTGGCCCTTTAAGGCTGGCCCTTTAAGCTGGCCCTTTAAGGCTGGCCCTTTAAGCTGGCCCTTTAAGGCTGGTCCTCTAAGGCTGGCCCTTTAAGACTGGCCCTTTAAGGCTGGCCCTTTAAGGCTGGCCCTTTAAGCTGGCCCCTTAAGGCTGGCCCTTTAAGCTGGCCCTCTAAGGCTGGCCCTTTAAGCTGGCCCTCTAAGGCTGGCCCTTTAAGGCTGGCCCTTTAAGGCTTGCCCTTTAAGGCTGGCCCTTTAAGCTGGCCCTTTAAGGCTGGCCCTTTAAGCTGGCCCTTTAAGGCTGGCCCTTTAAGGCTGGCCCTTTAAGCTGGCCCTTTAAGGCTGGCCCTTTAAGCTGGCCCTTTAAGGCTGGCCCTTTAAGCTGGCCCTTTAAGGCTGGCACTTTAAGGCCGGCCCTTTAAGCTGGCCCTTTAAGGCTGGCCCTTTAAGCTGGCCCTTTAAGCTGGTCATTTAAGGCTGGCCCTTTAAGGCTGGCCCTTTAAGGCTGGCCCTTTAAGCTGGCCCCTTAAGGCTGGCCCTTTAAGCAGGCCCTCTAAGGCTGGCCCTTTAAGCTGGCCCTCTAAGGCTGGCCCTTTAAGGCTTGCCCTTTAAGGCTGGCCCTTTAAGCTGGCCCCTTAAGGCTGGCCCTTTAAGGCTGGCCCTTTAAGGCTGGCCCTTTAAGCTGGCCCTTTAAAGCTGGCCCTTTAAGGCTGGCCCTTTAAGGCTGGCCCTTTAAGCTGGCCCCTTAAGGCTGGCCCTTTAAGCTGGCCCTCTAAGGCTGGCCCTTTAAGCTGGCCCTCTAAGGCTGGCCCTTTAAGGCTTGCCCTTTAAGGCTGGCCCTTTAAGCTGGCCCCTTAAGGCTGGCCCTTTAAGCTGGCCCTTTAAGGCTGGCCCTTTAAGGCTGGCCCTTTAAGGCTGGCCCTTTAAGGCTGGCCCTTTAAGGCTGGCCCTTTAAGGCTGGCCCTTTAAGCTGGCCCCTTAAGGCTGGCCATCTAAGGCTGGCCCTTTAAGCTGGCCCTTTAAGGCTGGCCCTTTAAGCTGGCCCTTTAAGGCTGGCCCTTTAAGCTGGCCCTTTAAGGCTGGCCCTTTAAGGCTGGCCCTTTAAGGCTGGCCCTTTAAGCTGGCCCCTTAAGGCTGGCCCTTTAAGCTGGCCCTCTAAGGCTGGCCCTTTAAGCTGGCCCTCTAAGGCTGGCCCTTTAAGGCTGGCCCTTTAAGGCTTGCCCTTTAAGGCTGGCCCTTTAAGCTGGCCCTTTAAGGCTGGCCCTTTAAGCTGGCCCTTTAAGCCTGGCCATCTAAGTCTGGCCCTTTAAACTGGCCCTTTAAGGCTGGGCCTCTAAGGCTGGACTTCAAAGGCTGGCCCTTTAAGCTGGCCCTTTAAGGCTGGCCCCCTAAGGCTGGCCCTTTAAGGCTGGCCCTTTAAGGCTGGCCCTTTAAGGCTGGCCCTCTAAGGCTGGCCCTTTAAGGCTGGCCCTTTAAGGCTGGCCCTTTAAGCTGGCCCCTTAAGGCTGGCCATCTAAGGCTGGCCCTTTAAGCTGGCCCTTTAAGGCTGGCCCTTTAAGCTGGCCCTTTAAGGCTGGCCCTTTAAGCTGGCCCTTTAAGGCTGGCCCTCTAAGGCTGGCCCTTTAAGACTGGCCTGTTAAGGCTGGCCCTTTAAGGCTGGCCCTTTAAGCTGGCCCCTTAAGGCTGGCCCTTGAAGCTGGCCCTCTAAGGCTGGCCCTTTAAGCTGGCCCTCTAAGGCTGGCCCTTTAAGGCTTGCCCTTTAAGGCTGGCCCTTTAAGCTGGCCCTTTAAGGCTGGCCATTTAAGCTGGCCCTTTAAGGCTGGCCCTTTAAGGCTGGCCCTTTAAGCTGGCCCTTTAAGGCTGGCCCTTTAAGCTGGCCCTTTAAGGCTGGCCCTTTAAGGCTGGCCCTTTAAGGCTGGCCCTTTAAGCTGGCCCCTTAAGGCTGGCCCTTTAAGCTGGTCCTCTAAGGCTGGCCCTTTAAGCTGGCCCTTTAAGGCTGGGCCTCTAAGGCTGGACCTCAAAGGCTGGCCCTTTAAGCTGGCCCTCTAAGGCTGGCCCTCTAAGGCTGGCCCTTTAAGGCTGGCCCTTTAAGCTGGCCCTTTAAGGCTGGCCCTTTAAGGCTGGCCCTTTAAGCTGGCCCTTTAAGGCTGGCCCTTTAAGCTGGCCCTTTAAGGCTGGCCATCTAAGGCTGGCCCTTTAAGCTGGCCCTTTAAGGCTGGCCCTTTAAGGCTGGCCCTTTAAGCTGGCCCCTTAAGGCTGGCCCTTTAAGCAGGCCCTCTAAGGCTGGCCCTTTAAGCTGGCCCTCTAAGGCTGGCCCTTTAAGGCTTGCCCTTTAAGGCTGGCCCTTTAAGCTGGCCCCTTAAGGCTGGCCCTTTAAGCTGGCCCTTTAAGGCTGGCCCTTTAAGGCTGGCCCTTTAAGCTGGCCCTTTAAAGCTGGCCCTTTAAGGCTGGCCCTTTAAGGCTGGCCCTTTAAGCTGGCCCCTTAAGGCTGGCCCTTTAAGCTGGCCCTCTAAGGCTGGCCCTTTAAGCTGGCCCTCTAAGGCTGGCCCTTTAAGGCTTGCCCTTTAAGGCTGGCCCTTTAAGCTGGCCCCTTAAGGCTGGCCCTTTAAGGCTGGCCCTTTAAGGCTGGCCCTTTAAGGCTGGCCCTTTAAGGCTGGCCCTTTAAGGCTGGCCCTTTAAGCTGGCCCCTTAAGGCTGGCCATCTAAGGCTGGCCCTTTAAGCTGGCCCTTTAAGGCTGGCCCTTTAAGCTGGCCCTTTAAGGCTGGCCCTTTAAGCTGGCCCTTTAAGGCTGGTCCTCTAAGGCTGGCCCTTTAAGACTGGCCCTTTAAGGCTGGCCCTTTAAGGCTGGCCCTTTAAGCTGGCCCCTTAAGGCTGGCCCTTTAAGGCTGGCCCCCTAAGGCTGGCCCTTTAAGGCTGGCCCTTTAAGGCTGGCCCTTTAAGGCTGGCCCTCTAAGGCTGGCCCTTTAAGGCTGGCCCTCTAAGGCTGGCCCTTTAAGGCTGGCCCTTTAAGGCTGGCCCTTTAAGCTGGCCCCTTAAGGCTGGCCATCTAAGGCTGGCCCTTTAAGATGGCCCTTTAAGGCTGGCCCTTTAAGCTGGCCCTTTAAGGCTGGCCCTTTAAGCTGGCCCTTTAAGGCTGGCCCTCTAAGGCTGGCCCTTTAAGACTGGCCCTTTAAGGCTGGCCCTTTAAGGCTGGCCCTTTAAGGCTGGCCCTTTAAGCTGGCCCCTTAAGGCTGGCCCTTTAAGCTGGCCCTCTAAGGCTGGCCCTTTAAGCTGGCCCTCTAAGGCTGGCCCTTTAAGGCTGGCCCTCTAAGGCTGGCCCTTTAAGCTGGCCCTTTAAGGCTGGCCCTTTAAGCTGGCCCTTTAAGGCTGGCCATCTAAGGCTGGCCCTTGAAGCTGGCCCTTTAAGGCTGGCCCTTTAAGGCTGGCCCTTTAAGGCTGGCCCTTTAAGCTGGCCCCTTAAGGCTGGCCCTTTAAGCAGGCCCTCTAAGGCTGGCCCTTTAAGCTGGCCCTCTAAGGCTGGCCCTTTAAGGCTTGCCCTTTAAGGCTGGCCCTTTAAGCTGGCCCCTTAAGGCTGGCCCTTTAAGCTGGCCCTTTAAGGCTGGCCCTTTAAGGCTGGCCCTTTAAGCTGGCCCTTTAAAGCTGGCCCTTTAAGGCTGGCCCTTTAAGGCTGGCCCTTTAAGCTGGCCCCTTAAGGCTGGCCCTTTAAGCTGGCCCTCTAAGGCTGGCCCTTTAAGCTGGCCCTCTAAGGCTGGCCCTTTAAGGCTTGCCCTTTAAGGCTGGCCCTTTAAGCTGGCCCCTTAAGGCTGGCCCTTTAAGGCTGGCCCTTTAAGGCTGGCCCTTTAAGGCTGGCCCTTTAAGGCTGGCCCTTTAAGGCTGGCCCTTTAAGCTGGCCCCTTAAGGCTGGCCATCTAAGGCTGGCCCTTTAAGCTGGCCCTTTAAGGCTGGCCCTTTAAGCTGGCCCTTTAAGGCTGGCCCTTTAAGCTGGCCCTTTAAGGCTGGTCCTCTAAGGCTGGCCCTTTAAGACTGGCCCTTTAAGGCTGGCCCTTTAAGGCTGGCCCTTTAAGCTGGCCCCTTAAGGCTGGCCCTTTAAGCTGGCCCTCTAAGGCTGGCCCTTTAAGCTGGCCCTCTAAGGCTGGCCCTTTAAGGCTGGCCCTTTAAGGCTTGCCCTTTAAGGCTGGCCCTTTAAGCTGGCCCTTTAAGGCTGGCCCTTTAAGCTGGCCCTTTAAGCCTGGCCATCTAAGTCTGGCCCTTTAAACTGGCCCTTTAAGGCTGGGCCTCTAAGGCTGGACTTCAAAGGCTGGCCCTTTAAGCTGGCCCTTTAAGGCTGGCCCCCTAAGGCTGGCCCTTTAAGGCTGGCCCTTTAAGGCTGGCCCTTTAAGGCTGGCCCTCTAAGGCTGGCCCTTTAAGGCTGGCCCTTTAAGGCTGGCCCTTTAAGCTGGCCCCTTAAGGCTGGCCATCTAAGGCTGGCCCTTTAAGCTGGCCCTTTAAGGCTGGCCCTTTAAGCTGGCCCTTTAAGGCTGGCCCTTTAAGCTGGCCCTTTAAGGCTGGCCCTCTAAGGCTGGCCCTTTAAGACTGGCCTTTTAAGGCTGGCCCTTTAAGGCTGGCCCTTTAAGCTGGCCCCTTAAGGCTGGCCCTTAAAGCTGGCCCTCTAAGGCTGGCCCTTTAAGCTGGCCCTCTAAGGCTGGCCCTTTAAGGCTGGCCCTTTAAGGCTTGCCCTTTAAGGCTGGCCCTTTAAGCTGGCCCTTTAAGGCTGGCCATTTAAGCTGGCCCTTTAAGGCTGGCCCTTTAAGGCTGGCCCTTTAAGCTGGCCCTTTAAGGCTGGCCCTTTAAGCTGGCCCTTTAAGGCTGGCCCTTTAAGGCTGGCCCTTTAAGGCTGGCCCTTTAAGCTGGCCCCTTAAGGCTGGCCCTTTAAGCTGGTCCTCTAAGGCTAGCCCTTTAAGCTGGCCCTTTAAGGCTGGGCCTCTAAGGCTGGACCTCAAAGGCTGGCCCTTTAAGCTGGCCCTTTAAGGCTGGCCCTCTAAGGCTGGCCCTTTAAGGCTGGCCCTTTAAGGCTGGCCCTCTAAGGCTGGCCCTTTAAGGCTGGCCTTTTAAGGCTGGCCCTTTAAGCTGGCCCCTTAAGGCTGGCCATCTAAGGCTGGCCCTTTAAGGCTGGCCCTTTAAGGCTGGCCCTTTAAGCTGGCCCCTTAAGGCTGGCCATCTAAGGCTGGCCCTTTAAGCTGGCCCTTTAAGGCTGGCCCTTTAAGCTGGCCCTTTAAGGCTGGCCCTTTAAGCTGGCCCTTTAAGGCTGGTCCTCTAAGGCTGGCCCTTTAAGACTGGCCCTTTAATGCTGGCCCTTTAAGGCTGGCCCTTTAAGCTGGCCCCTTAAGGCTGGCCCTTTAAGCTGGCCCTCTAAGGCTGGCCCTTTAAGCTGGCCCTCTAAGGCTGGCCCTTTAAGGCTGGCCCTTTAAGGCTTGCCCTTTAAGGCTGGCCCTTTAAGCTGGCCCTTTAAGGCTGGCCCTTTAAGCTGGCCCTTTAAGGCTGGCCCTTTAAGGCTGGCCCTTTAAGCTGGCCCTTTAAGGCTGGCCCTTTAAGCTGGCCCTTTAAGGCTGGCCCTTTAAGCTGGCCCTTTAAGGCTGGCCCTCTAAGGCTGGCCCTTTAAGACTGGCCCTTTAAGGCTGGCCCTTTAAGGCTGGCCCTTTAAGCTGGCCCCTTAAGGCTGGCCCTTTAAGCTGGCACTCTAAGGCTGGCCCTTTAAGCTGGCCCTCTAAGGCTGGCCCTTTAAGGCTGGCCCTTTAAGGCTTGCCCTTTAAGGCTGGCCCTTTAAGCTGGCCCTTTAAGGCTGGCCCTTTAAGCTGGCCCTTTAAGGCTGGCCATCTAAGGCTGGCCCTTTAAGCTGGCCCTTTAAGACTGGCCTGTTAAGGCTGGCCCTTTAAGGCTGGCCCTTTAAGCTGGCCCCTTAAGGCTGGCCCTTTAAGCTGGCCCTCTAAGGCTGGCCCTTTAAGCTGGCCCTCTAAGGCTGGCCCTTTAAGGCTTGCCCTTTAAGGCTGGCCCTTTAAGCTGGCCCTTTAAGGCTGGCCATTTAAGCTGGCCCTTTAAGGCTGGCCCTTTAAGGCTGGCCCTTTAAGCTGGCCCTTTAAGGCATGCCCTTTAAGGCTGGCCCTCTAAGGCTGGCCCTTTAAGGCTGGCCCTTTAAGCTGGCCCTTTAAGGCTGGCCCTTTAAGGCTGGCCCTTTAAGCTGGCCCTTTAAGGCTGGCCCTTTAAGCTGGCCCTTTAAGGCTGGCCATCTAAGGCTGGCCATCTAAGGCTGGCCCTTTAAGCTGGCCCTTTAAGGCTGGCCCTTTAAGGCTGGCCCTTTAAGGCTGGCCCTTTAAGCTGGCCCCTTAAGGCTGGCCCTTTAAGCAGGCCCTCTAAGGCTGGCCCTTTAAGCTGGCCCTCTAAGGCTGGCCCTTTAAGGCTTGCCCTTTAAGGCTGGCCCTTTAAGCTGGCCCCTTAAGGCTGGCCCTTTAAGCTGGCCCTTTAAGGCTGGCCCTTTAAGCTGGCCCTTTAAAGCTGGCCCTTTAAGGCTGGCCCTTTAAGGCTGGCCCTTTAAGCTGGCCCTTTAAGGCTGGCCCTTTAAGCTGGCCCCTTAAGGCTGGCCATCTAAGGCTGGCCCTTTAAGCTGGCCCTTTAAGGCTGGCCCTTTAAGCTGGCCCTTTAAGGCTGGCCCTTTAAGCTGGCCCTTTAAGGCTGGTCCTCTAAGGCTGGCCCTTTAAGACTGGCCCTTTAAGGCTGGCCCTTTAAGGCTGGCCCTTTAAGCTGGCCCCTTAAGGCTGGCCCTTTAAGCTGGCCCTCTAAGGCTGGCCCTTTAAGCTGGCCCTCTAAGGCTGGCCCTTTAAGGCTGGCCCTTTAAGGCTTGCCCTTTAAGGCTGGCCCTTTAAGCTGGCCCTTTAAGGCTGGCCCTTTAAGCTGGCCCTTTAAGCCTGGCCATCTAAGTCTGGCCCTTTAAACTGGCCCTTTAAGGCTGGGCCTCTAAGGCTGGACTTCAAAGGCTGGCCCTTTAAGCTGGCCCTTTAAGGCTGGCCCCCTAAGGCTGGCCCTTTAAGGCTGGCCCTTTAAGGCTGGCCCTTTAAGGCTGGCCCTCTAAGGCTGGCCCTTTAAGGCTGGCCCTTTAAGCTGGCCCCTTAAGGCTGGCCATCTAAGGCTGGCCCTTTAAGCTGGCCCTTTAAGGCTGACCCTTTAAGCTGGCCCTTTAAGGCTGGCCCTTTAAGCTGGCCCTTTAAGGCTGGCCCTCTAAGGCTGGCCCTTTAAGACTGGCCTTTTAAGGCTGGCCCTTTAAGGCTGGCCCTTTAAGGCTTGCCCTTTAAGGCTGGCCCTTTAAGCTGGCCCTTTAAGGCTGGCCATTTAAGCTGGCCCTTTAAGGCTGGCCCTTTAAGGCTGGCCCTTTAAGCTGGCCCTTTAAGGCATGCCCTTTAAGGCTGGCCCTCTAAGGCTGGCCCTTTAAGGCTGGCCCTTTAAGCTGGCCCTTTAAGGCTGGCCCTTTAAGGCTGGCCCTTTAAGCTGGCCCTTTAAGGCTGGCCCTTTAAGCTGGCCCTTTAAGGCTGGCCATCTAAGGCTGGCCATCTAAGGCTGGCCCTTTAAGCTGGCCCTTTAAGGCTGGCCCTTTAAGGCTGGCCCTTTAAGGCTGGCCCTTTAAGCTGGCCCCTTAAGGCTGGCCCTTTAAGCAGGCCCTCTAAGGCTGGCCCTTTAAGCTGGCCCTCTAAGGCTGGCCCTTTAAGGCTTGCCCTTTAAGGCTGGCCCTTTAAGCTGGCCCCTTAAGGCTGGCCCTTTAAGCTGGCCCTTTAAGGCTGGCCCTTTAAGCTGGCCCTTTAAAGCTGGCCCTTTAAGGCTGGCCCTTTAAGGCTGGCCCTTTAAGCTGGCCCCTTAAGGCTGGCCCTTTAAGCTGGCCCTCTAAGGCTGGCCCTTTAAGCTGGCCCTCTAAGGCTGGCCCTTTAAGGCTTGCCCTTTAAGGCTGGCCCTTTAAGCTGGCCCCTTAAGGCTGGCCCTTTAAGGCTGGCCCTTTAAGGCTGGCCCTTTAAGGCTGGCCCTTTAAGGCTGGCCCTTTAAGCTGGCCCCTTAAGGCTGGCCATCTAAGGCTGGCCCTTTAAGCTGGCCCTTTAAGGCTGGCCCTTTAAGCTGGCCCTTTAAGGCTGGCCCTTTAAGCTGGCCCTTTAAGGCTGGTCCTCTAAGGCTGGCCCTTTAAGACTGGCCCTTTAAGGCTGGCCCTTTAAGGCTGGCCCTTTAAGCTGGCCCCTTAAGGCTGGCCCTTTAAGCTGGCCCTCTAAGGCTGGCCCTTTAAGCTGGCCCTCTAAGGCTGGCCCTTTAAGGCTGGCCCTTTAAGGCTTGCCCTTTAAGGCTGGCCCTTTAAGCTGGCCCTTTAAGGCTGGCCCTTTAAGCTGGCCCTTTAAGCCTGGCCATCTAAGTCTGGCCCTTTAAACTGGCCCTTTAAGGCTGGGCCTCTAAGGCTGGACTTCAAAGGCTGGCCCTTTAAGCTGGCCCTTTAAGGCTGGCCCCCTAAGGCTGGCCCTTTAAGGCTGGCCCTTTAAGGCTGGCCCTTTAAGGCTGGCCCTCTAAGGCTGGCCCTTTAAGGCTGGCCCTTTAAGCTGGCCCCTTAAGGCTGGCCATCTAAGGCTGGCCCTTTAAGCTGGCCCTTTAAGGCTGACCCTTTAAGCTGGCCCTTTAAGGCTGGCCCTTTAAGCTGGCCCTTTAAGGCTGGCCCTCTAAGGCTGGCCCTTTAAGACTGGCCTTTTAAGGCTGGCCCTTTAAGGCTGGCCCTTTAAGCTGGCCCCTTAAGGCTGGCCCTTTAAGCTGGCCCTCTAAGGCTGGCCCTTTAAGCTGGCCCTCTAAGGCTGGCCCTTTAAGGCTGGCCCTTTAAGGCTTGCCCTTTAAGGCTGGCCCTTTAAGCTGGCCCTTTAAGGCTGGCCATTTAAGCTGGCCCTTTAAGGCTGGCCCTTTAAGCTGGCCCTTTAAGGCTGGCCCTTTAAGCTGGCCCTTTAAGAATGGCCCTTTAAGGCTGGCCCTTTAAGGCTGGCCCTTTAAGCTGGCCCCTTAAGGCTGGCCCTTTAAGCTGGTCCTCTAAGGCTGGCCCTTTGAGCTGGCCCTTTAAGGCTGGGCCTCTAAGGCTGGACCTCAAAGGCTGGCCCTTTAAGCTGGCCCTTTAAGGCTGGCCCTCTAAGGCTGGCCCTTTAAGGCTGGCCCTTTAAGGCTGGCCCTCTAAGGCTGGCCCTTTAAGGCTGGCCCTTTAAGGCTGGCCCTTTAAGCTGGCCCCTTAAGGCTGGCCATCTAAGGCTGGCCCTTTAAGCTGGCCCTTTAAGGCTGGCCCTTTAAGCTGGCCCTTTAAGGCTGGCCCTTTAAGCTGGCCCTTTAAGGCTGGCCCTCTAAGGCTGGCCCTTTAAGACTGGCCTTTTAAGGCTGGCCCTTTAAGGCTGGCCCTTTAAGCTGGCCCCTTAAGGCTGGCCCTTTAAGCTGGCCCTCTAAGGCTGGCCCTTTAAGCTGGCCCTCTAAGGCTGGCCCTTTAAGGCTGGCCCTTTAAGGCTTGCCCTTTAAGGCAGGCCCTCTAAGGCTGGCCCTTTAAGGCTTGCCCTTTAAGGCTGGCCCTTTAAACTGGCCCCTTAAGGCTGGCCCTTTAAGCTGGCCCTCTAAGGCTGGCCCTTTAAGCTGGCCCTCTAAGGCTGGCCCTTTAAGCTGGCCCTGTAAAGCTGGCCCTCTAAGGCTGGCCTTTTAAGCTGGCCCTTTAAGGCTGGCCCTTTAAGCTGGCCCTCTAAGGCAGGCCCTTTAAGGCTGGCCCTTTAAGGCTGGCCCTTTAAGCTGGCCCCTTTGGGCTGGCCCTCTAAGGCTGGCCCTTTAAGCTGGCCCTTTAAGGCTGGCCCTTTAAGGCTGGCCCTTTAAGGCTGGCCCTTTAAGCTGGCCCTTTAAAGCTGGCCCTTGAAGGCTGGCCCTTTAAGGCTGGCCCTTTGAGGCTGGCCCTCTAAGCTGGCCCCTTAAGGCTGGCCCTTTAAGCTGGCCCTCTAAGGCTGGCCCTTTAAGCTGGCCCTCTAAGGCTGGCCCTCTAAGGCTGGCCCTTTAAGGCTTGCCCTTTAAGGCTGGCCCTTTAAGCTGGCCCCTTAAGGCTGGCCCTTTAAGCTGGCCCTCTAAGGCTGGCCCTTTAAGCTGGCCCTTTAAGGCTGGCCCTTTAAGCTGGCCCTGTAAAGCTGGCCCTCTAAGGCTGGCTCTTTAAACTGGCCCTTTAAGGCTGGCCCTTTAAGCTGGCCCTCTAAGGCTGGCCCTTTAAGGCTGGCCCTTTAAGCTGGCCCCTTAAGGCTGGCCCTCTAAGGCTGGCCCTTTAAGCTGGCCCTTTAAGGCTGGCCCTTTAAGCTGGCCCTTTAAGGCTGGCCCTTTAAGGCCGGCCCTTTAAGCTGGCCCTTTAAGGCTGGCCCTTTAAGCTGGCCCTTTAAGGCTGGCCCTTTAAGCTGGCCCTTTAAGGCTGGCCCTTTAAGGCTGGCCCTTTAAGGCTGGCCCTTTAAGCTGGCCCCTTAAGGCTGGCCCTTTAAGGCTGGCCCTTTAAGCTGGCCCCTTAAGGCTGGCCCTTTAAGGCTGGCCCTTTAAGCTGGCCCCTTTGGGCTGGCCCTCTAAGGCTGGCCCTTTAAGCTGGCCCTTTAAGGCTGGCCCTTTAAGCTGGCCCTTTAAGGCTGGCCCTTTAAGCTGGCCCTTTAAAGCTGGCCCTTGAAGGCTGGCCCTTTAAGGCTGGCCCTTTGAGGCTGGCCCTTTAAGCTGGCCCCTTAAGGCTGGCCCTTTAAGCTGGCCCTCTAAGGCTGGCCCTTTAAGCTGGCCCTCTAAGGCTGGCCCTCTAAGGCTGGCCCTTTAAGGCTTGCCCTTTAAGGCTGGCCCTTTAAGCTGGCCCCTTAAGGCTGGCCCTTTAAGCTGGCCCTCTAAGGCTGGCCCTTTAAGCTGGCCCTTTAAGGCTGGCCCTTTAAGCTGGCCCTGTAAAGCTGGCCCTCTAAGGCTGGCTCTTTAAACTGGCCCTTTAAGGCTGGCCCTTTAAGCTGGCCCTCTAAGGCTGGCCCTTTAAGGCTGGCCCTTTAAGCTGGCCCCTTAAGGCTGGCCCTCTAAGGCTGGCCCTTTAAGCTGGCCCTTTAAGGCTGGCCCTTTAAGCTGGCCCTTTAAGGCTGGCCCTTTAAGGCCGGCCCTTTAAGCTGGCCCTTTAAGGCTGGCCCTTTAAGCTGGCCCTTTAAGGCTGGCCCTTTAAGCTGGCCCTTTAAGGCTGGCCCTTTAAGGCTGGCCCTTTAAGGCTGGCCCTTTAAGCTGGCCCCTTAAGGCTGGCCCTTTAAGCAGGCCCTCTAAGGCTGGCCCTTTAAGCTGGCCCTCTAAGACTGGCCCTTTAAGGCTTGCCCTTTAAGGCTGGCCCTTTAAGCTGGCCCCTTAAGGCTGGCCCTTTAAGCTGGACCTTTAAGGCTGGCCCTTTAAGGCTGGCCCTTTAAGCTGGCCCTTTAAACCTGGCCCTTTAAGGCTGGCCCTTTAAGGCTGGCCCTTTAAGCTGGCCCCTTAAGGCTGGCCCTTTAAGCTGGCCCTCTAAGGCTGGCCCTTTAAGCTGGCCTTCTAAGGCTGGCCCTTTAAGGCTGGCCCTTTAAGGCTTGCCCTTTAAGGCTGGCCCTTTAAGCTGGCCCTTTAAGGATGGCCCTTTAAGCTGGCCCTTTAAGGCCGGCCCTTTAAGGCTGGCCCTTTAAGCTGGCCCTTTAAGGCTGGCCCTTTAAGCTGGCCCTTTAAGGCTGGCCCTTTGAGGCTGGCCCTTTAAGCTGGCCCCTTAAGGCTGGCCCTTTAAGCTGGCCCTCTAAGGCTGGCCCTTTAAGCTGGCCCTCTAAGGCTGGCCCTTTAAGGCTTGCCCTTTAAGGCTGGCCCTTTAAGCTGGCCCCTTAAGGCTGGCCCTTTAAGCTGGCCCTCTAAGGCTGGCCCTTTAAGGCTTGCCCTTTAAGGCTGGCCCTTTAAGCTGGCCCCTTAAGGCTGGCCCTTTAAGCTGGCCCTCTAAGGCTGGCCCTTTAAGCTGGCCCTTTAAGGCTGGCCCTTTAAGGCTGGCCCTTTAAGCTGGCCCTTTAAGGCTGGCCCTTTAAGCTGGCCCTTTAAGGCTGGCCCTTTAAGGCTGGCCCTTTAAGGCTTGCCCTTTAAGGCTGGCCCTTTAAGCTGGCCCCTTAAGGCTGGCCCTTTAAGCTGGCCCTTTAAGGCTGGCCCTTTAAGGCTGGCCCTTTAAGGCTGGCCCTTTAAGGCTGGCCCTTTAAGGGTGGCCATCTAAGTCTGGCCCTTTAAACTGGCCCTTTAAGGCTGGGCCTCTAAGGCTGGACTTCAAAGGCTGGCCCTTTAAGCTGGCCCTTTAAGGCTGGCCCCCTAAGGCTGGCCCTTTAAGGCTGGCCCTTTAAGGCTGGCCCTTTAAGGCTGGCCCTCTAAGGCTGGCCCTTTAAGGCTGGCCCTTTAAGGCTGGCCCTTTAAGCTGGCCCCTTAAGGCTGGCCATCTAAGGCTGGCCCTTTAAGCTGGCCCTTTAAGGCTGACCCTTTAAGCTGGCCCTTTAAGGCTGGCCCTTTAAGCTGGCCCTTTAAGGCTGGCCCTCTAAGGCTGGCCCTTTAAGACTGGCCTTTTAAGGCTGGCCCTTTAAGGCTGGCCCTTTAAGCTGGCCCCTTAAGGCTGGCCCTTTAAGCTGGCCCTCTAAGGCTGGCCCTTTAAGCTGGCCCTCTAAGGCTGGCCCTTTAAGGCTGGCCCTTTAAGGCTTGCCCTTTAAGGCTGGCCCTTTAAGCTGGCCCTTTAAGGCTGGCCATTTAAGCTGGCCCTTTAAGGCTGGCCCTTTAAGCTGGCCCTTTAAGGCTGGCCCTTTAAGCTGGCCCTTTAAGGCTGGCCCTTTAAGGCTGGCCCTTTAAGGCTGGCCCTTTAAGCTGGCCCCTTAAGGCTGGCCCTTTAAGCTGGTCCTCTAAGGCTGGCCCTTTGAGCTGGCCCTTTAAGGCTGGGCCTCTAAGGCTGGACCTCAAAGGCTGGCCCTTTAAGCTGGCCCTTTAAGGCTGGCCCTCTAAGGCTGGCCCTTTAAGGCTGGCCCTTTAAGGCTGGCCCTCTAAGGCTGGCCCTTTAAGGCTGGCCCTTTAAGGCTGGCCCTTTAAGCTGGCCCCTTAAGGCTGGCCATCTAAGGCTGGCCCTTTAAGCTGGCCCTTTAAGGCTGGCCCTTTAAGCTGGCCCTTTAAGGCTGGCCCTTTAAGCTGGCCCTTTAAGGCTGGCCCTCTAAGGCTGGCCCTTTAAGACTGGCCTTTTAAGGCTGGCCCTTTAAGGCTGGCCCTTTAAGCTGGCCCCTTAAGGCTGGCCCTTTAAGCTGGCCCTCTAAGGCTGGCCCTTTAAGCTGGCCCTCTAAGGCTGGCCCTTTAAGGCTGGCCCTTTAAGGCTTGCCCTTTAAGGCAGGCCCTCTAAGGCTGGCCCTTTAAGGCTTGCCCTTTAAGGCTGGCCCTTTAAACTGGCCCCTTAAGGCTGGCCCTTTAAGCTGGCCCTCTAAGGCTGGCCCTTTAAGCTGGCCCTCTAAGGCTGGCCCTTTAAGCTGGCCCTGTAAAGCTGGCCCTCTAAGGCTGGCCTTTTAAGCTGGCCCTTTAAGGCTGGCCCTTTAAGCTGGCCCTCTAAGGCAGGCCCTTTAAGGCTGGCCCTTTAAGGCTGGCCCTTTAAGCTGGCCCCTTTGGGCTGGCCCTCTAAGGCTGGCCCTTTAAGCTGGCCCTTTAAGGCTGGCCCTTTAAGCTGGCCCTTTAAGGCTGGCCCTTTAAGCTGGCCCTTTAAAGCTGGCCCTTGAAGGCTGGCCCTTTAAGGCTGGCCCTTTGAGGCTGGCCCTTTAAGCTGGCCCCTTAAGGCTGGCCCTTTAAGCTGGCCCTCTAAGGCTGGCCCTTTAAGCTGGCCCTCTAAGGCTGGCCCTCTAAGGCTGGCCCTTTAAGGCTTGCCCTTTAAGGCTGGCCCTTTAAGCTGGCCCCTTAAGGCTGGCCCTTTAAGCTGGCCCTCTAAGGCTGGCCCTTTAAGCTGGCCCTTTAAGGCTGGCCCTTTAAGCTGGCCCTGTAAAGCTGGCCCTCTAAGGCTGGCTCTTTAAACTGGCCCTTTAAGGCTGGCCCTTTAAGCTGGCCCTCTAAGGCTGGCCCTTTAAGGCTGGCCCTTTAAGCTGGCCCCTTAAGGCTGGCCCTCTAAGGCTGGCCCTTTAAGCTGGCCCTTTAAGGCTGGCCCTTTAAGCTGGCCCTTTAAGGCTGGCCCTTTAAGGCCGGCCCTTTAAGCTGGCCCTTTAAGGCTGGCCCTTTAAGCTGGCCCTTTAAGGCTGGCCCTTTAAGCTGGCCCTTTAAGGCTGGCCCTTTAAGGCTGGCCCTTTAAGGCTGGCCCTTTAAGCTGGCCCCTTAAGGCTGGCCCTTTAAGGCTGGCCCTTTAAGCTGGCCCCTTAAGGCTGGCCCTTTAAGGCTGGCCCTTTAAGCTGGCCCCTTTGGGCTGGCCCTCTAAGGCTGGCCCTTTAAGCTGGCCCTTTAACGCTGGCCCTTTAAGCTGGCCCTTTAAGGCTGGCCCTTTATGCTGGCCCTTTAAAGCTGGCCCTTGAAGGCTGGCCCTTTAAGGCTGGCCCTTTGAGGCTGGCCCTTTAAGCTGGCCCCTTAAGGCTGGCCCTTTAAGCTGGCCCTCTAAGGCTGGCCCTTTAAGCTGGCCCTCTAAGGCTGGCCCTCTAAGGCTGGCCCTTTAAGGCTTGCCCTTTAAGGCTGGCCCTTTAAGCTGGCCCCTTAAGGCTGGCCCTTTAAGCTGGCCCTCTAAGGCTGGCCCTTTAAGCTGGCCCTTTAAGGCTGGCCCTTTAAGCTGGCCCTGTAAAGCTGGCCCTCTAAGGCTGGCTCTTTAAACTGGCCCTTTAAGGCTGGCCCTTTAAGCTGGCCCTCTAAGGCTGGCCCTTTAAGGCTGGCCCTTTAAGCTGGCCCCTTAAGGCTGGCCCTCTAAGGCTGGCCCTTTAAGCTGGCCCTTTAAGGCTGGCCCTTTAAGCTGGCCCTTTAAGGCTGGCCCTTTAAGGCCGGCCCTTTAAGCTGGCCCTTTAAGGCTGGCCCTTTAAGCTGGCCCTTTAAGGCTGGCCCTTTAAGCTGGCCCTTTAAGGCTGGCCCTTTAAGGCTGGCCCTTTAAGGCTGGCCCTTTAAGCTGGCCCCTTAAGGCTGGCCCTTTAAGCAGGCCCTCTAAGGCTGGCCCTTTAAGCTGGCCCTCTAAGACTGGCCCTTTAAGGCTTGCCCTTTAAGGCTGGCCCTTTAAGCTGGCCCCTTAAGGCTGGCCCTTTAAGCTGGACCTTTAAGGCTGGCCCTTTAAGGCTGGCCCTTTAAGCTGGCCCTTTAAACCTGGCCCTTTAAGGCTGGCCCTTTAAGGCTGGCCCTTTAAGCTGGCCCCTTAAGGCTGGCCCTTTAAGCTGGCCCTCTAAGGCTGGCCCTTTAAGCTGGCCTTCTAAGGCTGGCCCTTTAAGGCTGGCCCTTTAAGGCTTGCCCTTTAAGGCTGGCCCTTTAAGCTGGCCCTTTAAGGATGGCCCTTTAAGCTGGCCCTTTAAGGCCGGCCCTTTAAGGCTGGCCCTTTAAGCTGGCCCTTTAAGGCTGGCCCTTTAAGCTGGCCCTTTAAGGCTGGCCCTTTGAGGCTGGCCCTTTAAGCTGGCCCCTTAAGGCTGGCCCTTTAAGCTGGCCCTCTAAGGCTGGCCCTTTAAGCTGGCCCTCTAAGGCTGGCCCTTTAAGGCTTGCCCTTTAAGGCTGGCCCTTTAAGCTGGCCCCTTAAGGCTGGCCCTTTAAGCTGGCCCTCTAAGGCTGGCCCTTTAAGCTGGCCCTTTAAGGCTGGCCCTTTAAGGCTGGCCCTTTAAGCTGGCCCTTTAAGGCTGGCCCTTTAAGCTGGCTCTTTAAGGCTGGCCCTTTAAGGCTGGCCCTTTAAGGCTTGCCCTTTAAGGCTGGCCCTTTAAGCTGGCCCCTTAAGGCTGGCCCTTTAAGCTGGCCCTTTAAGGCTGGCCCTTTAAGGCTGGCCCTTTAAGGCTGGCCCTTTAAGGCTGGCCCTTTAAGGCTGGCCCTTTAAGGCTGGCCATCTAAGTCTGGCCCTTTAAACTGGCCCTTTAAGGCTGGGCCTCTAAGGCTGGACTTCAAAGGCTGGCCCTTTAAGCTGGCCCTTTAAGGCTGGCCCCCTAAGGCTGGCCCTTTAAGGCTGGCCCTTTAAGGCTGGCCCTTTAAGGCTGGCCCTCTAAGGCTGGCCCTTTAAGGCTGGCCCTTTAAGGCTGGCCCTTTAAGCTGGCCCCTTAAGGCTGGCCATCTAAGGCTGGCCCTTTAAGCTGGCCCTTTAAGGCTGACCCTTTAAGCTGGCCCTTTAAGGCTGGCCCTTTAAGCTGGCCCTTTAAGGCTGGCCCTCTAAGGCTGGCCCTTTAAGACTGGCCTTTTAAGGCTGGCCCTTTAAGGCTGGCCCTTTAAGCTGGCCCCTTAAGGCTGGCCCTTTAAGCTGGCCCTCTAAGGCTGGCCCTTTAAGCTGGCCCTCTAAGGCTGGCCCTTTAAGGCTGGCCCTTTAAGGCTTGCCCTTTAAGGCTGGCCCTTTAAGCTGGCCCTTTAAGGCTGGCCATTTAAGCTGGCCCTTTAAGGCTGGCCCTTTAAGCTGGCCCTTTAAGGCTGGCCCTTTAAGGTGGCCCTTTAAGGCTGGCCCTTTAAGGCTGGCCCTTTAAGGCTGGCCCTTTAAGCTGGCCCCTTAAGGCTGGCCCTTTAAGCTGGTCCTCTAAGGCTGGCCCTTTAAGCTGGCCCTTTAAGGCTGGGCCTCTAAGGCTGGACCTCAAAGGCTGGCCCTTTAAGCTGGCCCTTTAAGGCTGGCCCTCTAAGGCTGGCCCTTTAAGGCTGGCCCTTTAAGGCTGGCCCTCTAAGGCTGGCCCTTTAAGGCTGGCCCTTTAAGGCTGGCCCTTTAAGCTGGCCCCTTAAGGCTGGCCATCTAAGGCTGGCCCTTTAAGCTGGCCCTTTAAGGCTGGCCCTTTAAGCTGGCCCTTTAAGGCTGGCCCTTTAAGCTGGCCCTTTAAGGCTGGCCCTCTAAGGCTGGCCCTTTAAGACTGGCCTTTTAAGGCTGGCCCTTTAAGGCTGGCCCTTTAAGCTGGCCCCTTAAGGCTGGCCCTTTAAGCTGGCCCTCTAAGGCTGGCCCTTTAAGCTGGCCCTCTAAGGCTGGCCCTTTAAGGCTGGCCCTTTAAGGCTTGCCCTTTAAGGCAGGCCCTCTAAGGCTGATCCTTTAAGGCTTGCCCTTTAAGGCTGGCCCTTTAAACTGGCCCCTTAAGGCTGGCCCTTTAAGCTGGCCCTCTAAGGCTGGCCCTTTAAGCTGGCCCTCTAAGGCTGGCCCTTTAAGCTGGCCCTGTAAAGCTGGCCCTCTAAGGCTGGCCTTTTAAGCTGGCCCTTTAAGGCTGGCCCTTTAAGCTGGCCCTCTAAGGCAGGCCCTTTAAGGCTGGCCCTTTAAGGCTGGCCCTTTAAGCTGGCCCCTTTGGGCTGGCCCTCTAAGGCTGGCCCTTTAAGCTGGCCCTTTAAGGCTGGCCCTTTAAGCTGGCCCTTTAAGGCTGGCCCTTTAAGCTGGCCCTTTAAAGCTGGCCCTTGAAGGCTGGCCCTTTAAGGCTGGCCCTTTGAGGCTGGCCCTTTAAGCTGGCCCCTTAAGGCTGGCCCTTTAAGCTGGCCCTCTAAGGCTGGCCCTTTAAGCTGGCCCTCTAAGGCTGGCCCTCTAAGGCTGGCCCTTTAAGGCTTGCCCTTTAAGGCTGGCCCTTTAAGCTGGCCCCTTAAGGCTGGCCCTTTAAGCTGGCCCTCTAAGGCTGGCCCTTTAAGCTGGCCCTTTAAGGCTGGCCCTTTAAGCTGGCCCTGTAAAGCTGGCCCTCTAAGGCTGGCCCTTTAAACTGGCCCTTTAAGGCTGGCCCTTTAAGCTGGCCCTCTAAGGCTGGCCCTTTAAGGCTGGCCCTTTAAGCTGGCCCCTTAAGGCTGGCCCTCTAAGGCTGGCCCTTTAAGCTGGCCCTTTAAGGCTGGCCCTTTAAGCTGGCCCTTTAAGGCTGGCCCTTTAAGGCCGGCCCTTTAAGCTGGCCCTTTAAGGCTGGCCCTTTAAGCTGGCCCTTTAAGGCTGGCCCTTTAAGCTGGCCCTTTAAGGCTGGCCCTTTAAGGCTGGCCCTTTAAGGCTGGCCCTTTAAGCTGGCCCCTTAAGGCTGGCCCTTTAAGGCTGGCCCTTTAAGCTGGCCCCTTAAGGCTGGCCCTTTAAGGCTGGCCCTTTAAGCTGGCCCCTTTGGGCTGGCCCTCTAAGGCTGGCCCTTTAAGCTGGCCCTTTAAGGCTGGCCCTTTAAGCTGGCCCTTTAAGGCTGGCCCTTTAAGCTGGCCCTTTAAAGCTGGCCCTTGAAGGCTGGCCCTTTAAGGCTGGCCCTTTGAGGCTGGCCCTTTAAGCTGGCCCCTTAAGGCTGGCCCTTTAAGCTGGCCCTCTAAGGCTGGCCCTTTAAGCTGGCCCTCTAAGGCTGGCCCTCTAAGGCTGGCCCTTTAAGGCTTGCCCTTTAAGGCTGGCCCTTTAAGCTGGCCCCTTAAGGCTGGCCCTTTAAGCTGGCCCTCTAAGGCTGGCCCTTTAAGCTGGCCCTTTAAGGCTGGCCCTTTAAGCTGGCCCTGTAAAGCTGGCCCTCTAAGGCTGGCTCTTTAAACTGGCCCTTTAAGGCTGGCCCTTTAAGCTGGCCCTCTAAGGCTGGCCCTTTAAGGCTGGCCCTTTAAGCTGGCCCCTTAAGGCTGGCCCTCTAAGGCTGGCCCTTTAAGCTGGCCCTTTAAGGCTGGCCCTTTAAGCTGGCCCTTTAAGGCTGGCCCTTTAAGGCCGGCCCTTTAAGCTGGCCCTTTAAGGCTGGCCCTTTAAGCTGGCCCTTTAAGGCTGGCCCTTTAAGCTGGCCCTTTAAGGCTGGCCCTTTAAGGCTGGCCCTTTAAGGCTGGCCCTTTAAGCTGGCCCCTTAAGGCTGGCCCTTTAAGCAGGCCCTCTAAGGCTGGCCCTTTAAGCTGGCCCTCTAAGACTGGCCCTTTAAGGCTTGCCCTTTAAGGCTGGCCCTTTAAGCTGGCCCCTTAAGGCTGGCCCTTTAAGCTGGACCTTTAAGGCTGGCCCTTTAAGGCTGGCCCTTTAAGCTGGCCCTTTAAACCTGGCCCTTTAAGGCTGGCCCTTTAAGGCTGGCCCTTTAAGCTGGCCCCTTAAGGCTGGCCCTTTAAGCTGGCCCTCTAAGGCTGGCCCTTTAAGCTGGCCCTCTAAGGCTGGCCCTTTAAGCTGGCCATCTAAGGCTGGCCCTTTAAGGCTGGCCCTTTAAGGCTGGCCCTTTAAGCTGGCCCCTTAAGGCTGGCCCTCTAAGGCTGGCCCTTTAAGCTGGCCCTTTAAGGCTGGCCCTTTAAGCTGGCCCTCTAAGGCTGGCCCTTTAAGGCTGGCCCTTTAAGGCTGGCCCTTTAAGCTGGCCCCTTAAGGCTGGCCCTCTAAGGCTGGCCCTTTAAGCTGGCCCTTTAAGGCTGGCCCTTTAAGCTGGCCCTTTAAGGCTGGCCCTTTAAGGCCGGCCCTTTAAACTGGCCCTTTAAGGCTGGCCCTTTAAGGCTGGCCCTTTAAGCTGGCCCTTTAAGGCTGGCCCTTTAAGGCTGGCCCTTTAAGGCTGGCCCTTTAAGGCTGGCCCTTTAAGGCTGGCCCTTTAAAGCTGGCCCTTTAAGCTGGCCCTCTAAGGCTGGCCCTTTAAGGCTGGCCCTTTAAGGCTGGCCCTTTAAGCTGGCCCCTTAAGGCTGGCCCTTTAAGCTGGCCCTCTAAGGCTGGCCCTTTAAGCTGGCCCTCTAAGGCTGGCCCTTTAAGGCTTGCCCTTTAAGGCTGGCCCTTTAAGCTGGCCCCTTAAGGCTGACCCTTTAAGCTGGCCCTTTAAGGCTGGCCCTTTAAGGCTGGCCCTTTAAGCTGGCCCTTTAAGGCTGGCCCTTTAAGCTGGCCCTTTAAGGCTGGCCCTCTAAGGCTGGCCCTTTAAGACTGGCCTTTTAAGGCTGGCCCTTTAAGGCTGGCCCTTTAAGCTGGCCCCTTAAGGCTGGCCCTTTAAGCTGGCCCTCTAAGGCTGGCCCTTTAAGCTGGCCCTCTAAGGCTGGCCCTTTAAGGCTGGCCCTTTAAGGCTTGCCCTTTAAGGCTGGCCCTTTAAGCTGGCCCTTTAAGGCTGGCCATTTAAGCTGGCCCTTTAAGGCTGGCCCTTTAAGGCTGGCCCTTTAAGCTGGCCCTCTAAGGCTGGCCCTTTAAGGCTGGCCCTTTAAGGCTTGCCCTTTAAGGCTGGCCCTTTAAGCTGGCCCTTTAAGGCTGGCCATTTAAGCTGGCCCTTTAAGGCTGGCCCTTTAAGGCTGGCCCTTTAAGCTGGCCCTTTAAGGCTGGCCCTTTAAGCTGGCCCTTTAAGGCTGGCCCTTTAAGGCTGGCCCTTTAAGGCTGGCTCTTTAAGCTGGCCCCTTAAGGCTGGCCCTTTAAGCTGGTCCTCTAAGGCTGGCCCTTTAAGCTGGCCCTTTAAGGCTGGGCCTCTAAGGCTGGACCTCAAAGGCTGGCCCTTTAAGCTGGCCCTTTAAGGCTGGCCCTCTAAGGCTGGCCCTTTAAGGCTGGCCCTTTAAGGCTGGCCCTTTAAGGCTGGCCCTCTAAGGCTGGCCCTTTAAGGCTGGCCCTTTAAGGCTGGCCCTTTAAGCTGGCCCCTTAAGGCTGGCCATCTAAGGCTGGCCCTTTAAGCTGGCCCTTTAAGGCTGGCCCTTTAAGCTGGCCCTTTAAGGCTGGCCCTTTAAGCTGGCCCTTTAAGGCTGGCCCTCTAAGGCTGGCCCTTTAAGACTGGCCTTTTAAGGCTGGCCCTTTAAGGCTGGCCCTTTAAGCTGGCCCCTTAAGGCTGGCCCTTTAAGCTGGCCCTCTAAGGCTGGCCCTTTAAGCTGGCCCTCTAAGGCTGGCCCTTTAAGGCTGGCCCTTTAAGGCTTGCCCTTTAAGGCAGGCCCTCTAAGGCTGGCCCTTTAAGGCTTGCCCTTTAAGGCTGGCCCTTTAAGCTGGCCCCTTAAGGCTGTCCCTTTAAGCTGGCCCTCTAAGGCTGGCCTTTTAAGCTGGCCCTTTAAGGCTGGCCCTTTAAGCTGGCCCCTTAGGGCTGGCCCTCTAAGGCTGGCCCTTTAAGCTGGCCCTTTAAGGCTGGCCCTTTAAGCTGGCCCTTTAAGGCTGGCCCTTTAAGCTGGCCCTTTAAAGCTGGCCCTTTAAGGCTGGCCCTTTAAGGCTGGCCCTTTAAGCTGGCCCCTTAAGGCTGGCCATCTAAGGCTGGCCCTTTAAGCTGGCCCTTTAAGGCTGGCCCTTTAAGCTGGCCCTTTAAGGCTGGCCCTCTAAGGCTGGCCCTTTAAGACTGGCCCTTTAAGGCTGGCCCTTTAAGGCTGGCCCTTTAAGCTGGCCCCTTAAGGCTGGCCCTTTAAGCTGGCCCTCTAAGGCTGGCCCTTTAAGCTGGCCCTCTAAGGCTGGCCCTTTAAGCTGGCCATCTAAGGCTGGCCCTTTAAGGCTGGCCCTTTAAGGCTGGCCCTTTAAGCTGGCCCCTTAAGGCTGGCCCTCTAAGGCTGGCCCTTTAAGCTGGCCCTTTAAGGCTGGCCCTTTAAGCTGGCCCTCTAAGGCTGGCCCTTTAAGGCTGGCCCTTTAAGGCTGGCCCTTTAAGCTGGCCCCTTAAGGCTGGCCCTCTAAGGCTGGCCCTTTAAGCTGGCCCTTTAAGGCTGGCCCTTTAAGCTGGCCCTTTAAGGCTGGCCCTTTAAGGCCGGCCCTTTAAACTGGCCCTTTAAGGCTGGCCCTTTAAGGCTGGCCCTTTAAGCTGGCCCTTTAAGGCTGGCCCTTTAAGGCTGGCCCTTTAAGGCTGGCCCTTTAAGGCTGGCCCTTTAAGGCTGGCCCTTTAAAGCTGGCCCTTTAAGCTGGCCCTCTAAGGCTGGCCCTTTAAGGCTGGCCCTTTAAGCTGGCCCTTTAAGGCTGGCCCTTTAAGGCTGGCCCTTTAAGCTGGCCCTTTAAGGCTGGCCCTTTAAGGCTGGCCCTTTAAGGCTGGCCCTTTAAGCTGGCCCCTTAAGGCTGGCCCTTTAAGCTGGCCCTCTAAGGCTGGCCCTTTAAGCTGGCCCTCTAAGGCTGGCCCTTTAAGGCTTGCCCTTTAAGGCTGGCCCTTTAAGCTGGCCCCTTAAGGCTGGCCCTTTAAGCTGGCCCTTTAAGGCTGGCCCTTTAAGGCTGGCCCTTTAAGCTGGCCCTTTAAGGCTGGCCCTTTAAGCTGGCCCTTTAAGGCTGGCCCTTTAAGGCTGGCCCTTTAAGGCTGGCCCTTTAAAGCTGGCCCTTTAAGCTGGCCCTCTAAGGCTGGCCCTTTAAGGCTGGCCCTTTAAGCTGGCCCTTTAAGGCTGGCCCTTTAAGGCTGGCCCTTTAAGCTGGCCCTTTAAGGCTGGCCCTTTAAGGCTGCCTCTTTAAGGCTGGCCCTTTAAGCTGGCCCCTTAAGGCTGGCCCTTTAAGCTGGCCCTCTAAGGCTGGCCCTTTAAGCTGGCCCTCTAAGGCTGGCCCTTTAAGGCTTGCCCTTTAAGGCTGGCCCTTTAAGCTGGCCCCTTAAGGCTGGCCCTTTAAGCTGGCCCTTTAAGGCTGGCCCTTTAAGGCTGGCCCTTTAAGGCTGGCCCTTTAAGCTGGCCCCTTAAGGCTGGCCATCTAAAGCTGGCCCTTTAAGCTGGCCCTTTAAGGCTGGCCCTTTAAGCTGGCCCTTTAAGGCTTGCCCTTTAAGGCTGGCCCTTTAAGCTGGCCCCTTAAGGCTGGCCCTTTAAGCTGGCCCTCTAAGGCTGGCCCTTTAAGCTGGCCCTTTAAGGCTGGCCCTTTAAGCTGGCCCCTTAAGGCTGGCCCTTTAAGCTGGCCCTCTAAGGCTGGCCCTTTAAGCTGGCCCTTTAAGGCTGGCCCTTTAAGCTGGCCCTGTAAAGCTGGCCCTCTAAGGCTGGCCCTTTAAGCTGGCCCCTTAAGGCTGGCCCTTTAAGCTGGCCCTCTAAGGCTGGCCCTTTAAGGCTGGCCCTTTAAGCTGGCCCCTTAAGGCTGGCCCTCTAAGGCTGGCCCTTTAAGCTGGCCCTTTAAGGCTGGCCCTTTAAGCTGGCCCTTTAAGGCTGGCCCTTTAAGGCCGGCCCTTTAAGCTGGCCCTTTAAGGCTGGCCCTTTAAGCTGACCCTTTAAGGCTGGCCCTTTAAGCTGGCCCTTTAAGGCTGGCCCTTTAAGGCTGGCCCTTTAAGCTGGCCCCTTAAGGCTGGCCCTTTAAGCAGGCCCTCTAAGGCTGGCCCTTTAAGGCTTGCCCTTTAAGGCTGGCCCTTTAAGCTGGCCCCTTAAGGCTGGCCCTTTAAGCTGGCCCTTTAAGGCTGGCCCTTTAAGGCTGGCCCTTTAAGCTGGCCCTTTAAAGCTGGCCCTTTAAGGCTGGCCCTTTAAGGCTGGCCCTTTAAGCTGGCCCCTTAAGGCTGGCCCTTTAAGCTGGCCCTCTAAGGCTGGCCCTTTAAGCTGGCCCTCTAAGGCTGGCCCTTTAAGGCTTGCCCTTTAAGGCTGGCCCTTTAAGCTGGCCCCTTAAGGCTGGCCCTTTAAGCTGGCCCTTTAAGGCTGGCCCTTTAAGGCTGGCCCTTTAAGGCTGGCCCTTTAAGGCTGGCCCTTTAAGGCTGGCCCTTTAAGGCTGGCCCTTTAAGCTGGCCCCTTAAGGCTGGCCATCTAAGGCTGGCCCTTTAAGCTGGCCCTTTAAGGCTGGCCCTTTAAGCTGGCCCTTTAAGGCTGGCCCTTTAAGCTGGCCCTTGAAGGCTGGTCCTCTAAGGCTGGCCCTTTAAGACTGGCCCTTTAAGGCTGGCCCTTTAAGGCTGGCCCTTTAAGCTGGCCCCTTAAGGCTGGCCCTTTAAGCTGGCCCTCTAAGGCTGGCCCTTTAAGCTGGCCCTCTAAGGCTGGCCCTTTAAGGCTGGCCCTTTAAGGCTTGCCCTTTAAGGCTGGCCCTTTAAGCTGACCCTTTAAGGCTGGCCCTTTAAGCTGGCCCTTTAAGGCTGGCCCTTTAAGGCTGGCCCTTTAAGCTGGCCCTTTAAGGCTGGCCCTTTAAGCTGGCCCTTTAAGGCTGGCCCTTTGAGGCTGGCCCTTTAAGCTGGCCCCTTAAGGCTGGCCCTTTAAGCTGGCCCTCTAAGGCTGGCCCTTTAAGCTGGCCCTCTAAGGCTGGCCCTTTAAGGCTTGCCCTTTAAGGCTGGCCCTTTAAGCTGGCCCCTTAAGGCTGGCCCTTTAAGCTGGCCCTCTAAGGCTGGCCATTTAAGCTGGCCCTTTAAGGCTGGCCCTTTAAGGCTGGCCCTTTAAGCTGGCCCTTTAAGGCTGGCCCTCTAAGGCTGGCCCTTTAAGACTGGCCCTTTAAGGCTGGCCCTTTAAGGCTGGCCCTGTAAGCTGGCCCCTTAAGGCTGGCCCTTTAAGCTGGCCCTCTAAGGCTGGCCCTTTAAGCTGGCCCTCTAAGGCTGGCCCTTTAAGGCTGGCCCTTTAAGGCTTGCCCTTTAAGGCTGGCCCTTTAAGCTGGCCCTTTAAGGCTGGCCCTTTAAGGCTTGCCCTTTAAGGCTGGCCCTTTAAGCTGGCCCTTTAAGGCTGGCCCTTTAAGGCTGGCCATCTAAGGCTGGCCCTTTAAGCTGGCCCTTTAAGGCTGGCCCTTTAAGGCTGGCCCTTTAAGGCTGGCCCTTTAAGCTGGCCCCTTAAGGCTGGCCCTTTAAGCAGGCCCTCTAAGGCTGGCCCTTTAAGCTGGCCCTCTAAGGCTGGCCCTTTAAGGCTTGCCCTTTAAGGCTGGCCCTTTAAGCTGGCCCCTTAAGGCTGGCCCTTTAAGCTGGCCCTTTAAGGCTGGCCCTTTAAGGCTGGCCCTTTAAGCTGGCCCTTTAAAGCTGGCCCTTTAAGGCTGGCCCTTTAAGGCTGGCCCTTTAAGCTGGCCCCTTAAGGCTGGCCCTTTAAGCTGGCCCTCTAAGGCTGGCCCTTTAAGCTGGCCCTCTAAGGCTGGCCCTTTAAGGCTTGCCCTTTAAGGCTGGCCCTTTAAGCTGGCCCCTTAAGGCTGGCCCTTTAAGCTGGCCCTTTAAGGCTGGCCCTTTAAGGCTGGCCCTTTAAGGCTGGCCCTTTAAGGCTGGCCCTTTAAGGCTGGCCCTTTAAGGCTGGCCCTTTGAGGCTGGCCCTTTAAGCTGGCCCCTTAAGGCTGGCCCTTTAAGCTGGCCCTCTAAGGCTGGCCCTTTAAGCTGGCCCTCTAAGGCTGGCCCTTTAAGGCTGGCCCTTTAAGCTGGCCCCTTAAGGCTGGCCCTTTAAGACTGGCCCTTTAAGGCTGGCCCTTTAAGGCTGGCCCTTTAAGCTGGCCCTTTAAGGCTTGCCCTTTAAGGCTGGCCCTTTAAGCTGGCCCTTTAAGGCTGGCCCTTTAAGCTGGCCCTTTAAGCCTGGCCATCTAAGTCTGGCCCTTTAAACTGGCCCTTTAAGGCTGGGCCTCTAAGGCTGGACCTCAAAGGCTGGCCCTTTAAGCTGGCCCTTTAAGGCTGGCCCCCTAAGGTTGGCCCTTTAAGGCTGGCCCTTTAAGGCTGGCCCTCTAAGGCTGGCCCTTTAAGGCTGGCCCTTTAAGGCTGGCCCTTTAAGCTGGCCCCTTAAGGCTGGCCATCTAAGGCTGGCCCTTTAAGCTGGCCCTTTAAGGCTGGCCCTTTAAGCTGGCCCTTTAAGGCTGGCCCTTTAAGCTGGCCCTTTAAGGCTGGCCCTCTAAGGCTGGCCCTTTAAGACTGGCCTTTTAAGGCTGGCCCTTTAAGGCTGGCCCTTTAAGCTGGCCCCTTAAGGCTGGCCCTTTAAGCTGGCCCTCTAAGGCTGGCCCTTTAAGCTGGCCCTCTAAGGCTGGCCCTTTAAGGCTGGCCCTTTAAGGCTTGCCCTTTAAGGCTGGCCCTTTAAGCTGGCCCTTTAAGGCTGGCCATTTAAGCTGGCCCTTTAAGGCTGGCCCTTTAAGGCTGGCCCTTTAAGCTGGCCCTCTAAGGCTGGCCCTTTAAGGCTGGCCCTTTAAGGCTTGCCCTTTAAGGCTGGCCCTTTAAGCTGGCCCTTTAAGGCTGGCCATTTAAGCTGGCCCTGTAAGGCTGGCCCTTTAAGGCTGGCCCTTTAAGCTGGCCCTTTAAGGCTGGCCCTTTAAGCTGGCCCTTTAAGGCTGGCCCTTTAAGGCTGGCCCTTTAAGGCTGGCTCTTTAAGCTGGCCCCTTAAGGCTGGCCCTTTAAGCTGGTCCTCTAAGGCTGGCCCTTTAAGCTGGCCCTTTAAGGCTGGGCCTCTAAGGCTGGACCTCAAAGGCTGGCCCTTTAAGCTGGCCCTTTAAGGCTGGCCCTCTAAGGCTGGCCCTTTAAGGCTGGCCCTTTAAGGCTGGCCCTTTAAGGCTGGCCCTCTAAGGCTGGCCCTTTAAGGCTGGCCCTTTAAGCTGGCCCCTTAAGGCTGGCCATCTAAGGCTGGCCCTTTAAGCTGGCCCTTTAAGGCTGGCCCTTTAAGCTGGCCCTTTAAGGCTGGCCCTTTAAGCTGGCCCTTTAAGGCTGGCCCTCTAAGGCTGGCCCTTTAAGACTGGCCTTTTAAGGCTGGCCCTTAAAGGCTGGCCATTTAAGCTGGCCCCTTAAGGCTGGCCCTTTAAGCTGGCCCTCTAAGGCTGGCCCTTTAAGCTGGCCCTTTAAAGCTGGCCCTTTAAGGCTGGCCCTTTAAGGCTGGCCCTTTAAGCTGGCCCCTTAAGGCTGGCCCTTTAAGCTGGCCCTCTAAGGCTGGCCCTTTAAGCTGGCCCTCTAAGGCTGGCCCTTTAAGGCTTGCCCTTTAAGGCTGGCCCTTTAAGCTGGCCCCTTAAGGCTGGCCCTTTAAGCTGGCCCTTTAAGGCTGGCCCTTTAAGGCTGGCCCTTTAAGGCTGGCCCTTTAAGGCTGGCCCTTTAAGGCTGGCCCTTTAAGGCTGGCCCTTTAAGCTGGCCCCTTAAGGCTGGCCATCTAAGGCTGGCCCTTTAAGCTGGCCCTTTAAGGCTGGCCCTTTAAGCTGGCCCTTTAAGGCTGGCCCTTTAAGCTGGCCCTTGAAGGCTGGTCCTCTAAGGCTGGCCCTTTAAGACTGGCCCTTTAAGGCTGGCCCTTTAAGGCTGGCCCTTTAAGCTGGCCCTCTAAGGCTGGCCCTTTAAGCTGGCCCTCTAAGGCTGGCCCTTTAAGGCTGGCCCTTTAAGGCTTGCCCTTTAAGGCTGGCCCTTTAAGCTGACCCTTTAAGGCTGGCCCTTTAAGCTGGCCCTTTAAGGCTGGCCCTTTAAGGCTGGCCCTTTAAGCTGGCCCTTTAAGGCTGGCCCTTTAAGCTGGCCCTTTAAGGCTGGCCCTTTGAGGCTGGCCCTTTAAGCTGGCCCCTTAAGGCTGGCCCTTTAAGCTGGCCCTCTAAGGCTGGCCCTTTAAGCTGGCCCTCTAAGGCTGGCCCTTTAAGGCTTGCCCTTTAAGGCTGGCCCTTTAAGCTGGCCCCTTAAGGCTGGCCCTTTAAGCTGGCCCTCTAAGGCTGGCCCTTTAAGCTGGCCCTTTAAGGCTGGCCCTTTAAGGCTGGCCCTTTAAGCTGGCCCTTTAAGGCTGGCCCTCTAAGGCTGGCCCTTTAAGACTGGCCCTTTAAGGCTGGCCCTTTAAGGCTGGCCCTGTAAGCTGGCCCCTTAAGGCTGGCCCTTTAAGCTGGCCCTCTAAGGCTGGCCCTTTAAGCTGGCCCTCTAAGGCTGGCCCTTTAAGGCTGGCCCTTTAAGGCTTGCCCTTTAAGGCTGGCCCTTTAAGCTGGCCCTTTAAGGCTGGCCCTTTAAGGCTTGCCCTTTAAGGCTGGCCCTTTAAGCTGGCCCTTTAAGGCTGGCCCTTTAAGGCTGGCCATCTAAGGCTGGCCCTTTAAGCTGGCCCTTTAAGGCTGGCCCTTTAAGGCTGGCCCTTTAAGGCTGGCCCTTTAAGCTGGCCCCTTAAGGCTGGCCCTTTAAGCAGGCCCTCTAAGGCTGGCCCTTTAAGCTGGCCCTCTAAGGCTGGCCCTTTAAGGCTTGCCCTTTAAGGCTGGCCCTTTAAGCTGGCCCCTTAAGGCTGGCCCTTTAAGCTGGCCCTTTAAGGCTGGCCCTTTAAGGCTGGCCCTTTAAGCTGGCCCTTTAAAGCTGGCCCTTTAAGGCTGGCCCTTTAAGGCTGGCCCTTTAAGCTGGCCCCTTAAGGCTGGCCCTTTAAGCTGGCCCTCTAAGGCTGGCCCTTTAAGCTGGCCCTCTAAGGCTGGCCCTTTAAGGCTTGCCCTTTAAGGCTGGCCCTTTAAGCTGGCCCCTTAAGGCTGGCCCTTTAAGCTGGCCCTTTAAGGCTGGCCCTTTAAGGCTGGCCCTTTAAGGCTGGCCCTTTAAGGCTGGCCCTTTAAGGCTGGCCCTTTAAGGCTGGCCCTTTAAGGCTGGCCCTTTGAGGCTGGCCCTTTAAGCTGGCCCCTTAAGGCTGGCCCTTTAAGCTGGCCCTCTAAGGCTGGCCCTTTAAGCTGGCCCTCTAAGGCTGGCCCTTTAAGGCTGGCCCTTTAAGCTGGCCCCTTAAGGCTGGCCCTTTAAGACTGGCCCTTTAAGGCTGGCCCTTTAAGGCTGGCCCTTTAAGCTGGCCCTTTAAGGCTTGCCCTTTAAGGCTGGCCCTTTAAGCTGGCCCTTTAAGGCTGGCCCTTTAAGCTGGCCCTTTAAGCCTGGCCATCTAAGTCTGGCCCTTTAAACTGGCCCTTTAAGGCTGGGCCTCTAAGGCTGGACCTCAAAGGCTGGCCCTTTAAGCTGGCCCTTTAAGGCTGGCCCCCTAAGGTTGGCCCTTTAAGGCTGGCCCTTTAAGGCTGGCCCTCTAAGGCTGGCCCTTTAAGGCTGGCCCTTTAAGGCTGGCCCTTTAAGCTGGCCCCTTAAGGCTGGCCATCTAAGGCTGGCCCTTTAAGCTGGCCCTTTAAGGCTGGCCCTTTAAGCTGGCCCTTTAAGGCTGGCCCTTTAAGCTGGCCCTTTAAGGCTGGCCCTCTAAGGCTGGCCCTTTAAGACTGGCCTTTTAAGGCTGGCCCTTTAAGGCTGGCCCTTTAAGCTGGCCCCTTAAGGCTGGCCCTTTAAGCTGGCCCTCTAAGGCTGGCCCTTTAAGCTGGCCCTCTAAGGCTGGCCCTTTAAGGCTGGCCCTTTAAGGCTTGCCCTTTAAGGCTGGCCCTTTAAGCTGGCCCTTTAAGGCTGGCCATTTAAGCTGGCCCTTTAAGGCTGGCCCTTTAAGGCTGGCCCTTTAAGCTGGCCCTCTAAGGCTGGCCCTTTAAGGCTGGCCCTTTAAGGCTTGCCCTTTAAGGCTGGCCCTTTAAGCTGGCCCTTTAAGGCTGGCCATTTAAGCTGGCCCTGTAAGGCTGGCCCTTTAAGGCTGGCCCTTTAAGCTGGCCCTTTAAGGCTGGCCCTTTAAGCTGGCCCTTTAAGGCTGGCCCTTTAAGGCTGGCCCTTTAAGGCTGGCTCTTTAAGCTGGCCCCTTAAGGCTGGCCCTTTAAGCTGGTCCTCTAAGGCTGGCCCTTTAAGCTGGCCCTTTAAGGCTGGGCCTCTAAGGCTGGACCTCAAAGGCTGGCCCTTTAAGCTGGCCCTTTAAGGCTGGCCCTCTAAGGCTGGCCCTTTAAGGCTGGCCCTTTAAGGCTGGCCCTTTAAGGCTGGCTCTCTAAGGCTGGCCCTTTAAGGCTGGCCCTTTAAGCTGGCCCCTTAAGGCTGGCCATCTAAGGCTGGCCCTTTAAGCTGGCCCTTTAAGGCTGGCCCTTTAAGCTGGCCCTTTAAGGCTGGCCCTTTAAGCTGGCCCTTTAAGGCTGGCCCTCTAAGGCTGGCCCTTTAAGACTGGCCTTTTAAGGCTGGCCCTTAAAGGCTGGCCATTTAAGCTGGCCCCTTAAGGCTGGCCCTTTAAGCTGGCCCTCTAAGGCTGGCCCTTTAAGCTGGCCCTCTAAGGCTGGCCCTTTAAGGCTGGCCCTTTAAGGCTTGCCCTTTAAGGCAGGCCCTCTAAGGCTGGCCCTTTAAGGCTTGCCCTTTAAGGCTGGCCCTTTAAGCTGGCCCCTTAAGGCTGTCCCTTTAAGCTGGCCCTCTAAGGCTGGCCCTTTAAGCTGGCCCTTTAAGGCTGGCCCTTTAAGCTGGCCCTGTAAAGCTGGCCCTCTAAGGCTGGCCTTTTAAGCTGGCCCTTTAAGGCTGGCCCTTTAAGCTGGCCCCTTAGGGCTGGCCCTCTAAGGCTGGCCCTTTAAGCTGGCCCTTTAAGGCTGGCCCTTTAAGCTGGCCCTTTAAGGCTGGCCCTTTAAGCTGGCCCTTTAAAGCTGGCCCTTTAAGGCTGGCCCTTTAAGCTGGCCCCTTAAGGCTGGCCATCTAAGGCTGGCCCTTTAAGCTGGCCCTTTAAGGCTGGCCCTTTAAGCTGGCCCTTTAAGGCTGGCCCTCTAAGGCTGGCCCTTTAAGACTGGCCCTTTAAGGCTGGCCCTTTAAGGCTGGCCCTTTAAGCTGGCCCCTTAAGGCTGGCCCTTTAAGCTGGCCCTCTAAGGCTGGCCCTTTAAGCTGGCCCTCTAAGGCTGGCCCTTTAAGCTGGCCATCTAAGGCTGGCCCTTTAAGGCTGGCCCTTTAAGGCTGGCCCTTTAAGCTGGCCCCTTAAGGCTGGCCCTCTAAGGCTGGCCCTTTAAGCTGGCCCTTTAAGGCTGGCCCTTTAAGCTGGCCCTCTAAGGCTGGCCCTTTAAGGCTGGCCCTTTAAGGCTGGCCCTTTAAGCTGGCCCCTTAAGGCTGGCCCTCTAAGGCTGGCCCTTTAAGCTGGCCCTTTAAGGCTGGCCCTTTAAGCTGGCCCTTTAAGGCTGGCCCTTTAAGGCCGGCCCTTTAAACTGGCCCTTTAAGGCTGGCCCTTTAAGGCTGGCCCTTTAAGCTGGCCCTTTAAGGCTGGCCCTTTAAGGCTGGCCCTTTAAGGCTGGCCCTTTAAGGCTGGCCCTTTAAGGCTGGCCCTTTAAAGCTGGCCCTTTAAGCTGGCCCTCTAAGGCTGGCCCTTTAAGGCTGGCCCTTTAAGCTGGCCCTTTAAGGCTGGCCCTTTAAGGCTGGCCCTTTAAGCTGGCCCTTTAAGGCTGGCCCTTTAAGGCTGGCCCTTTAAGGCTGGCCCTTTAAGCTGGCCCCTTAAGGCTGGCCCTTTAAGCTGGCCCTCTAAGGCTGGCCCTTTAAGCTGGCCCTCTAAGGCTGGCCCTTTAAGGCTTGCCCTTTAAGGCTGGCCCTTTAAGCTGGCCCCTTAAGGCTGGCCCTTTAAGCTGGCCCTTTAAGGCTGGCCCTTTAAGGCTGGCCCTTTAAGCTGGCCCTTTAAGGCTGGCCCTTTAAGCTGGCCCTTTAAGGCTGGCCCTCTAAGGCTGGCCCTTTAAGACTGGCCTTTTAAGGCTGGCCCTTTAAGGCTGGCCATTTAAGCTGGCCCTTTAAGGCTGGCTCTTTAAGGCTGGCCCTTTAAGCTGGCCCTCTAAGGCTGGCCCTTTAAGGCTGGCCCTTTAAGGCTTGCCCTTTAAGGCTGGCCCTTTAAGCTGGCCCTTTAAGGCTGGCCATTTAAGCTGGCCCTTTAAGGCTGGCCCTTTAAGGCTGGCCCTTTAAGCTGGCCCTTTAAGGCTGGCCCTTTAAGCTGGCCCTTTAAGGCTGGCCCTTTTAGGCTGGCCCTTTAAGGCTGGCTCTTTAAGCTGGCCCCTTAAGGCTGGCCCTTTAAGCTGGTCCTCTTAGGCTGGCCCTTTAAGCTGGCCCTTTAAGGCTGGGCCTCTAAGGCTGGACCTCAAAGGCTGGCCCTTTAAGCTGGCCCTTGAAGGCTGGCCCTCTAAGGCTGGCCCTTTAAGGCTGGCCCTTTAAGGCTGGCCCTTTAAGGCTGGCCCTCTAAGGCTGGCCCTTTAAGGCTGGCCCTTTAAGGCTGGCCCTTTAAGCTGGCCCCTTAAGGCTGGCCATCTAAGGCTGGCCCTTTAAGCTGGCCCTTTAAGGCTGGCCCTTTAAGCTGGCCCTTTAAGGCTGGCCCTTTAAGCTGGCCCTTTAAGGCTGGCCCTCTAAGGCTGGCCCTTTAAGACTGGCCTTTTAAGGGTGGCCCTTTAAGGCTGGCCCTTTAAGCTGGCCCCTTAAGGCTGGCCCTTTAAGCTGGCCCTCTAAGGCTGGCCCTTTAAGCTGGCCCTCTAAGGCTGGCCCTTTAAGGCTGGCCCTTTAAGGCTTGCCCTTTAAGGCAGGCCCTCTAAGGCTGGCCCTTTAAGGCTTGCCCTTTAAGGCTGGCCCTTTAAGCTGGCCCCTTAAGGCTGTCCCTTTAAGCTGGCCCTCTAAGGCTGGCCCTTTAAGCTGGCCCTTTAAGGCTGGCCCTTTAAGCTGGCCCTGTAAAGCTGGCCCTCTAAGGCTGGCCTTTTAAGCTGGCCCTTTAAGGCTGGCCCTTTAAGCTGGCCCCTTAGGGCTGGCCCTCTAAGGCTGGCCCTTTAAGCTGGCCCTTTAAGGCTGGCCCTTTAAGCTGGCCCTTTAAGGCTGGCCCTTTAAGCTGGCCCTTTAAAGCTGGCCCTTTAAGCTGGCCCTTTAAGGCTGGCCCTTTAAGCTGGCCCTTTAAGGCTGGCCCTTTTAGGCTGGCCCTTTAAGGCTGGCTCTTTAAGCTGGCCCCTTAAGGCTGGCCCTTTAAGCTGGTCCTCTAAGGCTGGCCCTTTAAGCTGGCCCTTTAAGGCTGGGCCTCTAAGGCTGGACCTCAAAGGCTGGCCCTTTAAGCTGGCCCTCTAAGGCTGGCCCTCTAAGGCTGGCCCTCTTAAGGCTGGCCCTTTAAGGCTGGCCCTTTAAGGCTGGCCCTCTAAGGCTGGCCCTTTAAGGCTGGCCCTTTAAGGCTGGCCCTTTAAGCTGGCCCCTTAAGGCTGGCCATCTAAGGCTGGCCCTTTAAGCTGGCCCTTTAAGGCTGGCCCTTTAAGCTGGCCCTTTAAGGCTGGCCCTTTAAGCTGGCCCTTTAAGGCTGGCCCTCTAAGGCTGGCCCTTTAAGACTGGCCTTTTAAGGCTGGCCCTTTAAGGCTGGCCCTTTAAGCTGGCCCCTTAAGGCTGGCCCTTTAAGCTGGCCCTCTAAGGCTGGCCCTTTAAGCTGGCCCTCTAAGGCTGGCCCTTTAAGGCTGGCCCTTTAAGGCTTGCCCTTTAAGGCAGGCCCTCTAAGGCTGGCCCTTTAAGGCTTGCCCTTTAAGGCTGGCCCTTTAAGCTGGCCCCTTAAGGCTGTCCCTTTAAGCTGGCCCTCTAAGGCTGGCCCTTTAAGCTGGCCCTTTAAGGCTGGCCCTTTAAGCTGGCCCTGTAAAGCTGGTCCTCTAAGGCTGGCCTTTTAAGCTGGCCCTTTAAGGCTGGCCCTTTAAGCTGGCCCCTTAGGGCTGGCCCTCTAAGGCTGGCCCTTTAAGCTGGCCCTTTAAGGCTGGCCCTTTAAGGCTGGCCCTTTAAGGCTGGCCCTTTAAGCTGGCCCCTTAAGGCTGGCCCTTTAAGCTGGCCCTCTAAGGCTGGCCCTTTAAGCTGGCCCTCTAAGGCTGGCCCTTTAAGGCTTGCCCTTTAAGGCTGGCCCTTTAAGCTGGCCCCTTAAGGCTGGCCCTTTAAGCTGGCCCTTTAAGGCTGGCCCTTTAAGGCTGGCCCTTTAAGCTGGCCCTTTAAGGCTGGCCCTTTAAGCTGGCCCTTTAAGGCTGGCCCTCTAAGGCTGGCCCTTTAAGACTGGCCTTTTAAGGCTGGCCCTTTAAGGCTGGCCATTTAAGCTGGCCCTTTAAGGCTGGCTCTTTAAGGCTGGCCCTTTAAGCTGGCCCTCTAAGGCTGGCCCTTTAAGGCTGGCCCTTTAAGGCTTGCCCTTTAAGGCTGGCCCTTTAAGCTGGCCCTTTAAGGCTGGCCATTTAAGCTGGCCCTTTAAGGCTGGCCCTTTAAGGCTGGCCCTTTAAGCTGGCCCTTTAAGGCTGGCCCTTTAAGCTGGCCCTTTAAGGCTGGCCCTTTTAGGCTGGCCCTTTAAGGCTGGCTCTTTAAGCTGGCCCCTTAAGGCTGGCCCTTTAAGCTGGTCCTCTTAGGCTGGCCCTTTAAGCTGGCCCTTTAAGGCTGGGCCTCTAAGGCTGGACCTCAAAGGCTGGCCCTTTAAGCTGGCCCTTGAAGGCTGGCCCTCTAAGGCTGGCCCTTTAAGGCTGGCCCTTTAAGGCTGGCCCTTTAAGGCTGGCCCTCTAAGGCTGGCCCTTTAAGGCTGGCCCTTTAAGGCTGGCCCTTTAAGCTGGCCCCTTAAGGCTGGCCATCTAAGGCTGGCCCTTTAAGCTGGCCCTTTAAGGCTGGCCCTTTAAGCTGGCCCTTTAAGGCTGGCCCTTTAAGCTGGCCCTTTAAGGCTGGCCCTCTAAGGCTGGCCCTTTAAGACTGGCCTTTTAAGGCTGGCCCTTTAAGGCTGGCCCTTTAAGCTGGCCCCTTAAGGCTGGCCCTTTAAGCTGGCCCTCTAAGGCTGGCCCTTTAAGCTGGCCCTCTAAGGCTGGCCCTTTAAGGCTGGCCCTTTAAGGCTTGCCCTTTAAGGCAGGCCCTCTAAGGCTGGCCCTTTAAGGCTTGCCCTTTAAGGCTGGCCCTTTAAGCTGGCCCCTTAAGGCTGTCCCTTTAAGCTGGCCCTCTAAGGCTGGCCCTTTAAGCTGGCCCTTTAAGGCTGGCCCTTTAAGCTGGCCCTGTAAAGCTGGCCCTCTAAGGCTGGCCTTTTAAGCTGGCCCTTTAAGGCTGGCCCTTTAAGCTGGCCCCTTAGGGCTGGCCCTCTAAGGCTGGCCCTTTAAGCTGGCCCTTTAAGGCTGGCCCTTTAAGCTGGCCCTTTAAGGCTGGCCCTTTAAGCTGGCCCTTTAAAGCTGGCCCTTTAAGCTGGCCCTTTAAGGCTGGCCCTTTAAGCTGGCCCTTTAAGGCTGGCCCTTTTAGGCTGGCCCTTTAAGGCTGGCTCTTTAAGCTGGCCCCTTAAGGCTGGCCCTTTAAGCTGGTCCTCTAAGGCTGGCCCTTTAAGCTGGCCCTTTAAGGCTGGGCCTCTAAGGCTGGACCTCAAAGGCTGGCCCTTTAAGCTGGCCCTCTAAGGCTGGCCCTCTAAGGCTGGCCCTCTTAAGGCTGGCCCTTTAAGGCTGGCCCTTTAAGGCTGGCCCTCTAAGGCTGGCCCTTTAAGGCTGGCCCTTTAAGGCTGGCCCTTTAAGCTGGCCCCTTAAGGCTGGCCATCTAAGGCTGGCCCTTTAAGCTGGCCCTTTAAGGCTGGCCCTTTAAGCTGGCCCTTTAAGGCTGGCCCTTTAAGCTGGCCCTTTAAGGCTGGCCCTCTAAGGCTGGCCCTTTAAGACTGGCCTTTTAAGGCTGGCCCTTTAAGGCTGGCCCTTTAAGCTGGCCCCTTAAGGCTGGCCCTTTAAGCTGGCCCTCTAAGGCTGGCCCTTTAAGCTGGCCCTCTAAGGCTGGCCCTTTAAGGCTGGCCCTTTAAGGCTTGCCCTTTAAGGCAGGCCCTCTAAGGCTGGCCCTTTAAGGCTTGCCCTTTAAGGCTGGCCCTTTAAGCTGGCCCCTTAAGGCTGTCCCTTTAAGCTGGCCCTCTAAGGCTGGCCCTTTAAGCTGGCCCTTTAAGGCTGGCCCTTTAAGCTGGCCCTGTAAAGCTGGTCCTCTAAGGCTGGCCTTTTAAGCTGGCCCTTTAAGGCTGGCCCTTTAAGCTGGCCCCTTAGGGCTGGCCCTCTAAGGCTGGCCCTTTAAGCTGGCCCTTTAAGGCTGGCCCTTTAAGCTGGCCCTTTAAGGCTGGCCCTTTAAGCTGGCCCTTTAAAGCTGGCCCTTTAAGGCTGGCCCTTTAAGGCTGGCCCTTTAAGCTGGCCCCTTAAGGCTGGCCATCTAAGGCTGGCCCTTTAAGCTGGCCCTTTAAGGCTGGCCCTTTAAGCTGGCCCTCTAAGGCTGGCCCTTTAAGCTGGCCATCTAAGGCTGGCCCTTTAAGGCTGGCCCTTTAAGGCTGGCCCTTTAAGCTGGCCCCTTAAGGCTGGCCCTCTAAGGCTGGCCCTTTAAGCTGGCCCTTTAAGGCTGGCCCTTTAAGCTGGCCCTCTAAGGCTGGCCCTTTAAGGCTGGCCCTTTAAGGCTGGCCCTTTAAGCTGGCCCCTTAAGGCTGGCCCTCTAAGGCTGGCCCTTTAAGCTGGCCCTTTAAGGCTGGCCCTTTAAGCTGGCCCTTTAAGGCTGGCCCTTTAAGGCCGGCCCTTTAAACTGGCCCTTTAAGGCTGGCCCTTTAAGGCTGGCCCTTTAAGCTGGCCCTTTAAGGCTGGCCCTTTAAGGCTGGCCCTTTAAGGCTGGCCCTTTAAGGCTGGCCCTTTAAGGCTGGCCCTTTAAAGCTGGCCCTTTAAGCTGGCCCTCTAAGGCTGGCCCTTTAAGGCTGGCCCTTTAAGCTGGCCCTTTAAGGCTGGCCCTTTAAGGCTGGCCCTTTAAGCTGGCCCTTTAAGGCTGGCCCTTTAAGGCTGGCCCTTTAAGGCTGGCCCTTTAAGCTGGCCCCTTAAGGCTGGCCCTTTAAGCTGGCCCTCTAAGGCTGGCCCTTTAAGCTGGCCCTCTAAGGCTGGCCCTTTAAGGCTTGCCCTTTAAGGCTGGCCCTTTAAGCTGGCCCCTTAAGGCTGGCCCTTTAAGCTGGCCCTTTAAGGCTGGCCCTTTAAGGCTGGCCCTTTAAGCTGGCCCTTTAAGGCTGGCCCTTTAAGCTGGCCCTTTAAGGCTGGCCCTTTAAGGCTGGCCCTTTAAGGCTGGCCCTTTAAAGCTGGCCCTTTAAGCTGGCCCTCTAAGGCTGGCCCTTTAAGGCTGGCCCTTTAAGCTGGCCCTTTAAGGCTGGCCCTTTAAGGCTGGCCCTTTAAGCTGGCCCTTTAAGGCTGGCCCTTTAAGGCTGGCTCTTTAAGGCTGGCCCTTTAAGCTCCCCCTTAAGGCTGGCCCTTTAAGCTGGCCCTCTAAGGCTGGCCCTTTAAGCTGGCCCTCTAAGGCTGGCCCTTTAAGGCTTGCCCTTTAAGGCTGGCCCTTTAAGCTGGCCCCTTAAGGCTGGCCCTTTAAGCTGGCCCTTTAAGGCTGGCCCTTTAAGGCTGGCCCTTTAAGGCTGGCCCTTTAAGCTGGCCCCTTAAGGCTGGCCATCTAAAGCTGGCCCTTTAAGCTGGCCCTTTAAGGCTGGCCCTTTAAGCTGGCCCTTTAAGGCTGGCCCTTTAAGGCTGGCCCTTTGAGGCTGGCCCTTTAAGCTGGCCCCTTAAGGCTGGCCCTTTAAGCTGGCCCTCTAAGGCTGGCCCTTTAAGCTGGCCCTCTAAGGCTTGCCCTTTAAGGCTGGCCCTTTAAGCTGGCCCCTTAAGGCTGGCCCTTTAAGCTGGCCCTCTAAGGCTGGCCCTTTAAGCTGGCCCTTTAAGGCTGGCCCTTTAAGCTGGCCCTGTAAAGCTGGCCCTCTAAGGCTGGCCCTTTAAGCTGGCCCCTTAAGGCTGGCCCTTTAAGCTGGCCCTCTAAGGCTGGCCCTTTAAGCTGGCCCCTTAAGGCTGGCCCTCTAAGGCTGGCCCTTTAAGCTGGCCCTTTAAGGCTGGCCCTTTAAGCTGGCCCTTTAAGGCTGGCCCTTTAAGGCCGGCCCTTTAAGCTGGCCCTTTAAGGCTGGCCCTTTAAGCTGGCCCTTTAAGGCTGGCCCTTTAAGGCTGGCCCTTTAAGGCTGGCCCTTTAAGCTGGCCCCTTAAGGCTGGCCCTTTAAGCAGGCCCTCTAAGGCTGGCCCTTTAAGCTGGCCCTCTAAGGCTGGCCCTTTAAGGCTTGCCCTTTAAGGCTGGCCCTTTAAGCTGGCCCCTTAAGGCTGGCCCTTTAAGCTGGCCCTTTAAGGCTGGCCCTTTAAGGCTGGCCCTTTAAGCTGGCCCTTTAAAGCTGGCCCTTTAAGGCTGGCCCTTTAAGGCTGGCCCTTTAAGCTGGCCCCTTAAGGCTGGCCCTTTAAGCTGGCCCTCTAAGGCTGGCCCTTTAAGGCTTGCCCTTTAAGGCTGGCCCTTTAAGCTGGCCCCTTAAGGCTGGCCCTTTAAGCTGGCCCTTTAAGGCTGGCCCTTTAAGGCTGGCCCTTTAAGGCTGGCCCTTTAAGGCTGGCCCTTTAAGGCTGGCCCTTTAAGCTGGCCCCTTAAGGCTGGCCATCTAAGGCTGGCCCTTTAAGGCTGGCCCTTTAAGGCTGGCCCTTTAAGCTGGCCCCTTAAGGCTGGCCCTTTAAGCTGGCCCCTTAAGGCTGGCCCTTTAAGCTGGTCCTCTAAGGCTGGCCCTTTAAGCTGGCCCTTTAAGGCTGGGCCTCTAAGGCTGGACCTCAAAGGCTGGCCCTTTAAGCTGGCCCTTTAAGGCTGGCCCTCTAAGGCTGGCCCTTTAAGGCTGGCCCTTTAAGGCTGGCCCTTTAAGGCTGGCCCTCTAAGGCTGGCCCTTTAAGGCTGGCCCTTTAAGGCTGGCCCTTTAAGCTGGCCCTTTAAGGCTGGCCCTCTAAGGCTGGCCCTTTAAGGCTGGCCCTTTAAGGCTGGCCCTTTAAGCTGGCCCCTTAAGGCTGGCCCTTTAAGCAGGCCCTCTAAGGCTGGCCCTTTAAGCTGGCCCTCTAAGGCTGGCCCTTTAAGGCTTGCCCTTTAAGGCTGGCCCTTTAAGCTGGCCCCTTAAGGCTGGCCCTTTAAGCTGGCCCTTTAAGGCTGGCCCTTTAAGGCTGGCCCTTTAAGCTGGCCCTTTAAAGCTGGCCCCCTAAGGCTGGCCCTTTAAGGCTGGCCCTTTAAGGCTGGCCCTTTAAGGCTGGCCCTCTAAGGCTGGCCCTTTAAGGCTGGCCCTTTAAGGCTGGCCCTTTAAGCTGGCCCCTTAAGGCTGGCCATCTAAGGCTGGCCCTTTAAGCTGGCCCTTTAAGGCTGGCCCTTTAAGCTGGCCCTTTAAGGCTGGCCCTTTAAGCTGGCCCTTTAAGGCTGGCCATCTAAGGCTGGCCCTTTAAGCTGGCCCTTTAAGGCTGGCCCTCTAAGGCTGGCCCTTTAAGGCTGGCCCTTTAAGCTGGCCCCTTAAGGCTGGCCCTTTAAGCAGGCCCTCTAAGGCTGGCCCTTTAAGCTGGCCCTCTAAGGCTGGCCCTTTAAGGCTTGCCCTTTAAGGCTGGCCCTTTAAGCTGGCCCCTTAAGGCTGGCCCTTTAAGCTGGCCCTTTAAGGCTGGCCCTTTAAGGCTGGCCCTTTAAGCTGGCCCTTTAAAGCTGGCCCTTTAAGGCTGGCCCTTTAAGGCTGGCCCTTTAAGCTGGCCCCTTAAGGCTGGCCCTTTAAGCTGGCCCTCTAAGGCTGGCCCTTTAAGCTGGCCCTCTAAGGCTGGCCCTTTAAGGCTTGCCCTTTAAGGCTGGCCCTTTAAGCTGGCCCCTTAAGGCTGGCCCCCTAAGGCTGGCCCTTTAAGGCTGGCCCTTTAAGGCTGGCCCTTTAAGGCTGGCCCTCTAAGGCTGGCCCTTTAAGGCTGGCCCTTTAAGGCTGGCCCTTTAAGCTGGCCCCTTAAGGCTGGCCATCTAAGGCTGGCCCTTTAAGCTGGCCCTTTAAGGCTGGCCCTTTAAGCTGGCCCTTTAAGGCTGGCCCTTTAAGCTGGCCCTTTAAGGCTGGCCCTCTAAGGCTGGCCCTTTAAGACTGGCCTTTTAAGGCTGGCCCTTTAAGGCTGGCCCTTTAAGCTGGCCCCTTAAGGCTGGCCCTTTAAGCTGGCCCTCTAAGGGTGGCCCTTTAAGCTGGCCCTCTAAGGCTGGCCCTTTAAGGCTGGCCCTTTAAGGCTTGCCCTTTAAGGCTGGCCCTTTAAGCTGGCCCCTTAAGGCTGGCCCTTTAAGCTGGCCCTCTAAGGCTGGCCCTTTAAGCTGGCCCTCTAAGGCTGGCCCTTTAAGGCTGGCCCTTTAAGGCTTGCCCTTTAAGGCTGGCCCTTTAAGCTGGCCCTTTAAGGCTGGCCCTTTAAGCTGGCCCTTTAAGGCTGGCCATCTAAGGCTGGCCCTTTAAGCTGGCCCTTTAAGGCTGGCCCTTTAAGGCTGGCCCTTTAAGGCTGGCCCTTTAAGCTGGCCCCTTAAGGCTGGCCCTTTAAGCAGGCCCTCTAAGGCTGGCCCTTTAAGCTGGCCCTCTAAGGCTGGCCCTTTAAGGCTTGCCCTTTAAGGCTGGCCCTTTAAGCTGGCCCCTTAAGGCTGGCCCTTTAAGCTGGCCCTTTAAGGCTGGCCCTTTAAGGCTGGCCCTTTAAGCTGGCCCTTTAAAGCTGGCCCTTTAAGGCTGGCCCTTTAAGGCTGGCCCTTTAAGCTGGCCCCTTAAGGCTGGCCCTTTAAGCTGGCCCTCTAAGGCTGGCCCTTTAAGCTGGCCCTCTAAGGCTGGCCCTTTAAGGCTTGCCCTTTAAGGCTGGCCCTTTAAGCTGGCCCCTTAAGGCTGGCCCCCTAAGGCTGGCCCTTTAAGGCTGGCCCTTTAAGGCTGGCCCTTTAAGGCTGGCCCTCTAAGGCTGGCCCTTTAAGGCTGGCCCTTTAAGGCTGGCCCTTTAAGCTGGCCCCTTAAGGCTGGCCATCTAAGGCTGGCCCTTTAAGCTGGCCCTTTAAGGCTGGCCCTTTAAGCTGGCCCTTTAAGGCTGGCCCTTTAAGCTGGCCCTTTAAGGCTGGCCCTCTAAGGCTGGCCCTTTAAGACTGGCCTTTTAAGGCTGGCCCTTTAAGCCTGGCCCTTTAAGCTGGCCCCTTAAGGCTGGCCCTTTAAGCTGGCCCTCTAAGGCTGGCCCTTTAAGCTGGCCCTCTAAGGCTGGCCCTTTAAGGCTGGCCCTTTAAGGCTTGCCCTTTAAGGCTGGCCCTTTAAGCTGGCCCTTTAAGGCTGGCCATTTAAGCTGGCCCTTTAAGGCTGGCCCTTTAAGGCTGGCCCTTTAAGCTGGCCCTTTAAGGCTGGCCCTTTAAGGCTGGCCCTTTAAGGCTGGCTCTTTAAGCTGGCCCCTTAAGGCTGGCCCTTTAAGCTGGTCCTCTAAGGCTGGCCCTTTAAGCTGGCCCTTTAAGGCTGGGCCTCTAAGGCTGGACCTCAAAGGCTGGCCCTTTAAGCTGGCCCTTTAAGGCTGGCCCTCTAAGGCTGGCCCTTTAAGGCTGGCCCTTTAAGGCTGGCCCTTTAAGGCTGGCCCTCTAAGGCTGGCCCTTTAAGGCTGGCCCTTTAAGGCTGGCCCTTTAAGCTGGCCCCTTAAGGCTGGCCATCTAAGGCTGGCCCTTTAAGCTGGCCCTTTAAGGCTGGCCCTTTAAGCTGGCCCTTTAAGGCTGGCCCTTTAAGCTGGCCCTTTAAGGCTGGCCCTCTAAGGCTGGCCCTTTAAGGCTGGCCTTTTAAGGCTGGCCCTTTAAGGCTTGCCCTTTAAGGCAGGCCCTCTAAGGCTGGCCCTTTAAGGCTGGCCCTTTAAGGCTGGCCCTTTAAGCTGGCCCCTTAAGGCTGGCCCTTTAAGCAGGCCCTCTAAGGCTGGCCCTTTAAGCTGGCCCTCTAAGGCTGGCCCTTTAAGGCTTGCCCTTTAAGGCTGGCCCTTTAAGCTGGCCCCTTAAGGCTGGCCCTTTAAGCTGGCCCTTTAAGGCTGGCCCTTTAAGGCTGGCCCTTTAAGCTGGCCCTTTAAAGCTGGCCCTTTAAGGCTGGCCCTTTAAGGCTGGCCCTTTAAGCTGGCCCCTTAAGGCTGGCCCTTTAAGCTGGCCCTCTAAGGCTGGCCCTTTAAGGCTTGCCCTTTAAGGCTGGCCCTTTAAGCTGGCCCCTTAAGGCTGGCCCTTTAAGCTGGCCCTTTAAGGCTGGCCCTTTAAGGCTGGCCCTTTAAGGCTGGCCCTTTAAGGCTGGCCCTTTAAGGCTGGCCCTTTAAGCTGGCCCCTTAAGGCTGGCCATCTAAGGCTGGCCCTTTAAGGCTGGCCCTTTAAGGCTGGCCCTTTAAGCTGGCCCCTTAAGGCTGGCCCTTTAAGCTGGCCCCTTAAGGCTGGCCCTTTAAGCTGGTCCTCTAAGGCTGGCCCTTTAAGCTGGCCCTTTAAGGCTGGGCCTCTAAGGCTGGACCTCAAAGGCTGGCCCTTTAAGCTGGCCCTTTAAGGCTGGCCCTCTAAGGCTGGCCCTTTAAGGCTGGCCCTTTAAGGCTGGCCCTTTAAGGCTGGCCCTCTAAGGCTGGCCCTTTAAGGCTGGCCCTTTAAGGCTGGCCCTTTAAGCTGGCCCTTTAAGGCTGGCCCTCTAAGGCTGGCCCTTTAAGGCTGGCCCTTTAAGGCTGGCCCTTTAAGCTGGCCCCTTAAGGCTGGCCCTTTAAGCAGGCCCTCTAAGGCTGGCCCTTTAAGCTGGCCCTCTAAGGCTGGCCCTTTAAGGCTTGCCCTTTAAGGCTGGCCCTTTAAGCTGGCCCCTTAAGGCTGGCCCTTTAAGCTGGCCCTTTAAGGCTGGCCCTTTAAGGCTGGCCCTTTAAGCTGGCCCTTTAAAGCTGGCCCCCTAAGGCTGGCCCTTTAAGGCTGGCCCTTTAAGGCTGGCCCTTTAAGGCTGGCCCTCTAAGGCTGGCCCTTTAAGGCTGGCCCTTTAAGGCTGGCCCTTTAAGCTGGCCCCTTAAGGCTGGCCATCTAAGGCTGGCCCTTTAAGCTGGCCCTTTAAGGCTGGCCCTTTAAGCTGGCCCTTTAAGGCTGGCCCTTTAAGCTGGCCCTTTAAGGCTGGCCATCTAAGGCTGGCCCTTTAAGCTGGCCCTTTAAGGCTGGCCCTCTAAGGCTGGCCCTTTAAGGCTGGCCCTTTAAGCTGGCCCCTTAAGGCTGGCCCTTTAAGCAGGCCCTCTAAGGCTGGCCCTTTAAGCTGGCCCTCTAAGGCTGGCCCTTTAAGGCTTGCCCTTTAAGGCTGGCCCTTTAAGCTGGCCCCTTAAGGCTGGCCCTTTAAGCTGGCCCTTTAAGGCTGGCCCTTTAAGGCTGGCCCTTTAAGCTGGCCCTTTAAAGCTGGCCCTTTAAGGCTGGCCCTTTAAGGCTGGCCCTTTAAGCTGGCCCCTTAAGGCTGGCCCTTTAAGCTGGCCCTCTAAGGCTGGCCCTTTAAGCTGGCCCTCTAAGGCTGGCCCTTTAAGGCTTGCCCTTTAAGGCTGGCCCTTTAAGCTGGCCCCTTAAGGCTGGCCCCCTAAGGCTGGCCCTTTAAGGCTGGCCCTTTAAGGCTGGCCCTTTAAGGCTGGCCCTCTAAGGCTGGCCCTTTAAGGCTGGCCCTTTAAGGCTGGCCCTTTAAGCTGGCCCCTTAAGGCTGGCCATCTAAGGCTGGCCCTTTAAGCTGGCCCTTTAAGGCTGGCCCTTTAAGCTGGCCCTTTAAGGCTGGCCCTTTAAGCTGGCCCTTTAAGGCTGGCCCTCTAAGGCTGGCCCTTTAAGACTGGCCTTTTAAGGCTGGCCCTTTAAGGCTGGCCCTTTAAGCTGGCCCCTTAAGGCTGGCCCTTTAAGCTGGCCCTCTAAGGGTGGCCCTTTAAGCTGGCCCTCTAAGGCTGGCCCTTTAAGGCTGGCCCTTTAAGGCTTGCCCTTTAAGGCTGGCCCTTTAAGCTGGCCCCTTAAGGCTGGCCCTTTAAGCTGGCCCTCTAAGGCTGGCCCTTTAAGCTGGCCCTCTAAGGCTGGCCCTTTAAGGCTGGCCCTTTAAGGCTTGCCCTTTAAGGCTGGCCCTTTAAGCTGGCCCTTTAAGGCTGGCCCTTTAAGCTGGCCCTTTAAGGCTGGCCATCTAAGGCTGGCCCTTTAAGCTGGCCCTTTAAGGCTGGCCCTTTAAGGCTGGCCCTTTAAGGCTGGCCCTTTAAGCTGGCCCCTTAAGGCTGGCCCTTTAAGCAGGCCCTCTAAGGCTGGCCCTTTAAGCTGGCCCTCTAAGGCTGGCCCTTTAAGGCTTGCCCTTTAAGGCTGGCCCTTTAAGCTGGCCCCTTAAGGCTGGCCCTTTAAGCTGGCCCTTTAAGGCTGGCCCTTTAAGGCTGGCCCTTTAAGCTGGCCCTTTAAAGCTGGCCCTTTAAGGCTGGCCCTTTAAGGCTGGCCCTTTAAGCTGGCCCCTTAAGGCTGGCCCTTTAAGCTGGCCCTCTAAGGCTGGCCCTTTAAGCTGGCCCTCTAAGGCTGGCCCTTTAAGGCTTGCCCTTTAAGGCTGGCCCTTTAAGCTGGCCCCTTAAGGCTGGCCCCCTAAGGCTGGCCCTTTAAGGCTGGCCCTTTAAGGCTGGCCCTTTAAGGCTGGCCCTCTAAGGCTGGCCCTTTAAGGCTGGCCCTTTAAGGCTGGCCCTTTAAGCTGGCCCCTTAAGGCTGGCCATCTAAGGCTGGCCCTTTAAGCTGGCCCTTTAAGGCTGGCCCTTTAAGCTGGCCCTTTAAGGCTGGCCCTTTAAGCTGGCCCTTTAAGGCTGGCCCTCTAAGGCTGGCCCTTTAAGACTGGCCTTTTAAGGCTGGCCCTTTAAGCCTGGCCCTTTAAGCTGGCCCCTTAAGGCTGGCCCTTTAAGCTGGCCCTCTAAGGCTGGCCCTTTAAGCTGGCCCTCTAAGGCTGGCCCTTTAAGGCTGGCCCTTTAAGGCTTGCCCTTTAAGGCTGGCCCTTTAAGCTGGCCCTTTAAGGCTGGCCATTTAAGCTGGCCCTTTAAGGCTGGCCCTTTAAGGCTGGCCCTTTAAGCTGGCCCTTTAAGGCTGGCCCTTTAAGGCTGGCCCTTTAAGGCTGGCTCTTTAAGCTGGCCCCTTAAGGCTGGCCCTTTAAGCTGGTCCTCTAAGGCTGGCCCTTTAAGCTGGCCCTTTAAGGCTGGGCCTCTAAGGCTGGACCTCAAAGGCTGGCCCTTTAAGCTGGCCCTTTAAGGCTGGCCCTCTAAGGCTGGCCCTTTAAGGCTGGCCCTTTAAGGCTGGCCCTTTAAGGCTGGCCCTCTAAGGCTGGCCCTTTAAGGCTGGCCCTTTAAGGCTGGCCCTTTAAGCTGGCCCCTTAAGGCTGGCCATCTAAGGCTGGCCCTTTAAGCTGGCCCTTTAAGGCTGGCCCTTTAAGCTGGCCCTTTAAGGCTGGCCCTTTAAGCTGGCCCTTTAAGGCTGGCCCTCTAAGGCTGGCCCTTTAAGGCTGGCCTTTTAAGGCTGGCCCTTTAAGGCTTGCCCTTTAAGGCAGGCCCTCTAAGGCTGGCCCTTTAAGGCTTGCCCTTTAAGGCTGGCCCTTTAAGCTGGCCCCTTAAGGCTGGCCCTTTAAGCTGGCCCTCTAAGGCTGGCCCTTTAAGCTGGCCCTTTAAGGCTGGCCCTTTAAGCTGGCCCTCTAAGGCTGGCCTTTTAAGCTGGCCCTTTAAGGCTGGCCCTTTAAGCTGGCCCTCTAAGGCTGGCCCTTTAAGGCTGGCCCTTTAAGGCTGGCCCTTTAAGGCTGGCCCTTTAAGCTGGCCCCTTAGGGCTGGCCCTCTAAGGCTGGCCCTTTAAGCTGGCCCTTTAAGGCTGGCCCTTTAAGCTGGCCCTTTAAGGCTGGCCCTTTAAGCTGGCCCTTTAAAGCTGGCCCTTTAAGGCTGGCCCTTTAAGGCTGGCCCTTTAAGCTGGCCCCTTAAGGCTGGCCATCTAAGGCTGGCCCTTTAAGCTGGCCCTTTAAGGCTGGCCCTTTAAGCTGGCCCTCTAAGGCTGGCCCTTTAAGGCTGGCCCTTTAAGCTGGCCCCTTAAGGCTGGCCCTCTAAGGCTGGCCCTTTAAGCTGGCCCTTTAAGGCTGGCCCTTTAAGCTGGCCCTCTAAGGCTGGCCCTTTAAGGCTGGCCCTTTAAGCTGGCCCCTTAAGGCTGGCCCTCTAAGGCTGGCCCTTTAAGCTGGCCCTTTAAGGCTGGCCCTTTAAGCTGGCCCTTTAAGGCTGGCCCTTTAAGGCCGGCCCTTTAAACTGGCCCTTTAAGGCTGGCCCTTTAAGGCTGGCCCTTTAAGCTGGCCCTTTAAGGCTGGCCCTTTAACCTGGCCCTTTAAGGCTGGCCCTTTAAGGCTGGCCCTTTAAGGCTGGCCCTTTAAAGCTGGCCCTTTAAGCTGGCCCTCTAAGGCTGGCCCTTTAAGGCTGGCCCTTTAAGCTGGCCCTTTAAGGCTGGCCCTTTAAGGCTGGCCCTTTAAGCTGGCCCTTTAAGGCTGGCCCTTTAAGGCTGGCCCTTTAAGGCTGGCCCTTTAAGCTGGCCCCTTAAGGCTGGCCCTTTAAGCTGGCCCTCTAAGGCTGGCCCTTTAAGCTGGCCCTCTAAGGCTGGCCCTTTAAGGCTTGCCCTTTAAGGCTGGCCCTTTAAGCTGGCCCCTTAAGGCTGGCCCTTTAAGCTGGCCGTTTAAGACTGGCCCTTTAAGCTGGCCCTCTAAGGCTGGCCTTTTAAGCTGGCCCTTTAAGGCTGGCCCTTTAAGCTGGCCCTCTAAGGCTGGCCCTTTAAGGCTGGCCCTTTAAGGCTGGCCCTTTAAAGCTGGCCCTTTAAGCTGGCCCTCTAAGGCTGGCCCTTTAAGGCTGGCCCTTTAAGCTGGCCCTTTAAGGCTGGCCCTTTAAGGCTGGCCCTTTAAGCTGGCCCTTTAAGGCTGGCCCTTTAAGGCTGGCCCTTTAAGGCTGGCCCTTTAAAGCTGGCCCTTTAAGCTGGCCCTCTAAGGCTGGCCCTTTAAGGCTGGCCCTTTAAGCTGGCCCTTTAAGGCTGGCCCTTTAAGGCTGGCCCTTTAAACTGGCCCTTTAAGGCTGGCCCTTTAAGGCTGGCCCTTTAAGGCTGGCCCTTTAAGCTGGCCCCTTAAGGCTGGCCCTTTAAGCTGGCCCTCTAAGGCTGGCCCTTTAAGCTGGCCCTCTAAGGCTGGCCCTTTAAGGCTGGCCCTTTAAGGCTGGCCCTTTAAGCTGGCCCCTTAAGGCTGGCCATCTAAAGCTGGCCCTTTAAGCTGGCCCTTTAAGCTGGCCCTTTAAGGCTGGCCCTTTAAGCTGGCCCTTTAAGGCTGGCCCTTTAAGCTGGCCCTTTAAGGCTGGCCCTCTAAGGCTGGCCCTTTAAGACTGGCCCTTTAAGGCTGGCCCTTTAAGGCTGGCCCTTTAAGGCTGGCCCTTTAAGCTGGCCCTTTAAAGCTGGCCCTTTAAGGCTGGCCCTTTAAGGCTGGCCCTTTAAGCTGGCCCCTTAAGGCTGGCCCTTTTTAGCTGGCCCTCTAAGGCTGGCCCTTTAAGCTGGCCCTCTAAGGCTGGCCCTTTAAGGCTTGCCCCTTAAGGCTGGCCCCCTAAGGCTGGCCCTTTAAGGCTGGCCCTTTAAGGCTGGCCCTTTAAGGCTGGCCCTCTAAGGCTGGCCCTTTAAGGCTGGCCCTTTAAGGCTGGCCCTTTAAGCTGGCCCCTTAAGACTGGCCATCTAAGGCTGGCCCTTTAAGCTGGCCCTTTAAGGCTGGCCCTTTAAGCTGGCCCTTTAAGGCTGGCCCTTTAAGCTGGCCCTTTAAGGCTGGCCCTCTAAGGCTGGCCCTTTAAGACTGGCCTTTTAAGGCTGGCCCTTTAAGGCTGGCCCTTTAAGCTGGCCCCTTAAGGCTGGCCCTTTAAGCTGGCCCTCTAAGGCTGGCCCTTTAAGCTGGCCCTCTAAGGCTGGCCCTTTAAGGCTGGCCCTTTAAGGCTTGCCCTTTAAGGCTGGCCCTTTAAGCTGGCCCCTTAAGGCTGGCCCTTTAAGCTGGCCCTCTAAGGCTGGCCCTTTAAGCTGGCCCTCTAAGGCTGGCCCTTTAAGGCTGGCCCTTTAAGGCTTGCCCTTTAAGGCTGGCCCTTTAAGCTGGCCCTTTAAGGCTGGCCCTTTAAGCTGGCCCTTTAAGGCTGGCCATCTAAGGCTGGCCCTTTAAGCTGGCCCTTTAAGGCTGGCCCTTTATGGCTGGCCCTTTAAGGCTGGCCCTTTAAGCTGGCCCCTTAAGGCTGGCCCTTTAAGCAGGCCCTCTAAGGCTGGCCCTTTAAGCTGGCCCTCTAAGGCTGGCCCTTTAAGGCTTGCCCTTTAAGGCTGGCCCTTTAAGCTGGCCCCTTAAGGCTGGCCCTTTAAGCTGGCCCTTTAAGGCTGGCCCTTTAAGGCTGGCCCTTTAAGCTGGCCCTTTAAAGCTGGCCCTTTAAGGCTGGCCCTTTAAGGCTGGCCCTTTAAGCTGGCCCTTTAAGGCTGGCCCTTTAAGCTGGCCCTCTAAGGCTGGCCCTTTAAGGCTGGCCCTTTAAGCTGGCCCCTTAAGGCTGGCCCTCTAAGGCTGGCCCTTTAAGCTGGCCCTTTAAGGCTGGCCCTTTAAGCTGGCCCTTTAAGGCTGGCCCTTTAAGGCCGGCCCTTTAAACTGGCCCTTTAAGGCTGGCCCTTTAAGGCTGGCCCTTTAAGCTGGCCCTTTAAGGCTGGCCCTTTAACCTGGCCCTTTAAGGCTGGCCCTTTAAGGCTGGCCCTTTAAGGCTGGCCCTTTAAAGCTGGCCCTTTAAGCTGGCCCTCTAAGGCTGGCCCTTTAAGGCTGGCCCTTTAAGCTGGCCCTTTAAGGCTGGCCCTTTAAGGCTGGCCCTTTAAGCTGGCCCTTTAAGGCTGGCCCTTTAAGGCTGGCCCTTTAAGGCTGGCCCTTTAAGCTGGCCCCTTAAGGCTGGCCCTTTAAGCTGGCCCTCTAAGGCTGGCCCTTTAAGCTGGCCCTCTAAGGCTGGCCCTTTAAGGCTTGCCCTTTAAGGCTGGCCCTTTAAGCTGGCCCCTTAAGGCTGGCCCTTTAAGCTGGCCGTTTAAGACTGGCCCTTTAAGCTGGCCCTCTAAGGCTGGCCTTTTAAGCTGGCCCTTTAAGGCTGGCCCTTTAAGCTGGCCCTCTAAGGCTGGCCCTTTAAGGCTGGCCCTTTAAGGCTGGCCCTTTAAGGCTGGCCCTTTAAGCTGGCCCTTTAAAGCTGGCCCTTTAAGGCTGGCCCTTTAAGGCTGGCCCTTTAAGCTGGCCCCTTAAGGCTGGCCCTTTTTAGCTGGCCCTCTAAGGCTGGCCCTTTAAGCTGGCCCTCTAAGGCTGGCCCTTTAAGGCTTGCCCCTTAAGGCTGGCCCCCTAAGGCTGGCCCTTTAAGGCTGGCCCTTTAAGGCTGGCCCTTTAAGGCTGGCCCTCTAAGGCTGGCCCTTTAAGGCTGGCCCTTTAAGGCTGGCCCTTTAAGCTGGCCCCTTAAGACTGGCCATCTAAGGCTGGCCCTTTAAGCTGGCCCTTTAAGGCTGGCCCTTTAAGCTGGCCCTTTAAGGCTGGCCCTTTAAGCTGGCCCCTTAAGGCTGGCCCTTTAAGCTGGCCCTCTAAGGCTGGCCCTTTAAGCTGGCCCTCTAAGGCTGGCCCTTTAAGGCTGGCCCTTTAAGGCTTGCCCTTTAAGGCTGGCCCTTTAAGCTGGCCCCTTAAGGCTGGCCCTTTAAGCTGGCCCTCTAAGGCTGGCCCTTTAAGCTGGCCCTCTAAGGCTGGCCCTTTAAGGCTGGCCCTTTAAGGCTTGCCCTTTAAGGCTGGCCCTTTAAGCTGGCCCTTTAAGGCTGGCCCTTTAAGCTGGCCCTTTAAGGCTGGCCATCTAAGGCTGGCCCTTTAAGCTGGCCCTTTAAGGCTGGCCCTTTATGGCTGGCCCTTTAAGGCTGGCCCTTTAAGCTGGCCCCTTAAGGCTGGCCCTTTAAGCAGGCCCTCTAAGGCTGGCCCTTTAAGCTGGCCCTCTAAGGCTGGCCCTTTAAGGCTTGCCCTTTAAGGCTGGCCCTTTAAGCTGGCCCCTTAAGGCTGGCCCTTTAAGCTGGCCCTTTAAGGCTGGCCCTTTAAGGCTGGCCCTTTAAGCTGGCCCTTTAAAGCTGGCCCTTTAAGGCTGGCCCTTTAAGGCTGGCCCTTTAAGCTGGCCCTTTAAGGCTGGCCCTTTAAGCTGGCCCTCTAAGGCTGGCCCTTTAAGGCTGGCCCTTTAAGCTGGCCCCTTAAGGCTGGCCCTCTAAGGCTGGCCCTTTAAGCTGGCCCTTTAAGGCTGGCCCTTTAAGCTGGCCCTTTAAGGCTGGCCCTTTAAGGCCGGCCCTTTAAACTGGCCCTTTAAGGCTGGCCCTTTAAGGCTGGCCCTTTAAGCTGGCCCTTTAAGGCTGGCCCTTTAACCTGGCCCTTTAAGGCTGGCCCTTTAAGGCTGGCCCTTTAAGGCTGGCCCTTTAAAGCTGGCCCTTTAAGCTGGCCCTCTAAGGCTGGCCCTTTAAGGCTGGCCCTTTAAGCTGGCCCTTTAAGGCTGGCCCTTTAAGGCTGGCCCTTTAAGCTGGCCCTTTAAGGCTGGCCCTTTAAGGCTGGCCCTTTAAGGCTGGCCCTTTAAGCTGGCCCCTTAAGGCTGGCCCTTTAAGCTGGCCCTCTAAGGCTGGCCCTTTAAGCTGGCCCTCTAAGGCTGGCCCTTTAAGGCTTGCCCTTTAAGGCTGGCCCTTTAAGCTGGCCCCTTAAGGCTGGCCCTTTAAGCTGGCCGTTTAAGACTGGCCCTTTAAGCTGGCCCTCTAAGGCTGGCCTTTTAAGCTGGCCCTTTAAGGCTGGCCCTTTAAGCTGGCCCTCTAAGGCTGGCCCTTTAAGGCTGGCCCTTTAAGGCTGGCCCTTTAAAGCTGGCCCTTTAAGCTGGCCCTCTAAGGCTGGCCCTTTAAGGCTGGCCCTTTAAGCTGGCCCTTTAAGGCTGGCCCTTTAAGGCTGGCCCTTTAAGCTGGCCCTTTAAGGCTGGCCCTTTAAGGCTGGCCCTTTAAGGCTGGCCCTTTAAAGCTGGCCCTTTAAGCTGGCCCTCTAAGGCTGGCCCTTTAAGGCTGGCCCTTTAAGCTGGCCCTTTAAGGCTGGCCCTTTAAGGCTGGCCCTTTAAACTGGCCCTTTAAGGCTGGCCCTTTAAGGCTGGCCCTTTAAGGCTGGCCCTTTAAGCTGGCCCCTTAAGGCTGGCCCTTTAAGCTGGCCCTCTAAGGCTGGCCCTTTAAGCTGGCCCTCTAAGGCTGGCCCTTTAAGGCTGGCCCTTTAAGGCTGGCCCTTTAAGCTGGCCCCTTAAGGCTGGCCATCTAAAGCTGGCCCTTTAAGCTGGCCCTTTAAGCTGGCCCTTTAAGGCTGGCCCTTTAAGCTGGCCCTTTAAGGCTGGCCCTTTAAGCTGGCCCTTTAAGGCTGGCCCTCTAAGGCTGGCCCTTTAAGACTGGCCCTTTAAGGCTGGCCCTTTAAGGCTGGCCCTTTAAGGCTGGCCCTTTAAGCTGGCCCTTTAAAGCTGGCCCTTTAAGGCTGGCCCTTTAAGGCTGGCCCTTTAAGCTGGCCCCTTAAGGCTGGCCCTTTTTAGCTGGCCCTCTAAGGCTGGCCCTTTAAGCTGGCCCTCTAAGGCTGGCCCTTTAAGGCTTGCCCCTTAAGGCTGGCCCCCTAAGGCTGGCCCTTTAAGGCTGGCCCTTTAAGGCTGGCCCTTTAAGGCTGGCCCTCTAAGGCTGGCCCTTTAAGGCTGGCCCTTTAAGGCTGGCCCTTTAAGCTGGCCCCTTAAGACTGGCCATCTAAGGCTGGCCCTTTAAGCTGGCCCTTTAAGGCTGGCCCTTTAAGCTGGCCCTTTAAGGCTGGCCCTTTAAGCTGGCCCTTTAAGGCTGGCCCTCTAAGGCTGGCCCTTTAAGACTGGCCTTTTAAGGCTGGCCCTTTAAGGCTGGCCCTTTAAGCTGGCCCCTTAAGGCTGGCCCTTTAAGCTGGCCCTCTAAGGCTGGCCCTTTAAGCTGGCCCTCTAAGGCTGGCCCTTTAAGGCTGGCCCTTTAAGGCTTGCCCTTTAAGGCTGGCCCTTTAAGCTGGCCCCTTAAGGCTGGCCCTTTAAGCTGGCCCTCTAAGGCTGGCCCTTTAAGCTGGCCCTCTAAGGCTGGCCCTTTAAGGCTGGCCCTTTAAGGCTTGCCCTTTAAGGCTGGCCCTTTAAGCTGGCCCTTTAAGGCTGGCCCTTTAAGCTGGCCCTTTAAGGCTGGCCATCTAAGGCTGGCCCTTTAAGCTGGCCCTTTAAGGCTGGCCCTTTATGGCTGGCCCTTTAAGGCTGGCCCTTTAAGCTGGCCCCTTAAGGCTGGCCCTTTAAGCAGGCCCTCTAAGGCTGGCCCTTTAAGCTGGCCCTCTAAGGCTGGCCCTTTAAGGCTTGCCCTTTAAGGCTGGCCCTTTAAGCTGGCCCCTTAAGGCTGGCCCTTTAAGCTGGCCCTTTAAGGCTGGCCCTTTAAGGCTGGCCCTTTAAGCTGGCCCTTTAAAGCTGGCCCTTTAAGGCTGGCCCTTTAAGGCTGGCCCTTTAAGCTGGCCCCTTAAGGCTGGCCCTTTAAGCTGGCCCTCTAAGGCTGGCCTTTAAGCTGGCCCTCTAAGGCTGGCCCTTTAAGGCTTGCCCTTTAAGGCTGGCCCTTTAAGCTGGCCCCTTAAGGCTGGCCCCCTAAGGCTGGCCCTTTAAGGCTGGCCCTTTAAGGCTGGCCCTTTAAGGCTGGCCCTCTAAGGCTGGCCCTTTAAGGCTGGCCCTTTAAGGCTGGCCCTTTAAGCTGGCCCCTTAAGGCTGGCCATCTAAGGCTGGCCCTTTAAGCTGGCCCTTTAAGGCTGGCCCTTTAAGCTGGCCCTCTAAGGCTGGCCCTTTAAGGCTGGCCCTTTAAGGCTTGCCCTTTAAGGCTGGCCCTTTAAGCTGGCCCCTTAAGGCTGGCCCTTTAAGCTGGCCCTCTAAGGCTGGCCCTTTAAGCTGGCCCTCTAAGGCTGGCCCTTTAAGGCTGGCCCTTTAAGGCTTGCCCTTTAAGGCTGGCCCTTTAAGCTGGCCCTTTAAGGCTGGCCCTTTAAGCTGGCCCTTTAAGGCTGGCCATCTAAGGCTGGCCCTTTAAGCTGGCCCTTTAAGGCTGGCCCTTTATGGCTGGCCCTTTAAGGCTGGCCCTTTAAGCTGGCCCCTTAAGGCTGGCCCTTTAAGCAGGCCCTCTAAGGCTGGCCCTTTAAGCTGGCCCTCTAAGGCTGGCCCTTTAAGGCTTGCCCTTTAAGGCTGGCCATTTAAGCTGGCCCCTTAAGGCTGGCCCTTTAAGCTGGCCCTTTAAGGCTGGCCCTTTAAGGCTGGCCCTTTAAGCTGGCCCTTTAAAGCTGGCCCTTTAAGGCTGGCCCTTTAAGGCTGGCCCTTTAAGCTGGCCCCTTAAGGCTGGCCCTTTAAGCTGGCCCTCTAAGGCTGGCCTTTAAGCTGGCCCTCTAAGGCTGGCCCTTTAAGGCTTGCCCTTTAAGGCTGGCCCTTTAAGCTGGCCCCTTAAGGCTGGCCCCCTAAGGCTGGCCCTTTAAGGCTGGCCCTTTAAGGCTGGCCCTTTAAGGCTGGCCCTCTAAGGCTGGCCCTTTAAGGCTGGCCCTTTAAGGCTGGCCCTTTAAGCTGGCCCCTTAAGGCTGGCCATCTAAGGCTGGCCCTTTAAGCTGGCCCTTTAAGGCTGGCCCTTTAAGCTGGCCCTTTAAGGCTGGCCCTTTAAGCTGGCCCTTTAAGGCTGGCCCTCTAAGGCTGGCCCTTTAAGACTGGCCTTTTAAGGCTGGCCCTTTAAGGCTGGCCCTTTAAGCTGGCCCCTTAAGGCTGGCCCTTTAAGCTGGCCCTCTAAGGCTGGCCCTTTAAGCTGGCCCTCTAAGGCTGGCCCTTTAAGGCTGGCCCTTTAAGGCTTGCCCTTTAAGGCTGTCCCTTTAAGCTGGCCCTTTAAGGCTGGCCATTTAAGCTGGCCCTTTAAGGCTGGCCCTTTAAGGCTGGCCCTTTAAGCTGGCCCTTTAAGGCTGGCCCTTTAAGCTGGCCCTTTAAGGCTGGCCCTTTAAGGCTGGCCCTTTAAGGCTGGCTCTTTAAGCTGGCCCCTTAAGGCTGGCCCTTTAAGCTGGTCCTCTAAGGCTGGCCCTTTAAGCTGGCCCTTTAAGGCTGGGCCTCTAAGGCTGGACCTCAAAGGCTGGCCCTTTAAGCTGGCCCTTTAAGGCTGGCCCTCTAAGGCTGGCCCTTTAAGGCTGGCCCTTTAAGGCTGGCCCTTTAAGGCTGGCCCTCTAAGGCTGGCCCTTTAAGGCTGGCCCTTTAAGGCTGGCCCTTTAAGCTGGCCCCTTAAGGCTGGCCATCTAAGGCTGGCCCTTTAAGCTGGCCCTTTAAGGCTGGCCCTTTAAGCTGGCCCTTTAAGGCTGGCCCTTTAAGCTGGCCCTTTAAGGCTGGCCCTCTAAGGCTGGCCCTTTAAGGCTGGCCCTTTAAGGCTGGCCCTTTAAGCTGGCCCCTTAAGGCTGGCCCTTTAAGCAGGCCCTCTAAGGCTGGCCCTTTAAGCTGGCCCTCTAAGGCTGGCCCTTTAAGGCTTGCCCTTTAAGGCTGGCCCTTTAAGCTGGCCCCTTAAGGCTGGCCCTTTAAGCTGGCCCTTTAAGGCTGGCCCTTTAAGGCTGGCCCTTTAAGCTGGCCCTTTAAAGCTGGCCCCCTAAGGCTGGCCCTTTAAGGCTGGCCCTTTAAGGCTGGCCCTTTAAGGCTGGCCCTCTAAGGCTGGCCCTTTAAGGCTGGCCCTTTAAGGCTGGCCCTTTAAGGCTTGCCCTTTAAGGCTGGCCCTTTAAGCTGGCCCCTTAAGGCTGGCCCTTTAAGCTGGCCCTTTAAGGCTGGCCCTTTAAGGCTGGCCCTTTAAGCTGGCCCTTTAAAGCTGGCCCTTTAAGGCTGGCCCTTTAAGGCTGGCCCTTTAAGCTGGCCCCTTAAGGCTGGCCCTTTAAGCTGGCCCTCTAAGGCTGGCCCTTTAAGCTGGCCCTCTAAGGCTGGCCCTTTAAGGCTTGCCCTTTAAGGCTGGCCCTTTAAGCTGGCCCCTTAAGGCTGGCCCCCTAAGGCTGGCCCTTTAAGGCTGGCCCTTTAAGGCTGGCCCTTTAAGGCTGGCCCTCTAAGGCTGGCCCTTTAAGGCTGGCCCTTTAATTCTGGCCCTTTAAGCTGGCCCCTTAAGGCTGGCCATCTAAGGCTGGCCCTTTAAGCTGGCCCTTTAAGGCTGGCCCTTTAAGCTGGCCCTTTAAGGCTGGCCCTTTAAGCTGGCCCTTTAAGGCTGGCCCTTTAAGACTGGCCTTTTAAGGCTGGCCCTTTAAGGCTGGCCTTTTAAGCTGGCCCCTTAAGGCTGGCCCTTTAAGCTGGCCCTCTAAGGCTGGCCCTTTAAGCTGGCCCTCTAAGGCTGGCCCTTTAAGGCTGGCCCTTTAAGGCTTGCCCTTTAAGGCTGGCCCTTTAAGCTGGCCCCTTAAGGCTGGCCCTTTAAGCTGGCCCTCTAAGGCTGGCCCTTTAAGCTGGCCCTCTAAGGCTGGCCCTTTAAGGCTGGCCCTTTAAGGCTTGCCCTTTAAGGCTGGCCCTTTAAGCTGGCCCTTTAAGGCTGGCCCTTTAAGCTGGCCCTTTAAGGCTGGCCATCTAAGGCTGGCCCTTTAAGCTGGCCCTTTAAGGCTGGCCCTTTAAGGCTGGCCCTTTAAGCTGGCCCCTTAAGGCTGGCCCTTTAAGCAGGCCCTCTAAGGCTGGCCCTTTAAGCTGGCCCTCTAAGGCTGGCCCTTTAAGGCTTGCCCTTTAAGGCTGGCCCTTTAAGCTGGCCCCTTAAGGCTGGCCCTTTAAGCTGGCCCTTTAAGGCTGGCCCTTTAAGGCTGGCCCTTTAAGCTGGCCCTTTAAAGCTGGCCCTTTAAGGCTGGCCCTTTAAGGCTGGCCCTTTAAGCTGGCCCTCTAAGGCTGGCCCTTTAAGCTGGCCCTCTAAGGCTGGCCCTTTAAGGCTTGCCCTTTAAGGCTGGCCCTTTAAGCTGGCCCCTTAAGGCTGGCCCCCTAAGGCTGGCCCTTTAAGGCTGGCCCTTTAAGGCTGGCCCTTTAAGGCTGGCCCTCTAAGGCTGGCCCTTTAAGGCTGGCCCTTTAAGGCTGGCCCTTTAAGGCTGGCCCCTTAAGGCTGGCCATCTAAGGCTGGCCCTTTAAGCTGGCCCTTTAAGGCTGGCCCTTTAAGCTGGCCCTTTAAGGCTGGCCCTTTAAGCTGGCCCTTTAAGGCTGGCCCTCTAAGGCTGGCCCTTTAAGACTGGCCTTTTAAGGCTGGCCCTTTAAGGCTGGCCCTTTAAGCTGGCCCCTTAAGGCTGGCCCTTTAAGCTGGCCCTCTAAGGCTGGCCCTTTAAGCTGGCCCTCTAAGGCTGGCCCTTTAAGGCTGGCCCTTTAAGCTGGCCCCTTAAGGCTGGCCCTTTAAGCTGGCCCTTTAAGGCTGGCCCTTTAAGGCTGGCCCTTTAAGCTGGCCCTTTAAAGCTGGCCCTTTAAGGCTGGCCCTTTAAGGCTGGCCCTTTAAGCTGGCCCCTTAAGGATGGCCCTTTAAGCTGGCCCTCTAAGGCTGGCCCTTTAAGCTGGCCCTCTAAGGCTGGCCCTTTAAGGCTTGCCCTTTAAGGCTGGCTCTTTAAGCTGGCCCCTTAAGGCTGGCCCCCTAAGGCTGGCCCTTTAAGGCTGGCCCTTTAAGGCTGGCCCTTTAAGGCTGGCCCTCTAAGGCTGGCCCTTTAAGGCTGGCCCTTTAAGGCTGGCCCTTTAAGCTGGCCCCTTAAGGCTGGCCATCTAAGGCTTGCCCTTTAAGCTGGCCCTTTAAGGCTGGCCCTTTAAGCTGGCCCTTTAAGGCTGGCCCTTTAAGCTGGCCCTTTAAGGCTGGCCCTCTAAGGCTGGCCCTTTAAGACTGGCCTTTTAAGGCTGGCCCTTTAAGGCTGGCCCTTTAAGCTGGCCCCTTAAGGCTGGCCCTTTAAGCTGGCCCTCTAAGGCTGGCCCTTTAAGCTGGCCCTCTAAGGCTGGCCCTTTAAGGCTGGCCCTTTAAGGCTTGCCCTTTAAGGCTGGCCCTTTAAGCTGGCCCTTTAAGGCTGGCCATTTAAGCTGGCCCTTTAAGGCTGGCCCTTTAAGGCTGGCCCTTTAAGCTGGCCCTTTAAGGCTGGCCCTTTAAGCTGGCCCTTTAAGGCTGGCCCTTTAAGGCTGGCCCTTTAAGGCTGGCTCTTTAAGCTGGCCCCTTAAGGCTGGCCCTTTAAGCTGGTCCTCTAAGGCTGGACCTCAAAGGCTGGCCCTTTAAGCTGGCCCTTTAAGGCTGGCCCTCTAAGGCTGGCCCTTTAAGGCTGGCCCTTTAAGGCTGGCCCTTTAAGGCTGGCCCTCTAAGGCTGGCCCTTTAAGGCTGGCCCTTTAAGGCTGGCCCTTTAAGCTGGCCCCTTAAGGCTGGCCATCTAAGGCTGGCCCTTTAAGCTGGCCCTTTAAGGCTGGCCCTTTAAGCTGGCCCTTTAAGGCTGGCCCTTTAAGGCAGGCCCTCTAAGGCTGGCCCTTTAAGGCTTGCCCTTTAAGGCTGGCCCTTTAAGCTGGCCCCTTAAGGCTGGCCCTTTAAGCTGGCCCTCTAAGGCTGGCCCTTTAAGCTGGTCCTTTAAGGCTGGCCCTTTAAGCTGGCCCTCTAAGGCTGGCCTTTTAAGCTGGCCCTTTAAGGCTGGCCCTTTAAGCTGGCCCTCTAAGGCTGGCCCTTTAAGGCTGGCCCTTTAAGGCTGGCCCTTTAAGGCTGGCCCTTTAAGCTGGCCCCTTAGGGCTGGCCCTCTAAGGCTGGCCCTTTAAGCTGGCCCTTTAAGGCTGGCCCTTTAAGCTGGCCCTTTAAGGCTGGCCCTTTAAGCTGGCCCTTTAAAGCTGGCCCTTTAAGGCTGGCCCTTTAAGGCTGGCCCTTTAAGCTGGCCCCTTAAGGCTGGCCATCTAAGGCTGGCCCTTTAAGCTGGCCCTTTAAGGCTGGCCCTTTAAGCTGGCCCTTTAAGGCTGGCCCTCTAAGGCTGGCCCTTTAAGACTGGCCCTTTAAGGCTGGCCCTTTAAGGCTGGCCCTTTAAGCTGGCCCCTTAAGGCTGGCCCTTTAAGCTGGCCCTCTAAGGCTGGCCCTTTAAGCTGGCCCTCTAAGGCTGGCCCTTTAAGCTGGCCATCTAAGGCTGGCCCTTTAAGGCTGGCCCTTTAAGGCTGGCCCTTTAAGGCTGGCCCTTTAAGGCTGGCCCTTTAAGCTGGCCCCTTAAGGCTGGCCCTCTAAGGCTGGCCCTTTAAGCTGGCCCTTTAAGGCTGGCCCTTTAAGCTGGCCCTCTAAGGCTGGCCCTTTAAGGCTGGCCCTTTAAGGCTGGCCCTTTAAGCTGGCCCCTTAAGGCTGGCCCTCTAAGGCTGGCCCTTTAAGCTGGCCCTTTAAGGCTGGCCCTTTAAGCTGGCCCTTTAAGGCTGGCCCTTTAAGGCCGGCCCTTTAAACTGGCCCTTTAAGGCTGGCCCTTTAAGGCTGGCCCTTTAAGCTGGCCCTTTAAGGCTGGCCCTTTAACCTGGCCCTTTAAGGCTGGCCCTTTAAGGCTGGCCCTTTAAGGCTGGCCCTTTAAAGCTGGCCCTTTAAGCTGGCCCTCTAAGGCTGGCCCTTTAAGGCTGGCCCTTTAAGCTGGCCCTTTAAGGCTGGCCCTTTAAGGCTGGCCCTTTAAGCTGGCCCTTTAAGGCTGGCCCTTTAAGGCTGGCCCTTTAAGGCTGGCCCTTTAAGCTGGCCCCTTAAGGCTGGCCCTTTAAGCTGGCCCTCTAAGGCTGGCCCTTTAAGCTGGCCCTCTAAGGCTGGCCCTTTAAGGCTTGCCCTTTAAGGCTGGCCCTTTAAGCTGGCCCCTTAAGGCTGGCCCTTTAAGCTGGCCGTTTAAGGCTGGCCCTTTAAGGCTGGCCCTTTAAGGCTGGCCCTTTAAGGCTGGCCCTTTAAGGCTGGCCCTTTAAGCTGGCCCCTTAAGGCTGGCCATATAAAGCTGGCCCTTTAAGCTGGCCCTTTAAGCTGGCCCTTTAAGGCTGGCCCTTTAAGCTGGCCCTTTAAGGCTGGCCCTTTAAGCTGGCCCTTTAAGGCTGGCCCTCTAAGGCTGGCCCTTTAAGACTGGCCCTTTAAGGCTGGCCCTTTAAGGCTGGCCCTTTAAGCTGGCCCCTTAAGGCTGGCCCTTTAAGCTGGCCCTCTAAGGCTGGCCCTTTAAGCTGGCCCTCTAAGGCTGGCCCTTTAAGGCTGGCCCTTTAAGGCTTGCCCTTTAAGGCTGGCCCTTTAAGCTGGCCCTTTAAGGCTGGCCCTTTAAGCTGGCCCTTTAAGGCTGGCCCTTTAAGGCTGGCCCTTTAAGCTGGCCCTTTAAGGCTGGCCCTTTAAGCTGGCCCTTTAAGGCTGTCCCTTTAAGGCTGGCCCTTTGAGGCTGGCCCTTTCAGCTGGCCCCTTAAGGCTGGCCCTTTAAGCTGGCCCTCTAAGGCTGGCCCTTTAAACTGGCCCTCTAAGGCTGGCCCTCTAAGGCTGGCCCTTTAAGGCTTGCCCTTTAAGGCTGGCGCTTTAAGCTGGCCCCTTAAGGCTGGCCCTTTAAGCTGGCCCTCTAAGGCTGGCCCTTTAAGCTGGCCCTTTAAGGCTGGCCCTTTAAGCTGGCCCTGTAAAGCTGGCCCTCTAAGGCTGGCCCTTTAAGCTGGCCCTTTAAGGCTGGCCCTTTAAGCTGGCCCTCTAAGGCTGGCCCTTTAAGGCTGGCCCTTTAAGCTGGCCCCTTAAGGCTGGCCCTCTAAGGCTGGCCCTTTAAGCTGGCCCTTTAAGGCTGGCCCTTTAAGCTGGCCCTTTAAGGCTGGCCCTTTAAGGCCGGCCCTTTAAGCTGGCCCTATAAGGCTGGCCCTTTAAGCTGGCCCTTTAAGGCTGGCCCTTTAAGCTGGCCCTTTAAGGCTGGCCCTTTAAGGCTGGCCCTTTAAGGCTGGCCCCTTAAGGCTGGCCCTTTAAGCAGGCCCTCTAAGGCTGGCCCTTTAAGCTGGCCCTCTAAGGCTGGCCCTTTAAGGCTTGCCCTTTAAGGCTGGCCCTTTAAGCTGGCCCCTTAAGGCTGGCCCTTTAAGCTGGCCCTTTAAGGCTGGCCCTTTAAGGCTGGCCCTTTAAGCTGGCCCTTTAAAGCTGGCCCTTTAAGGCTGGCCCTTTAAGGCTGGCCCTTTAAGCTGGCCCCTTAAGGCTGGCCCTTTAAGCTGGCCCTCTAAGGCTGGCCCTTTAAGCTGGCCCTCTAAGGCTGGCCCTTTAAGGCTTGCCCTTTAAGGCTGGCCCTTTAAGGCTGGCCCTCTAAGCTGGCCACTTAAGGCTGGCCCTTTAAGCTGGCCCTTTAAGGCTGGCCCTTTAAGGCTGGCCCTTTAAGCTGGCCCCTTAAGGCTGGCCATCTAAGGCTGGCCCTTTAAGCTGGCCCTTTAAGGCTGGCCCTTTAAGCTTTCCCTTTAAGGCTGGCCCTTTAAGCTGGCCCTTTAAGGCTGGTCCTCTAAGGCTGGCCCTTTAAGACTGGCCCTTTAAGGCTGGCCCTTTAAGGCTGGCCCTTTAAGCTGGCCCCTTAAGGCTGGCCCTTTAAGCTGGTCCTCTAAGGCTGGCCCTTTAAGCTGGCCCTTTAAGGCTGGGCCTCTAAGGCTGGACCTCAAAGGCTGGCCCTTTAAGCTGGCCCTTTAAGGCTGGCCCTCTAAGGCTGGCCCTTTAAGGTTGGCCCTTTAAGGCTGGCCCTCTAAGGCTGGCCCTTTAAGGCTGGCCCTTTAAGGCTGGCCCTTTAAGCTGGCCCCTTAAGGCTGGGCATCTAAGGCTGGCCCTTTAAGCTGGCCCTTTAAGGCTGGCCCTTTAAGCTGGCCCTTTAAGGCTGGCCCTTTAAGCTGGCCCTTTAAGGCTTGCCCTCTAAGGCTGGCCCTTTAAGACTGGCCTTTTAAGGCTGGCCCTTTAAGGCTGGCCCTTTAAGCTGGCCCCTTAAGGCTGGCCCTTTAAGCTGGCCCTCTAAGGCTGGCCCTTTAAGCTGGCCCTCTAAGGCTGGCCCTTTAAGGCTGGCCCTTTAAGGCTTGCCCTTTAAGGCAGGCCCTCTAAGGCTGGCCCTTTAAGGCTTGCCCTTTAAGGCTGGCCCTTTAAGCTGGCCCCTTAAGGCTGGCCCTTTAAGCTGGCCCTCTAAGGCTGGCCCTTTAAGCTGGCCCTTTAAGGCTGGCCCTTTAAGCTGGCCCTGTAAAGCTGGCCCTCTAAGGCTGGCCTTTTAAGCTGGCCCTTTAAGGCTGGCCCTTTAAGCTGGCCCTCTAAGGCTGGCCCTTTAAGGCTGGCCCTTTAAGGCTGGCCCTTTAAGCTGGCCCCTTAGGGCTGGCCCTCTAAGGCTGGCCCTTTAAGCTGGCCCTTTAAGGCTGGCCCTGTAAGCTGGCCCTTTAAGGCTGGCCCTTTAAGGCTGGCCCTTTAAGCTGGCCCTTTAAGGCTGGCCCTTTAAGGCTGGCCCTTTAAGGCTGGCCCTTTAAGCTGGCCCTTTAAGGCTGGCCCTTTAAGCTGGCCCTTTAAAGCTGGCCCTTTAAGGCTGGCCCTTTAAGGCTGGCCCTTTAAGCTGGCCCTTTAAGACTGGCCCTTTAAGCTGGCCCTTTAAAGCTGGCCCCTTAAGGCTGGCCATCTAAGGCTGGCCCTTTAAGCTGGCCCTTTAAGCTGGCCCTTTAAGGCTGGCCCTTTAAGCTGGCCCTTTAAGGCTTGCCCTCTAAGGCTGGCCCTTTAAGACTGGCCTTTTAAGGCTGGCCCTTTAAGGCTGGCCCTTTAAGCTGGCCCCTTAAGGCTGGCCCTTTAAGCTGGCCCTCTAAGGCTGGCCCTTTAAGCTGGCCCCTTAAGGCTGGCCCTTTAAGCTGGCCCTCTAAGGCTGGCCCTTTAAGCTGGCCCTCTAAGGCTGGCCCTTTAAGGCTGGCCCTTTAAGGCTTGCCCTTTAAGGCAGGCCCTCTAAGGCTGGCCCTTTAAGGCTTGCCCTTTAAGGCTGGCCCTTTAAGCTGGCCCCTTAAGGCTGGCCCTCTAAGGCTGGCCCTTTAAGCTGGCCCTTTAAGGCTGGCCCTTTAAGCTGGCCCTGTAAAGCTGGCCCTCTAAGGCTGGCCTTTTAAGCTGGCCCTTTAAGGCTGGCCCTTTAAGCTGGCCCTCTAAGGCTGGCCCTTTAAGGCTGGCCCTTTAAGGCTGGCCCTTTAAGCTGGCCCTTTAAGGCTGGCCCTTTAAGGCTGGCCCTTTAAGGCTGGCCCTTTAAGCTGGCCCCTTAAGGCTGGCCCTTTAAGCTGGCCCTCTAAGGCTGGCCCTTTAAGCTGGCCCTCTAAGGCTGGCCCTTTAAGGCTTGCCCTTTAAGGCTGGCCCTTTAAGCTGGCCCCTTAAGGCTGGCCCTTTAAGCTGGCCCTTTAAGGCTGGCCCTTTAAGCTGGCCCTTTAAGGCTGGCCCTTTGGGGCTGGCCCTTTAAGCTGGCCCCTTAAGGCTGGCCCTTTAAGCTGGCCCTTTAAGGCTGGCCCTTTAAGCTGGCCCTTTAAGGCTGGCCCTTTAAGGCTGGCCCTTTAAGCTGGCCCTTTAAGGCTGGCCCTTTAAGCTGGCCCTTTAAGGCTGGCCCTTTAAGGCTGGCCCTTTGAGGCTGGCCCTTTAAGCTGGCCCCTTAAGGCTGGCCCTTTAAGCTGGCCCTCTAAGGCTGGCCCTTTAAGCTGGCCCTCTAAGGCTGGCCCTCTAAGGCTGGCCGTTTAAGGCTTGCCCTTTAAGGCTGGCCCTTTAAGCTGGCCCCTTAAGGCTGGCCCTTTAAGCTGGCCCTCTAAGGCTGGCCCTTTAAGCTGGCCCTTTAAGGCTGGCCCTTTAAGCTGGCCCTGTAAAGCTGGCCCTCTAAGGCTGGCCCTTTAAGCTGGCCCTTTAAGGCTGGCCCTTTAAGCTGGCCCTCTAAGGCTGGCCCTTTAAGGCTGGCCCTTTAAGCTGGCCCCTTAAGGCTGGCCCTCTAAGGCTGGCCCTTTAAGCTGGCCCTTTAAGGCTGGCCCTTTAAGCTGGCCCTTTAAGGCTGGCCCTTTAAGGCCGGCCCTTTAAGCTGGCCCTTTAAGGCTGGCCCTTTAAGCTGGCCCTTTAAGGCTGGCCCTTTAAGCTGGCCCTTTAAGGCTGGCCCTTTAAGGCTGGCCCTTTAAGGCTGGCCCCTTAAGGCTGGCCCTTTAAGCAGGCCCTCTAAGGCTGGCCCTTTAAGCTGGCCCTCTAAGGCTGGCCCTTTAAGGCTTGCCCTTTAAGGCTGGCCCTTTAAGCTGGCCCCTTAAGGCTGGCCCTTTAAGCTGGCCCTTTAAGGCTGGCCCTTTAAGGCTGGCCCTTTAAGCTGGCCCTTTAAGGATGGCCCTTTAAGGCCGGCCCTTTAAGCTGGCCCTTTAAGGCTGGCCCTTTAAGCTGGCCCTTTAAGGCTGGCCCTTTAAGCTGGCCCTTTAAGGCTGGCCCTTTAAGGCTGGCCCTTTAAGGCTGGCCCCTTAAGGCTGGCCCTTTAAGCAGGCCCTCTAAGGCTGGCCCTTTAAGCTGGCCCTCTAAGGCTGGCCCTTTAAGGCTTGCCCTTTAAGGCTGGCCCTTTAAGCTGGCCCCTTAAGGCTGGCCCTTTAAGCTGGCCCTTTAAGGCTGGCCCTTTAAGCTGGCCCTCTAAGGCTGGCCCTTTAAGGCTGGCCCTTTAAGGCTGGCCCTTTAAGCTGGCCCCTTAAGGCTGGCCCTTTAAGCTGGTCCTCTAAGGCTGGCCCTTTAAGCTGGCCCTTTAAGGCTGGGCCTCTAAGGCTGGACCTCAAAGGCTGGCCCTTTAAGCTGGCCCTTTAAGGCTGGCCCTCTAAGGCTGGCCCTTTAAGGCTGGCCCTTTAAGGCTGGCCCTCTAAGGCTGGCCCTTTAAGGCTGGCCCTTTAAGGCTGGCCCTTTAAGCTGGCCACTTAAGGCTGGCCATCTAAGGCTGGCCCTTTAAGATGGCCCTTTAAGGCTGGCCCTTTAAGCTGGCCCTTTAAGGCTGGCCCTTTAAGCTGGCCCTTTAAGGCTGGCCCTCTAAGGCTGGCCCTTTAAGACTGGCCTTTTAAGGCTGGCCCTTTAAGGCTGGCCCTTTAAGCTGGCCCCTTAAGGCTGGCCCTTTAAGCTGGCCCTCTAAGGCTGGCCCTTTAAGCTGGCCCTCTAAGGCTGGCCCATTAAGGCTGGCCCTTTAAGGCTTGCCCTTTAAGGCAGGCCCTCTAAGGCTGGCCCTTTAAGGCTTGCCCTTTAAGGCTGGCCCTTTAAGCTGGCCCCTTAAGGCTGGCCCTTTAAGCTGGCCCTCTAAGGCTGGCCCTTTAAGCTGGCCCTTTAAGGCTGGCCCTTTAAGCTGGCCCTGTAAAGCTGGCCCTCTAAGGCTGGCCTTTTAAGCTGGCCCTTTAAGGCTGGCCCTTTAAGCTGGCCCTCTAAGGCTGGCCCTTTAAGGCTGGCCCTTTAAGGCTGGCCCTTTAAGCTGGCCCCTTAGGGCTGGCCCTCTAAGGCTGGCCCTTTAAGCTGGCCCTTTAAGGCTGGCCCTGTAAGCTGGCCCTTTAAGGCTGGCCCCTTAAGGCTGGCCCTCTAAGGCTGGCCCTTTAAGCTGGCCCTTTAAGGCTGGCCCTTTAAGCTGGCCCTTTAAGGCTGGCCCTTTAAGCTGGCCCTTTAAGGCTGGCCCTTTAAGCTGGCCCTTTAAGGCTGGCCCTCTAAGGCTGGCCCTTTAAGACTGGCCTTTTAAGGCTGGCCCTTTAAGGCTGGCCCTTTAAGCTGGCCCCTTAAGGCTGGCCCTTTAAGCTGGCCCTCTAAGGCTGGCCCTTTAAGCTGGCCCTCTAAGGCTGGCCCTTTAAGGCTGGCCCTTTAAGGCTTGCCCTTTAAGGCAGGCCCTCTAAGGCTGGCCCTTTAAGGCTTGCCCTTTAAGGCTGGCCCTTTAAGCTGGCCCCTTAAGGCTGGCCCTTTAAGCTGGCCCTTTAAGGCTGGCCCTTTAAGCTGGCCCTGTAAAGCTGGCCCTCTAAGGCTGGCCTTTTAAGCTGGCCCTTTAAGGCTGGCCCTTTAAGCTGGCCCTCTAACGCTGGCCCTTTAAGGCTGGCCCTTTAAGGCTGGCCCTTTAAGCTAGCCCCTTAGGGCTGGCCCCTTAAGGCTGGCCCTTTAAGCAGGCCCTCTAAGGCTGGCCCTTTAAGCTGGCCCTCTAAGGCTGGCCCTTTAAGGCTTGCCCTTTAAGGCTGGCCCTTTAAGCTGGCCCCTTAAGGCTGGCCCTTTAAGCTGGCCCTTTAAGGCTGGCCCTTTAAGGCTGGCCCTTTAAGCTGGCCCTTTAAGGCTGGCCCTTTAAGGCCGGCCCTTTAAGCTGGCCCTTTAAGGCTGGCCCTTTAAGCTGGCCCTTTAAGGCTGGCCCTTTAAGCTGGCCCTTTAAGGCTGGCCCTTTAAGGCTGGCCCTTTAAGGCTGGCCCCTTAAGGCTGGCCCTTTAAGCAGGCCCTCTAAGGCTGGCCCTTTAAGCTGGCCCTCTAAGGCTGGCCCTTTAAGGCTTGCCCTTTAAGGCTGGCCCTTTAAGCTGGCCCCTTAAGGCTGGCCCTTTAAGCTGGCCCTTTAAGGCTGGCCCTTTAAGCTGGTCCTCTAAGGCTGGCCCTTTAAGGCTGGCCCTTTAAGGCTGGCCCTTTAAGCTGGCCCCTTAAGGCTGGCCCTTTAAGCTGGTCCTCTAAGGCTGGCCCTTTAAGCTGGCCCTTTAAGGCTGGGCCTCTAAGGCTGGACCTCAAAGGCTGGCCCTTTAAGCTGGCCCTTTAAGGCTGGCCCTCTAAGGCTGGCCCTTTAAGGCTGGCCCTTTAAGGCTGGCCCTCTAAGGCTGGCCCTTTAAGGCTGGGCCTTTAAGGCTGGGCCTTTAAGCTGGCCACTTAAGGCTGGCCATCTAAGGCTGGCCCTTTAAGATGGCCCTTTAAGGCTGGCCCTTTAAGCTGGCCCTTTAAGGCTGGCCCTTTAAGCTGGCCCTTTAAGGCTGGCCCTCTAAGGCTGGCCCTTTAAGACTGGCCTTTTAAGGCTGGCCCTTTAAGGCTGGCCCTTTAAGCTGGCCCCTTAAGGCTGGCCCTTTAAGCTGGCCCTCTAAGGCTGGCCCTTTAAGCTGGCCCTCTAAGGCTGGCCCATTAAGGCTGGCCCTTTAAGGCTTGCCCTTTAAGGCAGGCCCTCTAAGGCTGGCCCTTTAAGGCTTGCCCTTTAAGGCTGGCCCTTTAAGCTGGCCCCTTAAGGCTGGCCCTTTAAGCTGGCCCTCTAAGGCTGGCCCTTTAAGCTGGCCCTTTAAGGCTGGCCCTTTAAGCTGGCCCTGTAAAGCTGGCCCTCTAAGGCTGGCCTTTTAAGCTGGCCCTTTAAGGCTGGCCCTTTAAGCTGGCCCTCTAAGGCTGGCCCTTTAAGGCTGGCCCTTTAAGGCTGGCCCTTTAAGCTGGCCCCTTAGGGCTGGCCCTCTAAGGCTGGCCCTTTAAGCTGGCCCTTTAAGGCTGGCCCTGTAAGCTGGCCCTTTAAGGCTGGCCCTTTAAGGCTGGCCCTTTAAGCTGGCCCTTTAAGGCTGGCCCTTTAAGGCTGGCCCTTTAAGGCTGGCCCTTTAAGCTGGCCCTTTAAGGCTGGCCCTTTAAGCTGGCCCTTTAAAGCTGGCCCTTTAAGGCTGGCCCTTTAAGGCTGGCCCTTTAAGCTGGCCCCTTAAGGCTGGCCATCTAAGGCTGGCCCTTTAAGCTGGCCCTTTAAGGCTGGCCCTTTAAGCTGGCCCTTTAAGCTGGCCCTTTAAGGCTGGCCCTCTAAGGCTGGCCCTTTAAGACTGGCCCTTTAAGGCTGGCCCTTTAAGGCTGGCCCTTTAAGCTGGCCCCTTAAGGCTGGCCCTTTAAGCTGGCCCTCTAAGGCTGGCCCTTTAAGCTGGCCCTCTAAGGCTGGCCCTTTAAGCTGGCCATCTAAGGCTGGCCCTTTAAGGCTGGCCCTTTAAGGCTGGCCCTTTAAGCTGGCCCCTTAAGGCTGGCCCTCTAAGGCTGGCCCTTTAAGCTGGCCCTTTAAGGCTGGCCCTTTAAGCTGGCCCTTTAAGGCTGGCCCTTTAAGCTGGCCCTTTAAGGCTGGCCCTTTAAGCTGGCCCTTTAAGGCTGGCCCTCTAAGGCTGGCCCTTTAAGACTGGCCTTTTAAGGCTGGCCCTTTAAGGCTGGCCCTTTAAGCTGGCCCCTTAAGGCTGGCCCTTTAAGCTGGCCCTCTAAGGCTGGCCCTTTAAGCTGGCCCTCTAAGGCTGGCCCTTTAAGGCTGGCCCTTTAAGGCTTGCCCTTTAAGGCAGGCCCTCTAAGGCTGGCCCTTTAAGGCTTGCCCTTTAAGGCTGGCCCTTTAAGCTGGCCCCTTAAGGCTGGCCCTTTAAGCTGGCCCTCTAAGGCTGGCCCTTTAAGCTGGCCCTTTAAGGCTGGCCCTTTAAGCTGGCCCTGTAAAGCTGGCCCTCTAAGGCTGGCCTTTTAAGCTGGCCCTTTAAGGCTGGCCCTTTAAGCTGGCCCTCTAACGCTGGCCCTTTAAGGCTGGCCCTTTAAGGCTGGCCCTTTAAGCTAGCCCCTTAGGGCTGGCCCTCTAAGGCTGGCCCTTTAAGCTGGCCCTTTAAGGCTGGCCCTGTAAGCTGGCCCTTTAAGGCTGGCCCTTTAAGGCTGGCCCTTTAAGCTGGCCCTTTAAGGCTGGCCTTTTAAGGCTGGCCCTTTAAGGCTGGCCCTTTAAGCTGGCCCTTTAAGGCTGGCCCTTTAAGCTGGCCCTTTAAGGCTGGCCCTTTAAGCTGGCCCTTTAAAGCTGGCCCTTTAAGGCTGGCCCTTTAAGCTGGCCCCTTAAGGCTGGCCATCTAAGGCTGGCCCTTTAAGCTGGCCCTTTAAGGCTGGCCCTTTAAGCTGGCCCTTTAAGGCTGGCCCTCTAAGGCTGGCCCTTTAAGACTGGCCCTTTAAGGCTGGCCCTTTAAGCTGGCCCCTTAAGGCTGGCCCTTTAAGCTGGCCCTCTAAGGCTGACCCTTTAAGCTGGCCCTCTAAGGCTGGCCCTTTAAGCTGGCCATCTAAGGCTGGCCCTTTAAGGCTGGCCCTTTAAGGCTGGCCCTTTAAGGCTGGCCCTTTAAGGCTGGCCCTTTAAGCTGGCCCCTTAAGGCTGGCCCTCTAAGGCTGGCCCTTTAAGCTGGCCCCTTAAGGCTGGCCCTTTAAGCTGGCCCTCTAAGGCTGGCCCTTTAAGCTGGCCCTCTAAGGCTGGCCCTTTAAGGCTTGCCCTTTAAGGCTGGCCCTTTAAGCTGGCCCCTTAAGGCTGGCCCTTTAAGCTGGCCCTTTAAGGCTGGCCCTTTAAGGCTGGCCCTTTAAGGCTGGCCCTTTAAGGCTGGCCCTTTAAGGCTGGCCCTTTAAGCTGGCCCTTTAAGGCTGGCCCTCTAAGGCTGGCCCTTTAAGACTGGCCCTTTAAGGCTGGCCCTTTAAGGCTGGCCCTTTAAGCTGGCCCCTTAAGGCTGGCCCTTTAAGCTGGCCCTCTAAGGCTGGCCCTTTAAGCTGGCCCTCTAAGGCTGGCCCTTTAAGGCTGGCCCTTTAAGGCTTGCCCTTTAAGGCTGGCCCTTTAAGCTGGCCCTTTAAGGCTGGCCCTTTAAGCTGGCCATCTAAGGCTGGCCCTTTAAGGCTGGCCCTTTAAGGCTGGCCCTTTAAGGCTGGCCCTTTAAGCTGGCCCCTTAAGGCTGGCCCTCTAAGGCTGGCCCTTTAAGCTGGCCCTTTAAGGCTGGCCCTTTAAGCTGGCCCTTTAAGGCTGGCCCTTTAAGATGGCACTTTAAGGCTGGCCCTTTAAGCTGGCCCCTTAAGGCTGGCCCTTTAAGCTGGCCCTCTAAGGCTGGCCCTTTAAGCTGGCCCTCTAAGGCTGGCCCTTTAAGGCTTGCCCTTTAAGGCTGGCCCTTTAAGCTGGCCCCTTAAGGCTGGCCCTTTAAGCTGGCCCTTTAAGGCTGGCCCTTTAAGGCTGGCCCTTTAAGGCTGGCCCTTTAAGCTGGCCCTTTAAGGCTGGCCCTCTAAGGCTGGCCCTTTAAGACTGGCCCTTTAAGGCTGGCCCTTTAAGGCTGGCCCTTTAAGCTGGCCCCTTAAGGCTGGCCCTTTAAGCTGGCCCTCTAAGGCTGGCCCTTTAAGCTGGCCCTCTAAGGCTGGCCCTTTAAGGCTGGCCCTTTAAGGCTTGCCCTTTAAGGCTGGCCCTTTAAGCTGGCCCTTTAAGGCTGGCCCTTTAAGCTGGCCCTTTAAGGCTGGCCCTTTTAGACTGGCCCTTTAAGCTGGCCCTTTAAGGCTGGCCCTTTAAGCTGGCCCTTTAAGGCTGGCCCTTTAAGGCTGGCCCTTTGAGGCTGGCCCTTTAAGCTGGCCCCTTAAGGCTGGCCCTTTAAGCTGGCCCTCTAAGGCTGGCCCTTTAAGCTGGCCCTCTAAGGCTGGCCCTCTAAGGCTGGCCCTTTAAGGCTTGCCCTTTAAGGCTGGCCCTTTAAGCTGGCCCCTTAAGGCTGGCCCTTTAAGCTGGCCCTCTAAGGCTGGCCCTTTAAGCTGGCCCTTTAAGGCTGGCCCTTTAAGCTGGCCCTCTAAGGCTGGCCCTTTAAGGCTGGCCCTTTAAGCTGGCCCCTTAAGGCTGGCCCTCTAAGGCTGGCCCTTTAAGCTGGCCCTTTAAGGCTGGCCCTTTAAGCTGGCCCTTTAAGGCTGGCCCTTTAAGGCCGGCCCTTTAAGCTGGCCCTTTAAGGCTGGCCCTTTAAGCTGGCCCTTTAAGGCTGGCCCTTTAAGCTGGCCCTTTAAGGCTGGCCCTTTAAGGCTGGCCCTTTAAGGCTGGCCCTTTAAGCTGGCCCCTTTAGGCTGGCCGTTTAAGCAGGCCCTCTAAGGCTGGCCCTTTAAGCTGGCCCTCTAAGGCTGGCCCTTTAAGCTGGCCCCTTAAGGCTGGCCCTTTAAGCTGGCCCTTTAAGGCTGGCCCTTTAAGATGGCCCTTTAAGGCTGGCCCTCTAAGGCTGGCCCTTTAAGACTGGCCCTTTAAGGCTGGCCCTTTAAGGCTGGCCCTTTAAGCTGGCCCCTTAAGGCTGGCCCTTTAAGCTGGCCCTCTAAGGCTGGCCCTTTAAGCTGGCCCTCTAAGGCTGGCCCTTTAAGGCTGGCCCTTTAAGGCTTGCCCTTTAAGGCTGGCCCTTTAAGCTGGCCCTTTAAGCTGGCCCTTTAAGGCTGGCCCTTTAAGCTGGCCCTTTAAGGCTGGCCATCTAAGTCTGGCCCTTTAAACTGGCCCTTTAAGGCTGGGCCTCTAAGGCTGGACCTCAAAGGCTGGCCCTTTAAGCTGGCCCTTTAAGGCTGGCCCCCTAAGGCTGGCCCTTTAAGGCTGGCCCTTTAAGGCTGGCCCTTTAAGGCTGGCCCTCTAAGGCTGGCCCTTTAAGGCTGGCCCTTTAAGGCTGGCCCTTTAAGCTGGCCCCTTAAGGCTGGCCATCTAAGGCTGGCCCTTTAAGCTGGCCCTTTAAGGCTGGCCCTTTAAGCTGGCCCTTTAAGGCTGGCCCTTTAAGCTGGCCCTTTAAGGCTGGCCCTCTAAGGCTGGCCCTTTAAGGCTGGCCCTTTAAGGCTGGCCCTCTAAGGCTGGCCCTTTAAGGCTGGCCCTTTAAGGCTGGCCCTTTAAGCTGGCCCTTTAAGGCTGGCCCTTTAAGCTGGCCCTTTAAGGCTGGCCCTTTAAGCTGGCCCTTTAAGGCTGGCCCTCTAAGGCTGGCCCTTTAAGACTGGCCTTTTAAGGCTGGCCCTTTAAGGCTGGCCCTTTAAGCTGGCCCCTTAAGGCTGGCCCTTTAAGCTGGCCCTCTAAGGCTGGCCCTTTAAGCTGGCCCTCTAAGGCTGGCCCTTTAAGGCTGGCCCTTTAAGGCTTGCCCTTTAAGGCAGGCCCTCTAAGGCTGGCCCTTTAAGGCTTGCCCTTTAAGGCTGGCCCTTTATGCTGGCCCCTTAAGGCTGGCCCTTTAAGCTGGCCCTCTAAGGCTGGCCATCTAAGGCTGGCCCTTTAAGCTGGCCCTTTAAGGCTGGCCCTTTAAGCTGGCCCTTTAAGGCTGGCCCTCTAAGGCTGGCCCTTTAAGACTGGCCCTTTAAGGCTGGCCCTTTAAGCTGGCCCCTTAAGGCTGGCCCTTTAAGCTGGCCCTCTAAGGCTGGCCCTTTAAGCTGGCCCTCTAAGGCTGGCCCTTTAAGCTGGCCATCTAAGGCTGGCCCTTTAAGGCTGGCCCTTTAAGGCTGGCCCTTTAAGGCTGGCCCTTTAAGCTGGCCCCTTAAGGCTGGCCCTCTAAGGCTGGCCCTTTAAGCTGGCCCTTTAAGGCTGGCCCTTTAAGCTGGCCCTCTAAGGCTGGCCCTTTAAGGCTGGCCCTTTAAGGCTGGCCCTTTAAGCTGGCCCCTTAAGGCTGGCCCTCTAAGGCTGGCCCTTTAAGCTGGCCCTTTAAGGCTGGCCCTTTAAGCTGGCCCTTTAAGGCTGGCCCTTTAAGGCCGGCCCTTTAAACTGGCCCTTTAAGGCTGGCCCTTTAAGGCTGGCCCTTTAAGCTGGCCCTTTAAGGCTGGCCCTTTAAGGCTGGCCCTTTAAGGCCGGCCCTTTAAACTGGCCCTTTAAGGCTGGCCCTTTAAGGCTGGCCCTTTAAGCTGGCCCTTTAAGGCTGGCCCTTTAAGCTGGCCCTTTAAGGCTGGCCCTTTAAGGCTGGCCCTTTAAGGCTGGCCCTTTAAAGCTGGCCCTTTAAGCTGGCCCTCTAAGGCTGGCCCTTTAAGCTGGCCCTTTAAGGCTGGCCCTTTAAGGCTGGCCCTTTAAGGCTGGCCCTTTAAGGCTGGCCCTTTAAGCTGGCCCTTTAAGGCTGGCCCTTTAAGCTGGCCCTCTAAGGCTGGCCCTTTAAGCTGGCCCTCTAAGGCTGTCCCTTTAAGGCTTGCCCTTTAAGCTGGCCCTTTAAGGCTGGCCCTTTAAGCTGGCCCTTTAAGGCTGGCCCTTTAAGCTGGCCCTTTAAGCTGGCCCTCTAAGGCTGGCCCTTTAAGACTGGCCTTTTAAGGCTGGCCCTTTAAGGCTGGCCCTTTAAGCTGGCCCCTTAAGGCTGGCCCTTTAAGCTGGCCCTTTAAGGCTGGCCCTTTAAGCTGGCCCTTTAAGGCTGGCCCTTTAAGCTGGCCCTCTAAGGCTGGCCCTTTAAGCTGGCCCTCTAAGGCTGTCCCTTTAAGGCTGGCCCTTTAAGCTGGCCCTTTAAGGCTGGCCCTTTAAGCTGGCCCTTTAAGGCTGGCCCTTTAAGCTGGCCCCTTAAGGCTGGCCCTTTAAGCTGGCCCTTTAAGGCTGGCCCTTTAAGGCTGGCCCTTTAAGGCTGGCCCTTTAAGGCTGGCCCTTTAAGCTGGCCCTTTAAGGCTGGCCCTTTGAGGCTGGCCCTTTAAGCTGGCCCCTTAAGGCTGGCCCTTTAAGCTGGCCCTCTAAGGCTGGCCCTTTAAGCTGGCCCTCTAAGGCTGGCCCTCTAAGGCTGGCCCTTTAAGGCTTGCCCTTTAAGGCTGGCCCTTTAAGCTGGCCCCTTAAGGCTGGCCCTTTAAGCTGGCCCTCTAAGGCTGGCCCTTTAAGCTGGCCCTTTACGCTGGCCCTGTAAAGCTGGCCCTCTAAGGCTGGCCCTTTAAGCTGGCCCTTTAAGGCTGGCCCTTTAAGCTGGCCCTCTAAGGCTGGCCCTTTAAGGCTGGCCCTTTAAGCTGGCCCCTTAAGGCTGGCCCTCTAAGGCTGGCCCTTTAAGCTGGCCCTTTAAGGCTGGCCCTTTAAGCTGGCCCTTTAAGGCTGGCCCTTTAAGGCCGGCCCTTTAAGCTGGCCCTTTAAGGCTGGCCCTTTAAGCTGGCCCTTTAAGGCTGGCCCTTTAAGCTGGCCCTTTAAGGCTGGCCCTTTAAGGCTGGCCCTTTAAGGCTGGCCCTTTAAGCTGGCCCCTTAAGGCTGGCCCTTTAAGCAGGCCCTCTAAGGCTGGCCTTTTAAGCTGGCCCTCTAAGGCTGGCCCTTTAAGCTGGCCCCTTAAGGCTGGCCCTTTAAGCTGGCCCTTTAAGGCTGGCCCTTTAAGCTGGCCCTTTAAAGCTGGCCCTTTAAGGCTGGCCCTTTAAGCTGGCCCCTTAAGGCTGGCCCTTTAAGCTGGCCCTCTAAGGCTGGCCCTTTAAGCTGGCCCTCTAAGGCTGGCCCTTTAAGCTGGCCCTCTAAGGCTGGCCCTTTAAGGCTTGCCCTTTAAGGCTGGCCCTTTAAGCTGGCCCCTTAAGGCTGGCCCTTTAAGCTGGCCCTTTAAGGCTGGCCCTTTAAGGCTGGCCCTTTAAGGCTGGCCCTTTAAGGCTGGCCCTTTAAGGCTGGCCCTTTAAGGCTGGCCCTTTAAGCTGGCCCCTTAAGGCTGGCCATCTAAGGCTGGCCCTTTAAGCTGGCCCTTTAAGGCTGGCCCTTTAAGCTGGCCTTTTAAGGCTGGCCCTTTAAGCTGGCCCTTTAAGGCTGGTCCTCTAAGGCTGGCCCTTTAAGACTGGCCCTTTAAGGCTGGCCCTTTAAGGCTGGCCCTTTAAGCTGGCCCCTTAAGGCTGGCCCTTTAAGCTGGCCCTCTAAGGCTGGCCCTTTAAGCTGGCCCTCTAAGGCTGGCCCTTTAAGGCTGGCCCTTTAAGGCTTGCCCTTTAAGGCTGGCCCTTTAAGCTGGCCCTTTAAGGCTGGCCATCTAAGTCTGGCCCTTTAAACTGGCCCTTTAAGGCTGGGCCTCTAAGGCTGGACCTCAAAGGCTGGCCCTTTAAGCTGGCCCTTTAAGGCTGCCCCCCTAAGGCTGGCCCTTTAAGGCTGGCCCTTTAAGGCTAGCCCTTTAAGGCTGGCCCTCTAAGGCTGGCCCTTTAAGGCTGGCCCTTTAAGGCTGGCCCTTTAAGCTGGCCCCTTAAGGCTGGCCATCTAAGGCTGGCCCTTTAAGCTGGCCCTTTAAGGCTGGCCCTTTAAGCTGGCCCTTTAAGGCTGGCCCTCTAAGGCTGGCCCTTTAAGACTGGCCTTTTAAGGCTGGCCCTTTAAGGCTGGCCCTTTAAGCTGGCCCCTTAAGGCTGGCCCTTTAAGCTGGCCCTCTAAGGCTGGCCCTTTAAGCTGGCCCTCTAAGGCTGGCCCTTTAAGGCTGGCCCTTTAAGGCTTGCCCTTTAAGGCTGGCCCTTTAAGCTGGCCCTTTAAGGCTGGCCATTTAAGCTGGCCCTTTAAGGCTGGCCCTTTAAGGCTGGCCCTTTAAGCTGGCCCTTTAAGGCTGGCCCTTTAAGCTGGCCCTTTAAGGCTGGCCCTTTAAGGCTGGCCCTTTAAGGCTGGCCCTTTAAGCTGGCCCCTTAAGGCTGGCGCATTAAGCAGGCCCTCTAAGGCTGGCCCTTTAAGCTGGCCCTCTAAGGCTGGCCCTTTAAGCTGGCCCCTTAAGGCTGGCCCTTTAAGCTGGCCCTTTAAGGCTGGCCCTTTAAGATGGCCCTTTAAGGCTGGCCCTCTAAGGCTGGCCCTTTAAGACTGGCCCTTTAAGGCTGGCCCTTTAAGGCTGGCCCTTTAAGCTGGCCCCTTAAGGCTGGCCCTTTAAGCTGGCCCTCTAAGGCTGGCCCTTTAAGCTGGCCCTCTAAGGCTGGCCCTTTAAGACTGGCCCTTTAAGGCTGGCCCTTTAAGGCTGGCCCTTTAAGCTGGCCCCTTAAGGCTGGCCCTTTAAGCTGGCCCTCTAAGGCTGGCCCTTTAAGCTGGCCCTCTAAGGCTGGCCCTTTAAGGCTTGCCCTTTAAGGCTGGCCCTTTAAGCTGGCCCTTTAAGGCTGGCCATCTAAGTCTGGCCCTTTAAACTGGCCCTTTAAGGCTGGGCCTCTAAGGCTGGACCTCAAAGGCTGGCCCTTTAAGCTGGCCCTTTAAGGCTGGCCCCCTAAGGCTGGCCCTTTAAGGCTGGCCCTTTAAGGCTGGCCCTTTAAGGCTGGCCCTCTAAGGCTGGCCCTTTAAGGCTGGCCCTTTAAGGCTGGCCCTTTAAGCTGGCCCTTTAAGGCTGGCCATCTAAGGCTGGCCCTTTAAGCTGGCCCTTTAAGGCTGGCCCTTTAAGCTGGCCCTTTAAGGCTGGCCCTTTAAGCTGGCCCTTTAAGGCTGGCCCTCTAAGGCTGGCCCTTTAAGACTGGCCTTTTAAGGCTGGCCCTTTAAGGCTGGCCCTTTAAGCTGGCCCCTTAAGGCTGGCCCTTTAAGCTGGCCCTCTAAGGCTGGCCCTTTAAGCTGGCCCTCTAAGGCTGGCCCTTTAAGGCTGGCCCTTTAAGGCTTGCCCTTTAAGGCTGGCCCTTTAAGCTGGCCCTTTAAGGCTGGCCATTTAAGCTGGCCCTTTAAGGCTGGCCCTTTAAGGCTGGCCCTTTAAGCTGGCCCTTTAAGGCTGGCCCTTTAAGCTGGCCCTTTAAGGCTGGCCCTTTAAGGCTGGCCCTTTAAGGCTGGCCCTTTAAGCTGGCCCCTTAAGGCTGGCCCTTTAAGCAGGCCCTCTAAGGCTGGCCCTTTAAGCTGGCCCTCTAAGGCTGGCCCTTTAAGCTGGCCCCTTAAGGCTGGCCCTTTAAGCTGGCCCTTTAAGGCTGGCCCTTTAAGATGGCCCTTTAAGGCTGGCCCTCTAAGGCTGGCCCTTTAAGACTGGCCCTTTAAGGCTGGCCCTTTAAGGCTGGCCCTTTAAGCTGGCCCCTTAAGGCTGGCCCTTTAAGCTGGCCCTCTAAGGCTGGCCCTTTAAGCTGGCCCTCTAAGGCTGGCCCTTTAAGGCTGGCCCTTTAAGGCTTGCCCTTTAAGGCTGGCCCTTTAAGCTGGCCCTTTAAGGCTGGCCATCTAAGTCTGGCCCTTTAAACTGGCCCTTTAAGGCTGGGCCTCTAAGGCTGGACCTCAAAGGCTGGCCCTTTAAGCTGGCCCTTTAAGGCTGGCCCCCTAAGGCTGGCCCTTTAAGGCTGGCCCTTTAAGGCTGGCCCTTTAAGGCTGGCCCTCTAAGGCTGGCCCTTTAAGGCTGGCCCTTTAAGGCTGGCCCTTTAAGCTGGCCCCTTAAGGCTGGCCATCTAAGGCTGGCCCTTTAAGCTGGCCCTTTAAGGCTGGCCCTTTAAGCTGGCCCTTTAAGGCTGGCCCTTTAAGCTGGCCCTTTAAGGCTGGCCCTCTAAGGCTGGCCCTTTAAGACTGGCCTTTTAAGGCTGGCCCTTTAAGGCTGGCCCTTTAAGCTGGCCCCTTAAGGCTGGCCCTTTAAGCTGGCCCTCTAAGGCTGGCCCTTTAAGCTGGCCCTCTAAGGCTGGCCCTTTAAGGCTGGCCCTTTAAGGCTTGCCCTTTAAGGCTGGCCCTTTAAGCTGGCCCTTTAAGGCTGGCCATTTAAGCTGGCCCTTTAAGGCTGGCCCTTTAAGGCTGGCCCTTTAAGCTGGCCCTTTAAGGCTGGCCCTTTAAGCTGGCCCTTTAAGGCTGGCCCTTTAAGGCTGGCCCTTTAAGCTGGCCCCTTAAGGCTGGCCCTTTAAGCAGGTCCTCTAAGGCTGGCCCTTTAAGCTGGCCCTTTAAGGCTGGGCCTCTAAGGCTGGACCTCAAAGGCTGGCCTTTTAAGCTGGCCCTTTAAGGCTGGCCCTCTAAGGCTGGCCCTTTAAGGCTGGCCCTTTAAGGCTGGCCCTCTAAGGCTGGCCCTTTAAGGCTGGCCCTTTAAGGCTGGCCCTTTAAGCTGGCCCTTTAAGGCTGGCCCTTTAAGCTGGCCCTTCAAGCTGGCCCTTTAAGGCTGGCCCTTTAAGCTGGCCCTTTAAGGCTGGCCCTTTAAGCTGGCCCTTTAAGGCTGGCCCTCTAAGGCTGGCCCTTTAAGACTGGCCTTTTAAGGCTGGCCCTTTAAGGCTGGCCCTTTAAGCTGGCCCCTTAAGGCTGGCCTTTTAAGCTGGCCCTCTAAGGCTGGCCCTTTAAGCTGGCCCTCTAAGGCTGGCCCTTTAAGCTGGCCCTCTAAGGCTGGCCCTTTAAGGCTGGCCCTTTAAGGCTTGCCCTTTAAGGCAGGCCCTCTAAGGCTGGCCCTTTAAGGCTTGCCCTTTAAGGCTGGCCCTTTAAGCTGGCCCCTTAAGGCTGGCCCTTTAAGCTGGCCCTCTAAGGCTGGCCCTTTAAGCTGGCCCTTTAAGGCTGGCCCTTTAAGCTGGCCCTGTAAAGCTGGCCCTCTAAGGCTGGCCTTTTAAGCTGGCCCTTTAAGGCTGGCCCTTTAAGCTGGCCCTCTAAGGCTGGCCCTTTAAGGCTGGCCCTTTAAGGCTGGCCCTTTAAGCTGGCCCCTTAGGGCTGGCCCTCTAAGGCTGGCCCTTTAAGCTGGCCCTTTAAGGCTGGCCCTGTAAGCTGGCCCTTTAAGGCTGGCCCTTTAAGGCTGGCCCTTTAAGCTGGCCCTTTAAGGCTGGCCCTTTAAGGCTGGCCCTTTAAGGCTGGCCCTTTAGGCTGGCCCTTTAAGGCTGGCCCTTTAAGCTGGCCCTTTAAAGCTGGCCCTTTAAGGCTGGCCCTTTAAGGCTGGCCCTTTAAGCTGGCCCCTTAAGGCTGGCCATCTAAGGCTGGCCCTTTAAGCTGGCCCTTTAAGGCTGGCCCTTTAAGCTGGCCCTTTAAGGCTGGCCCTCTAAGGCTGGCCCTTTAAGACTGGCCCTTTAAGGCTGGCCCTTTAAGCTGGCCCCTTAAGGCTGGCCCTTTAAGCTGGCCCTCTAAGGCTGGCCCTTTAAGCTGGCCCTTTAAGCTGGCCATCTAAGGCTGGCCCTTTAAGGCTGGCCCTTTAAGGCTGGCCCTTTAAGCTGGCCCCTTAAGGCTGGCCCTCTAAGGCTGGCCCTTTAAGCTGGCCCTTTAAGGCTGGCCCTTTAAGCTGGCCCTCTAAGGCTGGCCCTTTAAGGCTGGCCCTTTAAGGCTGGCCCTTTAAGCTGGCCCCTTAAGGCTGGCCCTCTAAGGCTGGCCCTTTAAGCTGGCCCTTTAAGGCTGGCCCTTTAAGCTGGCCCTTTAAGGCTGGCCCTTTAAGGCCGGCCCTTTAAACTGGCCCTTTAAGGCTGGCCCTTTAAGGCTGGCCCTTTAAGCTGGCCCTTTAAGGCTGGCCCTTTAAGCTGGCCCTTTAAGGCTGGCCCTTTAAGGCTGGCCCTTTAAGGCTGGCCCTTTAAGGCTGGCCCTTTAAGGCTGGCCCTTTAAAGCTGGCCCTTTAAGCTGGCCCTCTAAGGCTGGCCCTTTAAGGCTGGCCCTTTAAGCTGGCCCTTTAAGGCTGGCCCTTTAAGGCTGGCCCTTTAAGCTGGCCCTCTAAGGCTGGCCCTTTAAGCTGGCCCTCTAAGGCTGGCCCTTTAAGGCTTGCCCTTTAAGGCTGGCCCTTTAAGCTGGCCCCTTAAGGCTGGCCCTTTAAGCTGGCCCTTTAAGGCTGGCCCTTTAAGGCTGGCCCTTTAAGGCTGGCCCTTTAAGGCTGGCCCTTTAAGCTGGCCCTTTAAGGCTGGCCCTTTGAGGCTGGCCCTTTAAGCTGGCCCCTTAAGGCTGGCCCTTTAAGCTGGCCCTCTAAGGCTGGCCCTTTAAGCTGGCCCTCTAAGGCTGGCCCTCTAAGGCTGGCCCTTTAAGGCTTGCCCTTTAAGGCTGGCCCTTTAAGCTGGCCCCTTAAGGCTGGCCCTTTAAGCTGGCCCCTTAAGGCTGGCCCTTTAAGCAGGCCCTCTAAGGCTGGCCCTTTAAGCTGGCCCTCTAAGGCTGGCCCTTTAAGCTGGCCCCTTAAGGCTGGCCCTTTAAGCTGGCCCTTTAAGGCTGGCCCTTTAAGCTGGCCCTTTAAAGCTGGCCCTTTAAGGCTGGCCCTTTAAGCTGGCCCCTTAAGGCTGGCCCTTTAAGCTGGCCCTCTAAGGCTGGCCCTTTAAGCTGGCCCTCTAAGGCTGGCCCTTTAAGGCTTGCCCTTTAAGGCTGGCCCTTTAAGCTGGCCCCTTAAGGCTGGCCCTTTAAGCTGGCCCTTTAAGGCTGGCCCTTTAAGGCTGGCCCTTTAAGGCTGGCCCTTTAAGGCTGGCCCTTTAAGGCTGGCCCTTTAAGGCTGGCCCTTTAAGCTGGCCCCTTAAGGCTGGCCATCTAAGGCTGGCCCTTTAAGCTGGCCCTTTAAGGCTGGCCCTCTAAGGCTGGCCCTTTAAGGCTGGCCCTTTAAGGCTGGCCCTTTAAGCTGGCCCTTTAAGGCTGGCCCTTTAAGCTGGCCCTTCAAGCTGGCCCTTTAAGGCTGGCCCTTTAAGCTGGCCCTTTAAGGCTGGCCCTTTAAGCTGGCCCTTTAAGGCTGGCCCTCTAAGGCTGGCCCTTTAAGACTGGCCTTTTAAGGCTGGCCCTTTAAGGCTGGCCCTTTAAGCTGGCCCCTTAAGGCTGGCCTTTTAAGCTGGCCCTCTAAGGCTGGCCCTTTAAGCTGGCCCTCTAAGGCTGGCCCTTTAAGCTGGCCCTCTAAGGCTGGCCCTTTAAGGCTGGCCCTTTAAGGCTTGCCCTTTAAGGCAGGCCCTCTAAGGCTGGCCCTTTAAGGCTTGCCCTTTAAGGCTGGCCCTTTAAGCTGGCCCCTTAAGGCTGGCCCTTTAAGCTGGCCCTCTAAGGCTGGCCCTTTAAGCTGGCCCTTTAAGGCTGGCCCTTTAAGCTGGCCCTGTAAAGCTGGCCCTCTAAGGCTGGCCTTTTAAGCTGGCCCTTTAAGGCTGGCCCTTTAAGCTGGCCCTCTAAGGCTGGCCCTTTAAGGCTGGCCCTTTAAGGCTGGCCCTTTAAGCTGGCCCCTTAGGGCTGGCCCTCTAAGGCTGGCCCTTTAAGCTGGCCCTTTAAGGCTGGCCCTGTAAGCTGGCCCTTTAAGGCTGGCCCTTTAAGGCTGGCCCTTTAAGCTGGCCCTTTAAGGCTGGCCCTTTAAGGCTGGCCCTTTAAGGCTGGCCCTTTAGGCTGGCCCTTTAAGGCTGGCCCTTTAAGCTGGCCCTTTAAAGCTGGCCCTTTAAGGCTGGCCCTTTAAGGCTGGCCCTTTAAGCTGGCCCCTTAAGGCTGGCCATCTAAGGCTGGCCCTTTAAGCTGGCCCTTTAAGGCTGGCCCTTTAAGCTGGCCCTTTAAGGCTGGCCCTCTAAGGCTGGCCCTTTAAGACTGGCCCTTTAAGGCTGGCCCTTTAAGCTGGCCCCTTAAGGCTGGCCCTTTAAGCTGGCCCTCTAAGGCTGGCCCTTTAAGCTGGCCCTTTAAGCTGGCCATCTAAGGCTGGCCCTTTAAGGCTGGCCCTTTAAGGCTTGCCCTTTAAGGCTGGCCCTTTAAGCTGGCCCCTTAAGGCTGGCCCTTTAAGCTGGCCCCTTAAGGCTGGCCCTTTAAGCAGGCCCTCTAAGGCTGGCCCTTTAAGCTGGCCCTCTAAGGCTGGCCCTTTAAGCTGGCCCCTTAAGGCTGGCCCTTTAAGCTGGCCCTTTAAGGCTGGCCCTTTAAGCTGGCCCTTTAAAGCTGGCCCTTTAAGGCTGGCCCTTTAAGCTGGCCCCTTAAGGCTGGCCCTTTAAGCTGGCCCTCTAAGGCTGGCCCTTTAAGCTGGCCCTCTAAGGCTGGCCCTTTAAGGCTTGCCCTTTAAGGCTGGCCCTTTAAGCTGGCCCCTTAAGGCTGGCCCTTTAAGCTGGCCCTTTAAGGCTGGCCCTTTAAGGCTGGCCCTTTAAGGCTGGCCCTTTAAGGCTGGCCCTTTAAGCTGGCCCCTTAAGGCTGGCCATCTAAGGCTGGCCCTTTAAGCTGGCCCTTTAAGGCTGGCCCTTTAAGCTGGCCTTTTAAGGCTGGCCCTTTAAGCTGGCCCTTTAAGGCTGGTCCTCTAAGGCTGGCCCTTTAAGACTGGCCCTTTAAGGCTGGCCCTTTAAGCTGGCCCCTTAAGGCTGGCCCTTTAAGCTGGCCCTCTAAGGCTGGCCCTTTAAGCTGGCCCTCTAAGGCTGGCCCTTTAAGGCTGGCCCTTTAAGGCTTGCCCTTTAAGGCTGTCCCTTTAAGCTGGCCCTTTAAGGCTGGCCATCTAAGTCTGGCCCTTTAAACTGGCCCTTTAAGGCTGGGCCTCTAAGGCTGGACCTCAAAGGCTGGCCCTTTAAGCTGGCCCTTTAAGGCTGGCCCCCTAAGGCTGGCCCTTTAAGGCTGGCCCTTTAAGGCTGGCCCTTTAAGGCTGGCCCTTTAAGGCTGGCCCTCTAAGGCTGGCCCTTTAAGGCTGGCCCTTTAAGGCTGGCCCTTTAAGCTGGCCCCTTAAGGCTGGCCATCTAAGGCTGGCCCTTTAAGCTGGCCCTTTAAGGCTGGCCCTTTAAGCTGGCCCCTTAAGGCTGGCCCTTTAAGCTGGCCCTCTAAGGCTGGCCCTTTAAGCTGGCCCCTTAAGGCTGGCCCTTTAAGCTGGCCCTCTAAGGCTGGCCCTTTAAGCTGGCCCTCTAAGGCTGGCCCGTTAAGGCTTGCCCTTTAAGGCTGGCCCTTTAAGGCTGGCCCTTTAAGCTGGCCCTTTAAGGCTGGCCATCTAAGTCTGGCCCTTTAAACTGGCCCTTTAAGGCTGGGCCTCTAAGGCTGGACCTCAAAGGCTGGCCCTTTAAGCTGGCCCTTTAAGGCTGGCCCCCTAAGGCTGGCCCTTTAAGGCTGGCCCTTTAAGGCTGGCCCTTTAAGGCTGGCCCTCTAAGGCTGGCCCTTTAAGGCTGGCCCTTTAAGGCTGGCACTTTAAGCTGGCCCCTTAAGGCTGGCCATCTAAGGCTGGCCCTTTAAGCTGGCCCTTTAAGGCTGGCCCTTTAAGCTGGCCCTTTAAGGCTGGCCCTTTAAGCTGGCCCTCTAAGGCTGGCCCTTTAAGACTGGCCTTTTAAGGCTGGCCCTTTAAGGCTGGCCCTTTAAGCTGGCCCCTTAAGGCTGGCCCTTTAAGCTGGCCCCTTAAGGCTGGCCCTTTAAGCTGGCCCTCTAAGGCTGGCCCTTTAAGCTGGCCCTCTAAGGCTGGCCCTTTAAGGCTTGCCCTTTAAGGCTGGCCCTTTAAGGCTGGCCCTTTAAGGCTGGCCCTTTAAGCTGGCCCCTTAAGGCTGGCCATCTAAGGCTGGCCCTTTAAGCTGGCCCTTTAAGGCTGGCCCTTTAAGCTGGCCCTTTAAGGCTGGCCCTTTAAGCTGGCCCTTTAAGGCTGGCCCTCTAAGGCTGGCCCTTTAAGCTGGCCCTTTAAGCTGGCCCTGTAAAGCTGGCCCTCTAAGGCTGGCCTTTTAAGCTGGCCCTTTAAGGCTGGCCCTTTAAGCTGGCCCTTCTTCTTCTTCTTCTTCTTAATTTATTTCAGACATGAATACTATGTTACATTATTCTTTCTCACATATGCACTTACAATATCTATTTATATATATATATATATATATATATACATACACAAATATATACATACATATACATACACAAATATCTACATACATACATATATACATATATACACATACACATACATGCATACACACAACACCTCATTACTACACATGTCTGAAAAGGAGCAGGAAGAAGCAAAGCTTATTAAATCCTACCCCTTCTCCACGCCATAGCAGTTACCAATTCAATAAGTTTTTTTTTTTTTTTGTTTGCTTTTTTATTCCACACTTATGACAAAACAACAAAAGAAGAGTGGGAACATCGGACACCCCAGCAAAACCCCAGAACATTGCTGAAGCACACCACCAACCCCGCCAGTCAACCCACCTGGCCCCGACCCCCCTAGCCCCTGAGTGCACCCACCGAGTGCCCAGCACCCCAGCAGTCCCCGCACACCCCGCTGCCCTCCAATAAGACGCCATTTTGGCTGAACCCACAAGTATGTGTGATCCCTGGGCGGGCCTACATTTGGATGGATTGTTTGTTCTGTTATCCAACAGACCTCTTCCTCGTGCCACAGACATGTTACCAACATGTGGTCAACGTGACACCCGATGTCCAACCATCATTTACCTCATTATTGTGAGGCCACACGGAATGCTCCCATAAGAAGCACCCACCAAGCCCGGGCGCCCACAGCGCCATCTGCGGCTATTGAGGCCCCAGCCCCGCCAGAGAGCAGCAAGCAGCTGCTGAAGCACCTGAGACCCAGACTCACACCCCCAGTAGCCAGGGGAGGCCAGACAAGGCAGGGTCCACTTTACGAGGCCACAGCACACTCCCGCCCTTCCCAGAGCTTCACCTAGATGCCCGACATCACCCCCCCCTCATGTTGTCTGCCTATAAATGATGTTACCATGATGTAAACATAACAACTGGATTTGTTGCAACTTGGCTCACAGCAACTGTTATGTAATCTATACAATGCGGTTTACAATTTGCTTTCTGGTACTCATGATTCCCTTTCATATTTACTCATAAGATTGTTTATAAATAGTTGTTTAAATCTATTTAGCGTATCACAAGTTTTCATCTTTAAATCTAAATTATTCCATATATCTACTCCGTTGATTGACATACATCTTTGCTTTACATTTGTTCGTACTTTCCCTTTTGTATACACACTCATTCCTCGTAGGTCATATTGACTAGTACGAATCTGAAACATCCCCTGGACAACATTTGGGAGCATGTTTTTATTTACCTTAAACATCATTTGCGCAGTTTTGAAATCAACTAGGTCATAAAATTTTACAATTTGTGAATGTAAATAGAATTTACTTGTTGGTGCTTGGTAAGCAGCTTGATTGATTATCCTTATTATTCTCTTTTGCATCATGTAAATTGGTTTTGCAATGGTTTTGTAGGTGTGTCCCCAGATTTCAATGCCATAGACAATATATGGCTCTATAAAAGTTCGATATAGTAATTGTAGAGAGTGTTTATTGAGGATATACTTTAGTTTATATAGTATTGCGATTACTTTTGATATTTTGTTTTTTATATGATTTATATGTGATTTCCAGTTGAGTTTGTCATCTACAATAATTCCTAAAAATTTGCTTTCCTTTACGCGTTCAATTTCCGTATTCTCTATTTTAATTTGTGTTTGTTTTATTTTTTTATAGTTTCCAAATATAATATATTTGGTTTTATGTAGGTTTAATGATAATTTATTTGTGGCGAGCCATCTTTTTATGGTTCCGAGCTCCCTCTGCACTGTAACCAGGAGATGTTCCAGATCCCCACCAGTACATAATACATTTGTGTCATCGGCAAACAAAACAAAATGTAACAGCTTAGACACTTTACAGATGTCATTCATATATATAATAAATAATTTAGGACCCAGCACAGAACCTTGTGGTACCCCGCATGTCACATTCAGTAGATCAGATTTATTATCATTTAGTTGCACATATTGTTGTCTATTATTTAAATAATCTTGTAACCACCTTAGTGCTATACCTCTGATCCCATATCTTTCCAGCTTCTTTATTAATAAGTTGTGGTCAATAGTATCGAATGCTTTTTGTAAGTCCATAAAAATACCAATTGCATATTCCTTATTATCTATTGCTGTCGCTATTTTTTCTGTAAGTTCCATGACTGCTAATGTCGTAGATCGCTTTGATCTGAACCCATATTGATGTTCAGTTAGTACTTTTTGTGTTTCTATAAAGTGATCAAGTCTATGGTTAAAAAGTTTCTCTAAAATTTTGGAGAATTGTGGAAGTATAGAGATGGGTCTATAATTAGCGAATATATGTTTATTTTCGGTTTTATATATTGGAATGACTTTTGCTATTTTCATTTGATTAGGAAATATGCCTGTTTGAAATGACTGGTTGCAAATATGGGTCAGAGGTGTAGCTATACAATCTACAACTTCTTTTACTAATTGCATATCAATGCCAGTATAGTCAACTGATTTTTTGTTTTTACATGTATTTACCACATCCACAAGTTCTCTTTCAGTTATTTTCTTGAGGAAGATGGTATTTGGATTTACCTTAATAATATTCTCATCTACATCTTGAGTTGCTGTTGGGTGTACAATTTCTTTTGACAAGTCATGGCCCATATTCACAAAATAGTTGTTAAAGCCATTTGTAATTTCATTAGCTTTGGTTATATGTGGCTGATTCTCTTTAGTAAAGTAATTAGGATAATATAATTTAGTAACTCCTTTTTTAATAATAGTATTAAGCACTTTCCATAAACTCTGTGTGTCATTTTTGTGCTCTTCTAATTGTCTATGATAGTAATCCTTCTTATTGGTTCTCAATATGCTAATTAATTTATTTTTATATTTTTTATATTTATTCTCAGCTTCCTTTGTTCTTGACTGCAGAAACTGTTTGTAAAGTAGGTTTTTCTTTTTACACGCATTTTCCAAACCCCTTGTCATCCAAGGCTTTTCACATTGTATTTTCTTCTTTTTTGTTGTAATGGGACAATGTTTATCATATAATTTGGTAAAAGTTGCCAGAAATTCTTCGTATGCTTTATTAGGGTCATTGTTTGAGTAAATACCTGTCCATCTTTGCTCTTTTAAGTCCTTCTTAAGTGCTTCTATGGATTCAGTTGTTCTATATCTTATGTTGTAGGTATCAGAGTTTGCCTGTGTTTGGGTGTCATATGAACATTGTACTGTTATGAATACAGGTAAATGGTCACTGATGTCATTAAGAAGAAGTCCACTTACTATTTTTTTCTCCATTGCATTGGTAAATATATTATCTATTAGTGTTGCAGTGTCTGTTGTTATTCTACTAGGTTTTAATATGGTAGGAAATAAATTTACACTGTACAGTGATTCAATATAGCTTTTTGTCTTATTGTGTTTATGTGGGTTTAATAGATCTATGTTAAAGTCACCACAGACAATTACCATTTTTCTATCATTCATCTTATGATACATTTCAATAAGTTTATCATTAAATACATCTATACAAGATCCTGGTGTTCTGTAGATGCAACTTATTATTATGTTACTGGTTTTCCCCATATCTATTTCTATTGTGACACATTCCATGATGTTTTCTATTTGCACTGACATATGCTCAATTTTTTTATACTTTAAATCACTGCTCACAAATAGGGCAACTCCTCCTCCCTTCTTATTGCTCCGATTTGTGGTAAATAATTCATACCCATCTAAACTAACATCAGCTTCTTTCTCACTGTCCAACCAAGTCTCTGATATTGCAATCACGTTAAAGGTAGGAATTTGTTTTAAATAGTCCCTGATTTTGGTGAAGTTTCTACTCAAACTTCTGCTGTTGAAGTGTATGACTGAAAAGGTTCCATCCATTAATTTTTTTTCTGTAAATGTCTCATCTGTGTAGTAGTCACAGCTACAGTTAATTGTGTTATAATGATGATTTTCTGAATCAATACTATTGTCTATATCATACATCTTGTGTTCAGTGTATGCAAAAGTTTCCAAATTCAGCTGTTCTAAATCATGATGTTCACTGCTCACGCTGTCTGCCACAGTCTCAATCAGTCCATCATCGTCTAAATCACTGAAGGGAAGTCTATATTCATTGTTCAGTTCCATTATTGGCATCATAGTGTATCATATAAACACAGTTATAATTTGGGATAAATGCACTTTTGTTCATACCCTCATTTACCTCATATATTTCACTCATAATATCAATATCTATATTTATATATGCATCCATGTTCTAATATATGCCCATTTTCTATATCCCACCACAACATATTGTCCATAGCCTGTCTTTCAATCAATTATAACAACAATTGTTCATTTCCTTCTTCTAAGTTGTTCAAGGTCTTTCAAGTCTCTTATCATCCTCGGCTGTGACCCTTCTTGTTCTCTTATCCATATGTTGCCATTTCTGGTCCATGTTGCGAAAATGCTTTTTTGTTTTCTTAGCATCCTTGCCTCTCGTGCAATGTCCCCATTTTTCTTTGTCAAGTGCTCATTTAAGTATACATTTGTACCTTTAAGTTTCTTTGCTTGCATTAACAGTTCATTCCTATGCTTTCTACTGATAAATCTTATGATGATAGCCGGTTTCTCCTTCTCTGTCTTTCTGGGTAATACGTGACAGATAGATATATCAGCACTTTGAATGCTTATGTTCTTACTGTGCAGAAATCCCACTACTTGTTGCTCCAGTGTCAGTAGTTCTTCCCGTGGTGCATCTTCTGTTGTCTCCAAGTTAGCTGTAGCTCGTGCGTAAGTTTGGTGTCGCGTTTCCAGACCTGTTAGTACCAAGTTGTCTCTTTTCGTGTATTGTTCCAATTCGTCCACCCTCTGCTCCAGCACAATAATCCTTCTGTCTTTTTCCATTAGCATAGCCTTCAAGGTTTTTACTTCCTCCACCAGTCCAATTAGTCGTTCCTGTTGTGATGTTAGCTTTGCAAGCTCACCAGACATAAAATTCAATGCTTTTTTAATCTCTTCCATGTCGTCAGCTGCTGCCGTGTCCTTATCTTTGTCCCGTGTATTGCTTCTCCCACTAGGCATTCTCGTTTCACTAGTCAGTGATTTGAGGGGGGGTAAATAATAATAATAATAATAGTCCGGTGTCTTCCGGGTTTGCGTAAAGCTTCACTCATTTCCCGGTAAGTCAGCATGATGTATTTTGTATGGATGAATTCATTGAAATCTCAAGATATATGATGGTTTGGCAGTAGTTTTAAAGCTCAGTCCGCTATATTGTCAAAAGTGTCACTCTTGTATTTTTTTCCTCTTATACAGCATGATACTCCAAAACAATTAGCTGCACCACATACAGTTGAAATAAAAGTCTATGGTCACGTCGCGGTAAAACAGTTCAACTTTGCAACAACTTTTCACTCCTTTCCCGGTCAGCAAGCATGATGTATTTGGTGTCAATGGATTGGTTGAAATCTCAAGATTCATATAATACCACTGGTTTGGTGCTACCTTTGAGTCCGCTAGATTGTCAAACATGTCCATGTTGCATTTTTCTCTCTTATGCAGTACGCTAGGAGCCTCCAGCACGCTAGGCCTAATGTTTGTAAACATTGCCAATCATGAATTGTTATTAGTAAGGATCATTTGAGATGGTTATGTTTTAATGTGATGTTTTGCTTAATGTCTATAGCCTGTACTATTTACAGCATCATTTAGTTTGTTTTTGTAACCCACATGGAAGTTATGCATCCTTGGAAAATAATGAAAATATATTTTATAATCAAATGATGATTATGAATATTTCTATCATATAAAAATATTCCCCGGTCTTTTATAACGTCCGTGAATGCAACCCAGTCACATGACGGAAGACGGAACGTTCTTCCGCTTGCGCTGCGTCTCAGCCAATCAGGTTCGCCAGGGCCGCAATCAAATACACCGGTGCGCTCTCCCTCACACACACTGGTGAGGAGACAGGCTACAGGACGCTGCTCACACGGTTAGTCTCGAACAAACTACTTCAACTTATATATATTGTTGATCGTTCTCTAAAACTTTGTGCATTATAAAACTTGTAGAAGCCGCGTGCCGTCGCTGCAGACATCTGGGTTCTAGCGGGGACTGAATTACGAGGGAATCGGTGAGTCTGGATGCTATTGTTGCGTGTGGTTAGCTTATGTAGCGTTAGCATATCAATGCGATCGGCAACCAACTTCGCTGCTGTAATGCGATTCATTGTTATGCTAACCCCCAAAACGATAATCAAACTTTTTAACTTGATTAACTGTTTAAATATTGAGCCACTGCTTTTGATTACTGTGTATTCTGAATGTTATGCACCTTAAATTGCATTTTAAAACAATCCTCTTTAAAGCTAAACCGGGGTTGATCATTGAAAATGTATTTTTATATTCTGATTTTGCATACTGATTCATTGATTTGTGTACACTGAGCTAGCTGATGATAATTATGACTGATTTACTGATAGTGGTCCTGTCTGTGATATACAGGCCAGGTGTGCCTGGTTGGGGACCCCGAGGCGAGCTAGACCCAAAGAGAACCGAACCACTTCAACATCCTCCTGCGGTCTGGTAGGGGTGTTGGCAGCCAGTTCTCTCCCACCTATGCACTGGTCACTTTATCTGTTCACATATGAACTCTGTTGCGCGCGATCATGGACAATTTCCACATATACCATGGACTCTGGGTTCCTATGAGATGGACATTCGCTCCACACATTGTTGTGGCCACTGACCCTTTATTGTGAATACTGTGATTTTGTGCTTTGTGTGATTTGAAGGGCGTTTACACCCTGGACTGTGCTGAACCACTGTTGAATTGTGATTTCTTTATTTGTAAGAAACAAATGAACTAGATTGAAAGACTGAAGTGCACTTCATCAAACAGCTATAGGAATTCCCAAAACCTCTATACCATTTTACTGCCGTTTGTAAATATTGTCAATAATTTGTCACTGTTTGCACTTAAAGCAAATAATAAGGCACCAAGCCACTTAAAAGTACATTTTGTGTCTTGTGTGATATTACTGTACCTCAACCTCCCTAGAGCCGAGCATAGATCTTCTGAGCTAGTCCGTACTTGTATTTAATTCATCTTGACCTTTTCTTGCATTTCTCATACGTATATGCTACATTTTCACAAAATGCAATTTGATATTGTAATACTTACTGTAATACATTACCGTTGTGGTGTACTGGCCACCGGTCCAGGGTGTACCCCGCCTCTCGCCCCCAAGTCAGCCGTACTATGTACTATGTACTATGTACTATGTACTATGACTGTTGTGATCAGAGGTGTAAATGTTCAGAAATCCTATGTGTTTGATTGTAGGACCTTCTGGGCTGTGACCTGTCTGAGACTTCAGGACCATAGACAGCGATGGTCACAGACTGAGTGCTGTCAGTCTTAAAGGTACTATATGTAAGAAATGTGTAGATTGATTGATTTTTGAAAAAATGGGACATGGGAGATGATAGCCGTATGGCTAATTTGCACTTCCCATTGGCAGCTTGGTTTTGAACATATAAATCACATTATTCATAAAACATGCAAGGTTATGTGTTTCATGCGTATTACTATATTGCAACTTGCCCAAGTGCACACTAGATGCTGTAAAGTGCTATTTTCATTTGACAATTCTCCAAACATTTTACAATCATGAAATACCAACAATGGTCATTTTATAATACTGAGAGAACTAGACTCTAAAAATGATTCATGGGATTAGTTAGTTGAGCTTAAAATCAAGAGCTTTTTCAACATAAAAGAATAAGGTTGTTACATGGACTTATTATAACAAGTTGGTAACTTATTTGAAGAAGTTGGTCCAGCTGAAAATATGGGCTTAGTTAGTTGAGTTGAGTTAAAATCAAGAGCTTTTTCAACATAAAACGATAAACTTGTGTCACTGACTTATTAAAACAAGTTGTTAACTTATTTGAAGAAGTTGGCCCAGCTGAAAATAGAAAAATAGAAATGTTAACTTAAATATGTATGTATATTTTGAAGCAAACTTTTGAACAAATTCAAATACAAAAACTTTATCTGTCCCCAGGGGTAATTCAAAGGCCACATTAAACATGCCGTTTCAAAACAAGAGCACCGCTCATGTTTCATGTTCATAGTAATGGGAGCTTTTATTTTGAAAAAATCAGGGAAGACGTTCTATTGTACGATGTCTCCGAGATGTCAGGACCAAACGTTTCTCCGAATTTTCTGGATGAAGGTAAGCTACAGGGTCACATTCTCACTTAAAAGGTTGTTAAAACTTGATGAAATGACATATTCCCACAGCTAGAGCCAAATGTTCAACAGCTTTCAGAAGCTGCTCTGCTCCTGCTCCTGCTTCTGGTTTTATCCTGCAATCACGTACAGAGAGGAGCCAGACTGCGACTGCTATTAATGCCTGTTGGAAAATCCCCAAAATCCCAAGAAAAAAACAAGAGTTTCTATGGAGCAATACGAGGTAAGTAACTGTTTTTGCTTTATTTTGTTCATAACGGCTACTAACTGTATCAGCAAATGTTGCACTAATTCGTGTTAACGCAGACATCATTGAAATGAAGCTAATGTAGCCATTTTGTAAAATGGTAGCTTCATAGCTGCCTATAACTGCATGTTACAAAACTTTAGAACTGAAGCTGTTCATAAATGTCCTTTTGCCCGCGCTCTCTCGCCCAGCGCCGCCCCTCGACCGTTTATCGTCAGACAAAGACGTCTGTGGCAGCCGAACGATTTGAATTAGCGGTAAACGTTAGTTAGTATATCACTCTTATCAAGGTAAGAGAAATGAGTGTATTGTTTTGTTCACATTTTTTCCAAGTTTGGACTACATTGATGAAGTTTGGCCAGCTAGTAGTTTCTGTTTTAAGTGACGTGTTGGTGTGTGTCTATGAGAGGTTAAGGCACCCACATTAGTTGTAGATACGCCATAGAACAAGTTTCCTTTTAGTAAGGCTGCAGTAGGCCTGGCTATTTTTCTCTTTTGCTATTGAGACAGGTGGCATTTTCTGAAGTTAGGAATGAATGTATACACACAAAATGTGTGTATAGTGGTGTGTAGTGTTTTTTTTTTCTCATTTAGCTCACTTTAAAAGTCCAAAATATTGTGAAGCAGTTCAACCATATTTCAAATCCTTTAGAACCCAAGACAAAGGATCATTTTTGTGCAGTTGGTTGCAAGCACATTTTTCACACTTTTTCCATCTTCAATTTAGAAACACATCATAGGCAATATATTTTTCCAAGTCATGCTGCACACGCTGTAAGCACTAAAGCTATGAATCACTAAACAATTCCAAATGTCATGAAAAAATTCAAAGCCGTTTAAATAGAGCTTTGTTTAGTTTTAAAAATGAATTGGACCTGTAAACTTGTGTCAAGAAAAAGTGATCTTTGAAAGCATTATAGGCTTAGACCATGGTGGCCATGGTGGAGAACTTCTCCCTTGCCTCCATTGGGAGCGTTATTGGGAGCGTTATTGCTCGTTTAAAACATGGGGCAGCCTGAGAACCCATCTGTCAAGAAGCCATTCAACTCGTGAGACAGGGACACGCAGAGAAGTTCTGTCTTTGAAATGTTCATGTTGCTCTTTAAACACCATCTCCACAGAAAGAGAATACTTTGAACACATTGGCCGTCATTTAAAAAAGCAGGAAACAGTGTCTTGTGTTTTTGAAAATTGCTCTTGCTCTCAAAACAAACATTTCTGGAACATTTGCCTCTCATAGGAGCCGGAAACACACTCCTCATTCCCTGGATGACTTCAAGCCTGAGCTCTTGCAGAGGTACTGTATGTTCATCTTTCAAATACAGGGGTCCTTTTGATATGATCCTTTTGACGAGGATATGGAGGTTACAGTGAGTGAAGATCCTGAAGATGAAGAAATGAGAGAACTGCCACTGCAACTTCATTGAAAAAAATGTAGCCCACCTGCTGTTGAAAATGGAAAGCATATTCAATGTACCACAAAGGTGTATTCATGAGTTAGTGGAAGAACTGCACTTTATTTCTTCATCAGCTTCAGGTCCTCTTTTGAAAGATATTTTACAGTCATGCTTAAAGAGGCATAATTGTTGATGATGTGATCATCTCAGAGATGGCGACAGACCTATCTGTGCAAGTCTAAGCCAATGACATTAGCTCTAGGACATACTGCTCCTCTTTCCACCTTTCCACCTACAAAAGAAGGGAGCATTTTTCCATGGTGGAACCTACAGAATATCTAATCATGTCTTCTCAGTTCTTCTCAGGGAGAAGAAAAGTTTCCAACATGTACCAATTTGAAAGTCCTTGCATGAGGTTTTGAAGAAAAAAAGAGATCCAGGATTTGCTCAAACATAGCTCTGAAGCAGACAGCAGCTCTGACACTCACTACAATTCATTTCATGATGGCATACATTTGAAAAACAATAAATTGCTATGAGAAAAGAATCCAGCCATTTCTCTCATTCTGTATGTGGATGATTTTGAAGTGTGTAATCCACTTGGCACATCAAGAAAAAAACACAAAATGACTGCTGTGTATTGGGTTTTAGCCAATGTGCCACCATTGCTCAGATCCTCGCTCACATCAATCTACCTTGCCATTCTCTGCAAGGCTGATGATGTTCAAAAGTTTGGCTATAGTGCTGTGTTAGAACCACTGCTTAAGGACCTTCCTTGCCAGCCTAGAAGAAGAAGGACTTTACATTCCTTCAATAGGTCTACGAGTCAAAGGTACTGTGTATTGTGTCGTTGCAGATAACCTTGGTGCCCACTCTATTGGAGGGTTTGTGGAGAGCTTCTCACGTCTCACAAGTACACACACCTGCAGGTTCTGTCTTGGAGAAAGATCTCAATTCCAGGTGAGTGAAGTTAAAACAGGAACAACACAAGAGCACAGGTTGCATGTTCAGACAGCACAGAGAGATACAAGTGCATTCTTCTCATTGTTATGGAGTAAAGAGACAGTGCCCACTGACTGACAAACTCAAATATTTCAATGTTTTATCTGGCTATCCACCTGATTTGCTACATGATCTCTTTGAAGGCGTTGTGCCTTTAGAGTTAGCACTATGCCTAAATGTGTTCATCAAAGAGAAATATTTCACACTCGAGGAATGAAATCAATGAATCAAAGAGTTCCCATACAGATGGACAGATAGAACGGATGCACCGCAACCAGTTCCACTGACTTTTGCTGCAAGAAAAACTGTTGGTGGAAATGCCCATGAAAACTGGGCTTTGCTTCGCCTCCTTCCCCTGATAGTTGGAGAAAGAATCCCTGAGAATGAACCAGCATGGCTGATCCTTCTGAACCTTAAGGACATAGTTGAACTTGTCCTTTCTCCTGTTCACACAGACCTCACTGTTTGTTTCCTTGAAAGCAAGATTTCTGAGCATCGGCACAGATTCCTGGAGGTTTTCCCTCAGGAAAGCATCATTTTCTTGAACACTACCCACACCAGCCAGATGAAAGCTTTTGGTCCACTTGGTTCATTTGGTTCACTTTGTGGACTATGCGCTTTGAAGCTAAGCACAGCTTTTTGAAGCGTGTGGTCAGACATACGCATAGCTTCCGAAACATTCTGTTGTCTCTTGCAGTGAAGCATCAGTTAATGATTGCATACCATCTACATGGCAGTAAAATTGTTCAGTCTCTACAAGTAGCAAAAGTGTCAACAGTGGATTTGACTGTGCTGAGGGAAGACATTAAGAAAGCAGTGGAATGAAAATTCCCTGGTGAATCATTTGTCCACATGGCAAACACAGTGTGCTACAGTGGCACCAGTTATTCCACTGGCATGATCTTGGCACGTGGTTCAACAGGTGGTCTGCCAGATTTTGTAGAATTGATGCAGCTTGTTGTCATAAATGGCAAGGTTGGCTTCATTGTCAAATGTTTCAATTCATGGTATATTGAGCATCTTAGAAACACAACAAGTGTTTTCAAGCTCATTGAGCCTCGTGAGTTGTTTGACATCTTCCCCATGGCAGCATACGGTGTTGCAGGGAAGCGTATGGTGACCCAGAAGTGCTACATGAATGTACCATAGATTGCAAAGGGGTCAGTATAACTCATCATTTGTTTGAGTTTATAGGAGAGACCTCAAAAATGGCATCATCCTCTCTGTATATGGGGTTACTGTCTCATTACAAAAACAAAGTTGTTGTTTTTTTTCAATGAACGTGCTTGCCCCACACTTGAGCACAAATGATCATTTTCACTTGCAGGTGTAGTGAGAATATACAACTCCTTGAATGTGTGTATTCCAATCATATTTTTGTGATGAAGTGTGATAATGTTCAACCTATAATCAAACATGAGACAATATTAGTTTGTCAATTTGCCAGAAGCATGGTAAGACTTTTAAACCCAGACCACACTGATTCTCGCTGAGGAGAGGATGTTAGGCTCTTGATGACTATGCCAATATGGAGATCTGAAATTATGATTAGTAGTAGTTGTAAATATGAGCTCCATAATACTGACACGAGATGGACAACAAGATGGTACAAGATCTTTGTAGTTTGACTTTTATGACATTATTCTTCAGGGGGAAATGTTCAAGTGAACAAAGCTTTGTTCCTATCCTTGTCTTTGCCACAGAAATAAAAGTCTTCAACATTTAATCATAGTATAAGCAGGCATATAGGATTCTTTGCATTGGCTTTTGTAGAAGTATACTTATGGACACAAATCTAAGACTTGGTGTGAAGTTTGATGATGAGGAAATGTCACGGATGTGTGATGTCAAATTTCTTGGAGACTGAATCAACCAGTACTTGTCAGCATACTAGTTTACTATATGATAAATGTGATGAAAATTCAAAGTCCAAAGCTTTTATTTATCTAGAGTCATTTTTAGTGGTCATATTCTTCTCCCATACTGAATGATGATGATTATATGATGTGTCTGCATGTATTCTAGAACCCAAACTGATGTCATGTTTTCTCTAATAGATACCCTGATGTCTCCTCAAGCCAAACTTGGGATCATTCTTCAGGACCGTGAAATTGGCAAACTGGACTTACCGGATGGAATCCCTGATGAACTTGAGTCTATTGTGAGGGAGAAATTTGGGCTTGATGGGAACTTTACCTTGCATTATAAGGATGCTGACTTTGGAGAGGAATATTTTTCTCTTACCTCAACAAGTGACACCAAGGACAAGGATACCATTAAGGTGGTTCACATTGTTGAACCTCCTACAGTTACTCTGACCTTTACTGATGGGTACTGACAGTTCCTTTGAAAGTGCATCAGTAGCCTCGCTCCCTAATTCTGAGACCTCTGTCCATCCTGCTAGCAGCAGCTGTTCCTCTGGATCGCAGGACACACTGATCACACTTTCATCACCTGAACAGGTTACTCACCGTACACAGTGTTGGCCCACTACATTTCCTGTACCTAATTTTGCTTACGACACAGAGCTTGTGCTGGCCTCAGGAAATGAAGTTTTCAAGAAGGATGGAATTCAGCTCAACTTTGCCACAATCCTTTGCCTCCAGACATCCTTGAGAAGCTGGCTGAAAGCATCTTACCCCACTAGTGCGCAGTTTAACCATGTTGCTGAGGCACTGATTCAGAAGCATCCTTGCCTTAAAGAACCAGGGTCATATAATGGATGCTACGCATGGCAACAAAGACTAAAACATAAAATGGCCAGCTATAGATCTAAATGGAGAGGGCTAGGATGCCCTGAGCTTGATGTGAACTCTCTCAGAAAGAAGCGAGCATAGAGCATGAGAAAGCCCCTGCAAAGAATATCCAAAAAAAAAGCCAAGAAGGGCAGGCAGAGGTGAACTATTTACCTCCTCACCCACAAGGAGAAACAGAAGGAACTTTGGAGCTCCTTGATGAAGTAAAGAAGAGGAACAACTGCCAGGTCATCAGTGAGAAAATGGCAAAGACTTTCTCCATTCGCAGGCAGGAAGTTGCACCACAAGCACCACAAATCTGTGACATAAGAGACCGATGGCCGGCTCTTTTCGATGCAACTCAGGTTAATCTTGTTTTATAAAATGGTTTGCAGTATGTGCTATGTCAGTCAATTTACTACATGAACAAATTGCACCTTTTTATTTGTATTTTACACAGATAAATGAAGAATTCAGAAGGATCACCGCTGGTTGCCTTGAGAGAACATTCATGGCAAAACTGGACCAGTATACCCCAAAAATAATGGCACTGGTGTCCTCAAGAGGAGGAGATTCAGCACATAAAGAACATGCTGCTAGAGGTATAAATAAATGTAACAAGGTTCATTTCAAATAGAAAGAAAAATCACTTTATTTTTAGGAGGTGTTGATGGGTTAGTTAAATAAATATTTCAATCAATAAATCATAAATTCATCTTTTTAAAGATTGTTTCATTTTCTTGTATTATTTTATTTACAGGACCAGTCGGTAGAAAGTAGGAGAGAAGCTGCAATCCGTAGCCTAATCGTGTACCTGAGAGAACAGGAGGAGGATCTCTTTAAAGAACAGCTGCTAAGTAATCCAACACTTCAACTTCAAGGATTTAACCTGGGCAGTATTTAGGGGTGGCAGACTGAATGACTGGGTGCAACTGAATGATAGGAACCAAAATCAGGACCATCAGTGATATATTCAGGAAGTTTGGTGAAAAGTGAAAGTTTTCTACGTTTTATCAGAACTTTATGGGCAGCGTTTGTTTGTCAAAAGTATGTCATTAAAAATGTTTGTTTTGCTACTAAACAGCCGTCCCCAAAGCCCACGTTAAATCCTGAAGTTAACCCAAGTGCAGATTCACTGTACATTATTCTTGTTTTTACATAAGACAAAAAACACTGATGTTGACTCTGATCTACTTATGCCAGAATGGTGATGAAGTGATGAAGATTGTTGTGAGCAGAGGGGCATCTGAACCAGCCAACGCAACAGTGGTGATTGAGGGAGCAGAAGTCCTGGATGGCCTGACTGTCCCAAGAGCATGTGCCTTGCTCATGGGACTAATGTATGCACTCAACCTGAGTTACCCAAAAGAGTTACCTGAAAAGCACTTTTGAGGTATTTCAAAAGATATTCCTTGAGCTGGATGCTCTGAGAGCAAGTCCCAAGGTAATGTCTCTAAAAGCTAAACTGCTGCACTGAAAATTAGGCTGCATTCTAATTTCACTGTTATGTTTAATGCAGTTTAATACAAGTCATTTCTTTGAAGGATCATTTTGAAGACTAGTTTGTCATTTTTTTTTTTTACTTTTGAGCTGTTAGCTGTCAATATTTAGACCTACATACATACGTACACATTTGATATATTCTGTGTTCTTTTTTGGAAGAAGTATGACTGCTATGTAAAATATGTTTCAATATTCTTCAGGAAGAAATATGTATAATATGTAATATTTGATTTCATGTCTTCATTTGGAGCTCCTCCATGTTTATTTGATGGTAAACAGTTGGACAAGTTGGCCATTATATGCAGTGGTGGAGTGAGTACACGACTTCAGTACTTGAGTAAGAGTACAAATCCTCCTTGTCAAATTTACTCCACTACAAGTAAAAGTAGCTCTGTCAAAATGTTACTCGAGTAAGAGTATGAAATCAATTTTCTACTCGAGTAAAGTACAAATCCTTAAAATCTGTACTCAAGTAAATTTACTCCGTTACTTTCCACCACTGATTATATGTAATAAACAAGTTTGACCATTAAACTGACTGAACTGTATTTATGTTCATAAAATTAACGTTATTGATAAAAAAAACAATTGAGAAAACAATTTGAAATATTTGTGATGAGGAATGAAAAACAAATGAGCTGGAATAGCTTAAATTAATTATATTGACAACTTCATTGAACTTTAACCATTTTATTAAAATTGAGTTGGTTCACCTGAATTGAACTTGAACCATTTTATTAAAATGAAGTTGGTTCACCTTAATTAACTGTTTGCAGGATGAAGTAAATCATGTCGGTTGTCCTTAAATAACTTAGTTAATAACATTAAAAGACTTGTTGGATTTACTGAAAGGTTTTAGTTGGAATTTCTTAAAAAGATTGACGCAAATTGTTACCTTCATTGAATTAAGCTGAGCCACTATATTTTTTTTTAGAGTGTATAGAACAGAAATATAAAGTGCTTGTTGAATTGCACGTTGCTCTCCTGCCTAAGAATAAAAGATAAATGATGACAGAATTACAGACTTATGACATACTACAATAATGAATTAGCAGTTATAATTTGTGGCTACCCAACTATGTAAAAATGCAACATTATAACATACAATAGATAATAACACACAACAAATCAGCAGCAGTGGACAAGTTAAAAATGATCACAATCAGTGGCAACGGGTTTGATTTTCCAAAGTTGAAGATGCTTGGAAAATGAAGCAATAGTGGGTAGATCAGGCACTTGGTGCGGAGTTCCAAGAATTTGTCGCTCCGTAGGAAAAAGTTGCTTGACCAAAGGTCCTTCTCCTTAAAAGAACAGTGGGTTAGCACAGCAAATCAGAGACCTTTTCTCCAAAAATAACAGGTGGGCGAGAGCTTGGATGACTCTGACCTATCTCGCTTATGGGCGGTACAAAGTCAAAGTCTTCTTTTGGAAGCCTCAGTCCTCCTGTGGGCGTCTCTTTCCCGAGTGAATGGTCTTATATGCTAGAAGCACATGCATGCAGAAGCCAACTTTTAACATACACTTGCATACTTGCACTTAAGTGCGTTCACACTGTGTACAAGCAGAACAGAGACACCTAGTGCCAAAAACGCAGAACTACAGCACACAGACTTCCCACAATGCCATTTTTCTTAAAGGGCCATGACGCACTTTCCGGAAACGATGGTCGCAACATTCAGATGAAGCACGGACGGCCGGAAGCCCCGCCCGGCACGCTATAGAGCGGTTTCAAATAAAAGAGGGACGGCCTGAGGGCAACCTGCTTCTTACGCACTTTGAAGAAAATTGAACAAGTGTGAGTAGTAAGTACGCAAACTCTCTGTACTCTTTGTACACGCTATTAAAACATTATAATTGTTAAATGGCTTTAAGTGACCTTTAAACGGCATACATTGAGCTAGCTTAAGTAGCACACGGCCTTCAACGTCAGAGGCTCATATTCAAAAAACTAAAGCAGACAGCAGGCTGAATTCTATATAGTTTGAAAGCATATTGACTGCGCTTTCCCTCCTTTTTTTGTTTTACAGAACTCCCTTCTATGGCAGGAGGCTGGTCCACCGGTCACACCTGTAATTGATTGCAGCAGCTACTAACAGTGAACATGGCCACCTTGTGCCATGCCATTCTGCGCATGCGTCAGAGGATCGTTTGAGCTCAGACTTCCCAAGACGAAGTTCGAGGGCGCCATGTTTTCACGGGAAGACAATGGAAGACGACGTGGACAGTCGTTTAACAAGGAAATTCATCGATGTGGAGCCATATGGGTAGGTCATATGCTTATCTGACTTGTTTTCTGTCACCTTTCCTGTTCCTGTTCAATGTTTACGTCAGTGTCATAATGTGACATACGCGACGTTAGCATTAGCTTACCTTTAGCCTGCCAGCCAGCCAGCTAGCTAGCTAGCTAGCTAGCTCGCTATCAACTGCGAGCTGTTTTCGGTTGCAGAACAGGAGATTTTTATGTTTATTAAATGTGTAAGGATTCGTCCCTTTTATATATGTTATGTGATTATTTTGGCAGCAGCAGTGTCCTCTAAGCCATGGGAACCGCGTGTAGCGCAAACATTTGTTGAAGTATGCTAGCGACCTGAGTCTTGTGGATACCATCGGGGAGCGGGAGTTTTTGTTTGTGACAAGTATTCCATGGAAGTGAATTTTGGAACTTTAATTTCACCTATACACATACACGATCTCTAGACACCTGGGGTGAAGGACGCGCCACAGAGAGGCCGCCGCCGGGGTCAAGGTGGCCAACCCCTACAGAAGGTAACATTACAATATGTATATGGTTATTTGAATCTGGAAATGGCAGTTTAGCCTTTTAAGTTTTATTGATTTAAAGAGTTGGATAATGGAGTTCCTCAACGATATCCCGTTGTGAGGAAAAAAGAGTTTTGTTTAGGTTAGGTTTCAAGACACAGATGAAAAATGTGTATTAACCCATAGATGCATAAGTGGGTCAAAAATGACCCAGTCAGGTTGTTTTCTTGAAATATCTTCATAATGAATTTTTTTTTTATCATTTCATATTCCAGTTATTCCGAAAAAAACATGTTTTCAATATACCATTCAAATTTTTAACTTAGCTTTTATACATTTCAAGAAATATGGACTCTTATGGAAGAGTGTAGGGTCCAGTCACTCATGCATCTTAGGGTTAAGAACTAAGTTGATTTTGAGTGTTTTGTTTAAAAAAAAAAAACAAAAAAAAAACCCAACAAATATTGTCAAGCAGCTTTGTCGTTTGGACTACTAACCATTGTGATGATTTTAGATTTTGTAGTTGCCATAATTGAAATGATTTCTCCATCCATTTAACAGAATGCTGAAGGATGTTGACGCTCAAGAATTTGGTCCCAACAGCTTAGACAAGGTAAGATTACAGTACAGCTGTTGAATGACACCAACATGGTTTAGTTATTCATTCATTTTCTATGTCTCTTATCCTCACTAGGGTGGGGGTATGCTGGAGCCTGATTTGGGGCGAGAGGCGGGGTACACCCTGGACCGGTGGCCAGCCAATCCCAGGGCACATACAGTACATCCGGAAAGTATTCACAGCGCTTCACTTTTTCCACATTTTGTCAAGTTACAGCCTCATTCCCAATTGTATTAATTTAATCTCTTACCTCAAAATACTCCATTATGACAATGTGAAAAAGTTTTTTTTTTACTTTTTTGAATTTATTAAAAATAGAAAACAAAAAAATCACATTTACATAAGTATTCACAGCCTTTGCCATGAAGCTCAAAATTGAGCTCAGGTGCATCTTTTTTCCACTGATCATCCTTGAGATAATAACTGTCTATATAAGGTCCCACAGTTGACTGTGCATGTCAGAGCACAAACGCCAAGCATGAAGTCAAAAGAACTGTCTGTAGACCTGCGAGACAGGATTGTCTTGAGGCACAAATCTGGGGAAGGATACAGAAACATTTCTGCTGCTTTGAAGGTCCCAATGAGCACAGTGGCCTCCATCCCTACAGTGAAGCATGGTGGTGGCAGCATCATGCTGTGGGGATGTTTTTCAGCAGCAGGAACTGGCAGACTAGTCAGGATAGAAGGAAAAATGAATGCAACAATATATAGAGATATCCTGGATGAAAATATTGCTGCATTCATTTTTCCTTCTATCCTGACTAGTCGAATAATGGGGGCCACTGTGCTCATTGGGACCTTCAAAGCAGCAGAAATGTTTCTGTATCCTTCCCCAGATTTGTGCCTCAAGACAATCCTGTCTCGCAGGTCTACAGACAGTTCTTTTGACTTCATGCTTGGCGTTTGTGCTCTGACATGCACAGTCAACTGTGGGACATTATATAGACAGTTATTGTATTTCCAAATCATGTCCAGTCAACTGAATTTACTGCAGGTGGACTCCAATTGAGTGTATAGTAGACACCAAACGTCCAGAAGGAGGCGACTGGCACACTAGTGTGGGAAGTCCATACCTGCATGAGGAAAGTGGAAGTCAAAAAATAATCATTCTAATAATACGATTCCCAATTAAGGGAATAAATCCCAGGTCTTTGGTTTAGTTATGAAATGTTGAATTCATTTCACAGGTGCCTCAACCTGTGGCTGTGTTGTGTTTTTGTGCACCGTCATCTGGAAGTAAATACAGCTTTAGTACAAATGCAGTGAAGCTGTTCTGGTTTGAAATAATGTTTTGTAGAAGATGTGTTAAGATCATTTCATTCAAAGAAGGCCATCTTAAAAAAATACTACACAATCATATTAGAAAAGTGGTGTAGGTGGTAGCTTAAATCATGTAAATATTACTTATAATTTGCTCCAAATGAAGTCAGGGAAAACTAGTTAAACAATCCTGAAAAGCGAGTACATTTATATGGATTTTGAAGTAGATTCAAAGGTAGTTTGGGGTCAAATTTACTAGCAAAGAGTACCTTTTTCATTCAAAAAAAGTAAATTTGACCAGAGTATTTCCCAAGGAAAAGTTGCTTGGGAATTGTGCGTGCAAATTGTTACCTAGCTTTTCTCAAGTAAATGGCACTCCAAATTTTTTTTCAGTGTACTGCCCAGTGGACCGCGACCTCCTCCAGCTGTTTTTGGGAGTTCTTTTGTCTCTGGACTGCTCCATGGTATGCCTTCTGCCCCCATCGCCTTGCTTTTCCTTTTTTGGACTGCACTAATGAATACAGATATTCTGGCTGCCACATGAATTACATGTGCAGCATTCTCCATCCATTTAACAGAATACTGAAGGATGTTGACGCTCAAGAATTTGGTCCCAACAGCTTAGACAAGGTAAGATTACAGTACAGCTGTTGAATGACACCAACATGGTTTAGTTATTCATTCATTTTCTATGTCTCTTATCCTCACTAGGGTGGGGGTATGCTGGAGCCTGATTTGGGGCGAGAGGCGGGGTACACCCTGGACCGGTGGCCAGCCAATCCCAGGGCACATACAGTACATCCGGAAAGTATTCACAGCGCTTCACTTTTTCCACATTTTGTCAAGTTACAGCCTCATTCCCAATTGTATTAATTTAATCTCTTAGCTCAAAATTCTACACAAAATACTCCATCATGACAATGTGAAAAAGTTTTTTTTTTTTACTTTTTTGAATTTATTAAAAATAGAAAACAAAAAAATCACATTTACATAAGTATTCACAGCCTTTGCCATGAAGCTCAAAATTGAGCTCAGGTGCATCTTTTTTACACTGATCACCCTTGAGATCTTTCTACAGCTCAATTGGAGTCTACCTGCAGTAAATTCAGTTGATTGGACATGATTTGGAAATATAATAACTGTCTATATAAGGTCCCACAGTTGACTGTGCATGTCAGAGCACAAACGCCAAGCATGAAGTCAAAAGAACTGTCTGTAGACCTGCGGGACAGGATTGTCTTGAGGCACAAATCTGGGGAAGGATACAGAAACATTTCTGCTGCTTTGAAGGTCCCAATGAGCACAGTGGCCTCCATCCCTACAGTGAAGCATGGTGGTGGCAGCATCATGCTGTGGGGATGCTTTTCAGCAGCAGGAACTGGCAGACTAGTCAGGATAGAAGGAAAAATGAATGCAGCAATATATAGAGATATCCTGGATGAAAATATTACTGCATTCATTTTTCCTTCTATCCTGGCTAGTCGAATAATGGGGGCCACTGTGCTCATTGGGACCTTCAAAGCAGCAGAAATGTTTCTGTATCCTTCCCCAGATTTGTGCCTCAAGACAATCCTGTCTCGCAGGTCTACAGACAGTTCTTTTGACTTCATGCTTGGCGTTTGTGCTCTGACATGCACAGTCAACTGTGGGACCTTATATAGACAGTTATTATATTTCCAAATCATGTCCAATCAACTGAATTTACTGCAGGTGGACTCCAATTGAGTGTATAGTAGACACCAAACGTCCAGAAGGAGGCGACTGGCACACTAGTGTGGGAAGTCCATACCTGCATGAGGAAAGTGGAAGTCAAAAATAATCATTCTAATAATACGATTCCCAATTAAGGGAATAAATCCCAGGTCTTTGGTTTAGTTATGAAATGTTGAATTAATTTCACAGGTGCCTCAACCTGTGGCTGTGTTGTGTTTTTGTGCACCGCCATCTGGAGGTAAATACAGCTTTAGTACAAATGCAGTGAAGCTGTTCTGGTTTGAAATAATGTTTTGTAGAAGATGTGTTAAGATCATTTCATTCAAAGAAGGCCATCTTAAAAAAATACTACACAATCATATTAGAAAAGTGGTGTAGGTGGTAGCTTAAATCATGTAAATATTACTTATAATTTGCTCCAAATAAAGTCAGGGAAAACTAGTTAAACAATCCTGAAAAGCGAGTACATTTATATGGATTTTGAAGTAGATTCAAAGGTAGTTTGGGGTCAAATTTACTAGCAAAGAGTACCTTTTTCATTCAAAAAAAGTAAATTTGACCAGAGTATTTCCCAAGGAAAAGTTGCTTGGGAATTGTGCGTGCAAATTGTTACCTAACTTTTCTCAAGTAAATGGCACTCCAAATTTTTTTCAGTGTACTGCCCAGTGGACCGCGACCTCCTCCAGCTGTTTTTGGGAGTTCTTTTGTCTCTGGACTGCTCCATGGTATGCCTTCTGCCCCCATCGCCTTGCTTTTCCTTTTTTGGACTGCACTAATGAATACAGATATTCTGGCTGCCACATGAATTACATGTGCAGCATTCTCCATCCATTTAACAGAATACTGAAGGATGTTGACGCTCAAGAATTTGGTCCCAACAGCTTAGACAAGGTAAGATTACAGTACAGCTGTTGAATGACACCAACATGGTTTAGTTATTCATTCATTTTCTATGTCTCTTATCCTCACTAGGGTGGGGGTATGCTGGAGCCTGATTTGGGGCGAGAGGCGGGGTACACCCTGGACCGGTGGCCAGCCAATCCCAGGGCACATACAGTACATCCGGAAAGTATTCACAGCGCTTCACTTTTTCCACATTTTGTCAAGTTACAGCCTCATTCCCAATTGTATTAATTTAATCTCTTAGCTCAAAATTCTACACAAAATACTCCATCATGACAATGTGAAAAAGTTTTTTTTTTTACTTTTTTGAATTTATTAAAAATAGAAAACAAAAAAATCACATTTACATAAGTATTCACAGCCTTTGCCATGAAGCTCAAAATTGAGCTCAGGTGCATCTTTTTTACACTGATCACCCTTGAGATCTTTCTACAGCTCAATTGGAGTCTACCTGCAGTAAATTCAGTTGATTGGACATGATTTGGAAATATAATAACTGTCTATATAAGGTCCCACAGTTGACTGTGCATGTCAGAGCACAAACGCCAAGCATGAAGTCAAAAGAACTGTCTGTAGACCTGCGGGACAGGATTGTCTTGAGGCACAAATCTGGGGAAGGATACAGAAACATTTCTGCTGCTTTGAAGGTCCCAATGAGCACAGTGGCCTCCATCCCTACAGTGAAGCATGGTGGTGGCAGCATCATGCTGTGGGGATGCTTTTCAGCAGCAGGAACTGGCAGACTAGTCAGGATAGAAGGAAAAATGAATGCAGCAATATATAGAGATATCCTGGATGAAAATATTACTGCATTCATTTTTCCTTCTATCCTGGCTAGTCGAATAATGGGGGCCACTGTGCTCATTGGGACCTTCAAAGCAGCAGAAATGTTTCTGTATCCTTCCCCAGATTTGTGCCTCAAGACAATCCTGTCTCGCAGGTCTACAGACAGTTCTTTTGACTTCATGCTTGGCGTTTGTGCTCTGACATGCACAGTCAACTGTGGGACCTTATATAGACAGTTATTATATTTCCAAATCATGTCCAATCAACTGAATTTACTGCAGGTGGACTCCAATTGAGTGTATAGTAGACACCAAACGTCCAGAAGGAGGCGACTGGCACACTAGTGTGGGAAGTCCATACCTGCATGAGGAAAGTGGAAGTCAAAAATAATCATTCTAATAATACGATTCCCAATTAAGGGAATAAATCCCAGGTCTTTGGTTTAGTTATGAAATGTTGAATTAATTTCACAGGTGCCTCAACCTGTGGCTGTGTTGTGTTTTTGTGCACCGCCATCTGGAGGTAAATACAGCTTTAGTACAAATGCAGTGAAGCTGTTCTGGTTTGAAATAATGTTTTGTAGAAGATGTGTTAAGATCATTTCATTCAAAGAAGGCCATCTTAAAAAAATACTACACAATCATATTAGAAAAGTGGTGTAGGTGGTAGCTTAAATCATGTAAATATTACTTATAATTTGCTCCAAATAAAGTCAGGGAAAACTAGTTAAACAATCCTGAAAAGCGAGTACATTTATATGGATTTTGAAGTAGATTCAAAGGTAGTTTGGGGTCAAATTTACTAGCAAAGAGTACCTTTTTCATTCAAAAAAAGTAAATTTGACCAGAGTATTTCCCAAGGAAAAGTTGCTTGGGAATTGTGCGTGCAAATTGTTACCTAACTTTTCTCAAGTAAATGGCACTCCAAATTTTTTTCAGTGTACTGCCCAGTGGACCGCGACCTCCTCCAGCTGTTTTTGGGAGTTCTTTTGTCTCTGGACTGCTCCATGGTATGCCTTCTGCCCCCATCGCCTTGCTTTTCCTTTTTTGGACTGCACTAATGAATACAGATATTCTGGCTGCCACATGAATTACATGTGCAGCATTCTCCATCCATTTAACAGAATACTGAAGGATGTTGACGCTCAAGAATTTGGTCCCAACAGCTTAGACAAGGTAAGATTACAGTACAGCTGTTGAATGACACCAACATGGTTTAGTTATTCATTCATTTTCTATGTCTCTTATCCTCACTAGGGTGGGGGTATGCTGGAGCCTGATTTGGGGCGAGAGGCGGGGTACACCCTGGACCGGTGGCCAGCCAATCCCAGGGCACATACAGTGCATCCGGAAAGTATTCACAGCGCTTCACTTTTTCCACATTTTGTCATGTTACAGCCTCATTCCCAATTGTATTAATTTAATCTCTTAGCTCAAAATACTCCATTATGACAATGTGAAAAAGGTTTTTTTTTTTACGTTTTTGAATTTATTAAAAATAGAAAACAAAAAAATCACATTTACATAAGTATTCACAGCCTTTGCCATGAAGCTCAAAATTGAGCTCAGGTGCATCTTTTTTCCACTGATCATCCTTGACATAATAACTGTCTATATAAGGTCCCACAGTTGACTGTGCATGTCAGAGCACAAACGCCAAGCATGAAGTCAAAAGAACTGTCTGTAGACCTGCGAGACAGGATTGTCTTGAGGCACAAATCTGGGGAAGGATACAGAAACATTTCTGCTGCTTTGAAGGTCCCAATGAGCACAGTGGCCTCCATCCCTACAGTGAAGCATGGTGGTGGCAGCATCATGCTGTGGGGATGTTTTTCAGCAGCAGGAACTGGCAGACTAGTCAGGATAGAAGGAAAAATGAATGCAACAATATATAGAGATATCCTGGATGAAAATATTGCTGCATTCATTTTTCCTTCTATCCTGACTAGTCGAATAATGGGGGCCACTGTGCTCATTGGGACCTTCAAAGCAGCAGAAGTGTTTCTGTATCCTTCCCCAGATTTGTGCCTCAAGACAATCCTGTCTCGCAGGTCTACAGACAGTTCTTTTGACTTCATGCTTGGCGTTTGTGCTCTGACATGCAGTCAACTGTGGGACCTTATATAGACAGTTATTGTATTTCCAAATCATGTCCAGTCAACTGAATTTACTGCAGGTGGACTCCAATTGAGTGTATAGTAGACACCAAACGTCCAGAAGGAGGCGACTGGCACACTAGTGTGGGAAGTCCATACCTGCATGAGGAAAGTGGAAGTCAAAAAATAATCATTCTAATAATACGATTCCCAATTAAGGGAATAAATCCCAGGTCTTTGGTTTAGTTATGAAATGTTGAATTCATTTCACAGGTGCCTCAACCTGTGGCTGTGTTGTGTTTTTGTGCACCGTCATCTGGAAGGAAATACAGCTTTAGTACAAATGCAGTGAAGCTGTTCTGGTTTGAAATAATGTTTTGTAGAAGATGTGTTAAGATCATTTCATTCAAAGAAGGCCATCTTAAAAAAATACTACACAATCATATTAGAAAAGTGGTGTAGGTGGTAGCTTAAATCATGTAAATATTACTTATAATTTGCTCCAAATAAAGTCAGGGAAAACTAGTTAAACAATCCTGAAAAGCGAGTACATTTATATGGATTTTGAAGTAGATTCAAAGGTAGTTTGGGGTCAAATTTACTAGCAAAGAGTACCTTTTTCATTCAAAAAAAGTAAATTTGACCAGAGTATTTCCCAAGGAAAAGTTGCTTGGGAATTGTGCGTGCAAATTGTTACCTAGCTTTTCTCAAGTAAATGGCACTCCAAATTTTTTTTCAGTGTACTGCCCAGTGGACCGCGACCTCCTCCAGCTGTTTTTGGGAGTTCTTTTGTCTCTGGACTGCTCCATGGTATGCCTTCTGCCCCCATCGCCTTGCTTTTCCTTTTTTGGACTGCACTAATGAATACAGATATTCTGGCTGCCACATGAATTACATGTGCAGCATTCTCCATCCATTTAACAGAATACTGAAGGATGTTGACGCTCAAGAATTTGGTCCCAACAGCTTAGACAAGGTAAGATTACAGTACAGCTGTTGAATGACACCAACATGGTTTAGTTATTCATTCATTTTCTATGTCTCTTATCCTCACTAGGGTGGGGGTATGCTGGAGCCTGATTTGGGGCGAGAGGCGGGGTACACCCTGGACCGGTGGCCAGCCAATCCCAGGGCACATACAGTACATCCGGAAAGTATTCACAGCGCTTCACTTTTTCCACATTTTGTCATGTTACAGCCTCATTCCCAATTGTATTAATTTAATCTCTTAGCTCAAAATTCTACACAAAATACTCCATTATGACAATGTGAAAAAGTTTTTTTTTTACTTTTTTGAATTTATTAAAAATAGAAAACAAAAAAATCACATTTACATAAGTATTCACAGCCTTTGCCATGAAGCTCAAAATTGAGCTCAGGTGCATCTTTTTTCCACTGATCATCCTTGAGATCTTTCTACAGCTCAATTGGAGTCCACCTGCAGTAAGACTGTGCATGTCAGAGCACAAACGCCAAGCATGAAGTCAAAAGAACTGTCTGTAGACCTGCGAGACAGGATTGTCTTGAGGCACAAATCTGGGGAAGGATACAGAAACATTTCTGCTGCTTTGAAGGTCCCAATGAGCACAGTGGCCCCCATTATTCGACTAGCCAGGATAGAAGGGAAAAATGAATGCAGCAATATTTTCATCCAGGATATCTCTATATATTGTTGCATTCATTTTTCCTTCTATCCTGACTAGTCTGCCAGTTCCTGCTGCTGAAAAACATCCCCACAGCATGATGCTGCCACCATCATGCTTCACTGTAGGGATGGAGGCCACTGTGCTCATTGGGACCTTCAAAGCAGCAGAAGTGTTTCTGTATCCTTCCCCAGATTTGTGCCTCAAGACAATCCTGTCTCGCTGGTCTACAGACAGTTCTTTTGACTTCATGCTTGGCGTTTGTGCTCTGACATGCACAGTCAACTGTGGGACCTTATATAGACAGTTATTATATTTCCAAATCATGTCCAATCAACTGAATTTACTGCAGGTGGACTCCAACTGAGTGTATAGTAGACACCAAACGTCCAGAAGGAGGCGACTGGCACACTAGTGTGGGAAGTCCATACCTGCATGAGGAAAGTGGAAGTCAAAAATAATCATTCTAATAATACGATTCCCAATTAAGGGAATAAATCCCAGGTCTTTGGTTTAGTTATGAAATGTTGAATTAATTTCACAGGTGCCTCAACCTGTGGCTGTGTTGCGTTTTTGTGCACCGCCATCTGGAAGTAAATACAGCTTTAGTACAAATGCAGTGAAGCTGTTCTGGTTTGAAATAATGTTTTGTAGAAGATGTGTTAAGATCATTTCATTCAAAGAAGGCCATCTTAAAAAAAATACTACACAATCATATTAGAAAAGTGGTGTAGGTGGTAGCTTAAATCATGTAAATATTACTTATAATTTGTTCCAAATAAAGTCAGGGAAAACTAGTTAAACAATCCTGAAAAGAGAGTACATTTATATGGATTTTGAAGTAGATTCAAAGGTAGTTTGGGGTCAAATTTACTAGCAAAGAGTACCTTTTTCATTCAAAAAAAGTAAATTTGACCAGAGTATTTCCCAAGGAAAAGTTGCTTGGGAATTGTGCGTGCAAATTGTTACCTAGCTTTTCTCAAGTAAATGGCACTCCAAATTTTTTTTCAGTGTACTGCCCAGTGGACCGCGACCTCCTCCAGCTGTTTTTGGGAGTTCTTTTGTCTCTGGACTGCTCCATGGTATGCCTTCTGCCCCCATCGCCTTGCTTTTCCTTTTTTGGACTGCACTAATGAATACAGATATTCTGGCTGCCACATGAATTACATGTGCAGCATTCTCCATCCATTTAACAGAATACTGAAGGATGTTGACGCTCAAGAATTTGGTCCCAACAGCTTAGACAAGGTAAGATTACAGTACAGCTGTTGAATGACACCAACATGGTTTAGTTATTCATTCATTTTCTATGTCTCTTATCCTCACTAGGGTGGGGGTATGCTGGAGCCTGATTTGGGGCGAGAGGCGGGGTACACCCTGGACCGATGGCCAGCCAATCCCAGGGCACATACAGTACATCCGGAAAGTATTCACAGCGCTTCACTTTTTCCACATTTTGTCATGTTACAGCCTCATTCCCAATTGTATTAATTTAATCTCTTAGCTCAAAATACTCCATTATGACAATGTGAAAAAGGTTTTTTTTTTTACTTTTTTGAATTTATTAAAAATAGAAAACAAAAAATCACATTTACATAAGTATTCACAGCCTTTGCCATGAAGCTCAAAATTGAGCTCAGGTGCATCTTTTTTCCACTGATCATCCTTGAGATAATAACTGTCTATATAAGGTCCCACAGTTGACTGTGCATGTCAGAGCACAAACGCCAAGCATGAAGTCAAAAGAACTGTCTGTAGACCTGCGAGACAGGATTGTCTTGAGGCACAAATCTGGGGAAGGATACAGAAACATTTCTGCTGCTTTGAAGGTCCCAATGAGCACAGTGGCCTCCATCCCTACAGTGAAGCATGGTGGTGGCAGCATCATGCTGTGGGGATGTTTTTCAGCAGCAGGAACTGGCAGACTAGTCAGGATAGAAGGAAAAATGAATGCAACAATATATAGAGATATCCTGGATGAAAATATTGCTGCATTCATTTTTCCTTCTATCCTGACTAGTCGAATAATGGGGGCCACTGTGCTCATTGGGACCTTCAAAGCAGCAGAAATGTTTCTGTATCCTTCCCCAGATTTGTGCCTCAAGACAATCCTGTCTCGCAGGTCTACAGAGTTCTTTTGACTTCATGCTTGGCGTTTGTGCTCTGACATGCACAGTCAACTGTGGGACCTTATATAGACAGTTATTATATTTCCAAATCATGTCCAATCAACTGAATTTACTGCAGGTGGACTCCAATTGAGTGTATAGTAGACACCAAACGTCCAGAAGGAGGCGTCTGGCACACTAGTGTGGGAAGTCCATACCTGCATGAGGAAAGTGGAAGTCAAAAAATAATCATTCTAATAATACGATTCCCAATTAAGGGAATAAATCCCAGGTCTTTGGTTTAGTTATGAAATGTTGAATTAATTTCACAGGTGCCTCAACCTGTGGCTGTGTTGTGTTTTTGTGCACCGCTATCTGGAAGTAAATACAGCTTTAGTACAAATGCAGTGAAGCTGTTCTGGTTTGAAATAATGTTTTGTAGAAGATGTGTTAAGATCATTTCATTCAAAGAAGGCCATCTTAAAAAAATACTACACAATCATATTAGAAAAGTGGTGTAGGTGGTAGCTTAAATCATGTAAATATTACTTATAATTTGCTCCAAATAAAGTCAGGGAAAACTAGTTAAACAATCCTGAAAAGCGAGTACATTTGTATGGATTTTGAAGTAGATTCAAAGGTAGTTTGGGGTCAAATTTACGAGCAAAGAGTACCTTTTTCATTCAAAAAAAGTAAATTTGACCAGAGTGTTTGCCAAGGAAAAGTTGCTTGGGAATTGTGCGTGCAAATTGTTACCTAGCTTTTCTCAAGTAAATGGCACTCCAAATTTTTTTCAGTGTACTGCCCAGTGGACCGCGACCTCCTCCAGCTGCTTTTGGGAGTTCTTTTGTCTCTGGACTGCTCCATGGTATGCCTTCTGCCCCCATCGCCTTGCTTTTCCTTTTTTGGACTGCACTAATGAATAGATATTCTGGCTGCCACATGAATTACATGTGCAGCATTCTCCATCCATTTAACAGAATACTGAAGGATGTTGACGCTCAAGAATTTGGTCCCAACAGCTTAGACAAGGTAAGATTACAGTACAGCTGTTGAATGACACCAACATGGTTTAGTTATTCATTCATTTTCTATGTCTCTTATCCTCACTAGGGTGGGGGTATGCTGGAGCCTGATTTGGGGCGAGAGGCGGGGTACACCCTGGACCGGTGGCCAGCCAATCCCAGGGCACATACAGTACATCCGGAAAGTATTCACAGCGCTTCACTTTTTCCACATTTTGTCATGTTACAGCCTCATTCCCAATTGTATTAATTTAATCTCTTAGCTCAAAATTCTACACAAAATACTCCATTATGACAATGTGAAAAAGTTTTTTTTTTACTTTTTTGAATTTATTAAAAATAGAAAACAAAAAAATCACATTTACATAAGTATTCACAGCCTTTGCCATGAAGCTCAAAATTGAGCTCAGGTGCATCTTTTTTCCACTGATCATCCTTGAGATCTTTCTACAGCTCAATTGGAGTCCACCTGCAGTAAGACTGTGCATGTCAGAGCACAAACGCCAAGCATGAAGTCAAAAGAACTGTCTGTAGACCTGCGAGACAGGATTGTCTTGAGGCACAAATCTGGGGAAGGATGCAGAAACATTTCTGCTGCTTTGAAGGTCCCAATGAGCACAGTGGCCCCCATTATTCGACTAGCCAGGATAGAAGGGAAAAATGAATGCAGCAATATTTTCATCCAGGATATCTCTATATATTGTTGCATTCATTTTTCCTTCTATCCTGACTAGTCTGCCAGTTCCTGCTGCTGAAAAACATCCCCACAGCATGATGCTGCCACCATCATGCTTCACTGTAGGGATGGAGGCCACTGTGCTCATTGGGACCTTCAAAGCAGCAGAAATGTTTCTGTATCCTTCCCCAGATTTGTGCCTCAAGACAATCCTGTCTCGCTGGTCTACAGACAGTTCTTTTGACTTCATGCTTGGCGTTTGTGCTCTGACATGCACAGTCAACTGTGGGACCTTATATAGACAGTTATTATATTTCCAAATCATGTCCAATCAACTGAATTTACTGCAGGTGGACTCCAACTGAGTGTATAGTAGACACCAAACGTCCAGAAGGAGGCGACTGGCACACTAGTGTGGGAAGTCCATACCTGCATGAGGAAAGTGGAAGTCAAAAATAATCATTCTAATAATACGATTCCCAATTAAGGGAATAAATCCCAGGTCTTTGGTTTAGTTATGAAATGTTGAATTAATTTCACAGGTGCCTCAACCTGTGGCTGTGTTGCGTTTTTGTGCACCGCCATCTGGAAGTAAATACAGCTTTAGTACAAATGCAGTGAAGCTGTTCTGGTTTGAAATAATGTTTTGTAGAAGATGTGTTAAGATCATTTCATTCAAAGAAGGCCATCTTAAAAAAAATACTACACAATCATATTAGAAAAGTGGTGTAGGTGGTAGCTTAAATCATGTAAATATTACTTATAATTTGCTCCAAATAAAGTCAGGGAAAACTAGTTAAACAATCCTGAAAAGCGAGTACATTTATATGGATTTTGAAGTAGATTCAAAGGTAGTTTGGGGTCAAATTTACGAGCAAAGAGTACCTTTTTCATTCAAAAAAAGTAAATTTGACCAGAGTGTTTGCCAAGGAAAAGTTGCTTGGGAATTGTGCGTGCAAATTGTTACCTAGCTTTTCTCAAGTAAATGGCACTCCAAATTTTTTTCAGTGTACTGCCCAGTGGACCGCGACCTCCTCCAGCTGCTTTTGGGAGTTCTTTTGTCTCTGGACTGCTCCATGGTATGCCTTCTGCCCCCATCGCCTTGCTTTTCCTTTTTTGGACTGCACTAATGAATAGATATTCTGGCTGCCACATGAATTACATGTGCAGCATTCTCCATCCATTTAACAGAATACTGAAGGATGTTGACGCTCAAGAATTTGGTCCCAACAGCTTAGACAAGGTAAGATTACAGTACAGCTGTTGAATGACACCAACATGGTTTAGTTATTCATTCATTTTCTATGTCTCTTATCCTCACTAGGGTGGGGGTATGCTGGAGCCTGATTTGGGGCGAGAGGCGGGGTACACCCTGGACCGGTGGCCAGCCAATCCCAGGGCACATACAGTACATCCGGAAAGTATTCACAGCGCTTCACTTTTTCCACATTTTGTCATGTTACAGCCTCATTCCCAATTGTATTAATTTAATCTCTTAGCTCAAAATTCTACACAAAATACTCCATTATGACAATGTGAAAAAGTTTTTTTTTTACTTTTTTGAATTTATTAAAAATAGAAAACAAAAAAATCACATTTACATAAGTATTCACAGCCTTTGCCATGAAGCTCAAAATTGAGCTCAGGTGCATCTTTTTTCCACTGATCATCCTTGAGATCTTTCTACAGCTCAATTGGAGTCCACCTGCAGTAAGACTGTGCATGTCAGAGCACAAACGCCAAGCATGAAGTCAAAAGAACTGTCTGTAGACCTGCGAGACAGGATTGTCTTGAGGCACAAATCTGGGGAAGGATGCAGAAACATTTCTGCTGCTTTGAAGGTCCCAATGAGCACAGTGGCCCCCATTATTCGACTAGCCAGGATAGAAGGGAAAAATGAATGCAGCAATATTTTCATCCAGGATATCTCTATATATTGTTGCATTCATTTTTCCTTCTATCCTGACTAGTCTGCCAGTTCCTGCTGCTGAAAAACATCCCCACAGCATGATGCTGCCACCATCATGCTTCACTGTAGGGATGGAGGCCACTGTGCTCATTGGGACCTTCAAAGCAGCAGAAATGTTTCTGTATCCTTCCCCAGATTTGTGCCTCAAGACAATCCTGTCTCGCTGGTCTACAGACAGTTCTTTTGACTTCATGCTTGGCGTTTGTGCTCTGACATGCACAGTCAACTGTGGGACCTTATATAGACAGTTATTATATTTCCAAATCATGTCCAATCAACTGAATTTACTGCAGGTGGACTCCAACTGAGTGTATAGTAGACACCAAACGTCCAGAAGGAGGCGACTGGCACACTAGTGTGGGAAGTCCATACCTGCATGAGGAAAGTGGAAGTCAAAAATAATCATTCTAATAATACGATTCCCAATTAAGGGAATAAATCCCAGGTCTTTGGTTTAGTTATGAAATGTTGAATTAATTTCACAGGTGCCTCAACCTGTGGCTGTGTTGCGTTTTTGTGCACCGCCATCTGGAAGTAAATACAGCTTTAGTACAAATGCAGTGAAGCTGTTCTGGTTTGAAATAATGTTTTGTAGAAGATGTGTTAAGATCATTTCATTCAAAGAAGGCCATCTTAAAAAAAATACTACACAATCATATTAGAAAAGTGGTGTAGGTGGTAGCTTAAATCATGTAAATATTACTTATAATTTGCTCCAAATAAAGTCAGGGAAAACTAGTTAAACAATCCTGAAAAGCGAGTACATTTATATGGATTTTGAAGTAGATTCAAAGGTAGTTTGGGGTCAAATTTACTAGCAAAGAGTACCTTTTTCATTCAAAAAAAGTAAATTTGACCAGAGTATTTCCCAAGGAAAAGTTGCTTGGGAATTGTGCGTGCAAATTGTTACCTAGCTTTTCTCAAGTAAATGGCACTCCAAATTTTTTTCAGTGTACTGCCCAGTGGACCGCGACCTCCTCCAGCTGCTTTTGGGAGTTCTTTTGTCTCTGGACTGCTCCATGGTATGCCTTCTGCCCCCATCGCCTTGCTTTTCCTTTTTTGGACTGCACTAATGAATACAGATATTCTGGCTGCCACATGAATTACATGTGCAGCATTCTCCATCCATTTAACAGAATACTGAAGGATGTTGACGCTCAAGAATTTGGTCCCAACAGCTTAGACAAGGTAAGATTACAGTACAGCTGTTGAATGACACCAACATGGTTTAGTTATTCATTCATTTTGTATGTCTCTTATCCTCACTAGGGTGGGGGTATGCTGGAGCCTGATTTGGGGCGAGAGGCGGGGTACACCCTGGACCGGTGGCCAGCCAATCCCAGGGCACATACAGTGCATCCGGAAAGTATTCACAGCGCTTCACTTTTTCCACATTTTGTCAAGTTACAGCCTCATTCCCAATTGTATTAATTTAATCTCTTACCTCAAAATACTCCATTATGACAATGTGAAAAAGGTTTTTTTTTTTTACTTTTTTGAATTTATTAAAAATAAAAAACAAAAAATCACATTTACATAAGTATTCACAGCCTTTGCCATGAAGCTCAAAATTGAGCTCAGGTGCATCTTTTTTCCACTGATCATCCTTGAGATCTTTCTACAGCTTAATTGGAGTCCACCTGCAGTAAATTCAGTTGATTGGACATGATTTGGAAATATAATAACTGTCTATATAAGGTCCCACAGTTGACTGTGCATGTCGGAGCACAAACGCCAAGCATGAAGTCAAAAGAACTGTCTGTAGACCTGCGAGACAGGATTGTCTTGAGGCACAAATCTGGGGAAGGATACAGATAAATTTCTGCTGCTTTGAAGGTCCCAATGAGCACAGTGGCCCCCATTATTCGACTAGCCAGGATAGAAGTAAAAATGAATGCAGCAATATTTTCATCCAGGATATCTCTATATATTGCTGCATTCATTTTTCCTTCTATCCTGACTAGTCTGCCAGTTCCTGCTGCTGAAAAACATCCCCACAGCATGATGCTGCCACCACCATGCTTCACTGTAGGGATGGAGGCCACTGTGCTCATTGGGACCTTCAAAGCAGCAGAAATGTTTCTGTATCCTTCCCCAGATTTGTGCCTCAAGACAATCCTGTCTCGCAGGTCTACAGACAGTTCTTTTGACTTCATGCTTGGCGTTTGTGCTCTGACATGCACAGTCAACTGTGGGACCTTATATAGACAGTTATTATATTTCCGAATCATGTCCAATCAACTGAATTTACTGCAGGTGGACTCCAATTGAGCTGTAGAAAGATCTGTGAATACTTATGTAAATGTGATTTTTTTGTTTTCTATTTTTAATACATTCAAAACATGTCAAAAAAACCTTTTTTCACATTGTCATAATGGAGTATTTTGTGTAGAATTTTGAGGTAAGAGATGAATTTAATTCAGTTTGGAATGAGGCTGTAACATGACAAAATGTAGAAAAAGTGAAGCGCTGTGAATACTTTCCGGATGCACTGTATTGTAGACACCAAACGTCCAGAAGGAGGCGACTGGCACACTAGTGTGGGAAGTCCATACCTGCATGAGGAAAGTGGAAGTCAAAAAATAATCATTCTAATAATACGATTCCCAATTAAGGGAATAAATCCCAGGTCTTTGGTTTAGTTATGAAATGTTGAATTCATTTCACAGGTGCCTCAACCTGTGGCTGTGTTGTGTTTTTGTGCACCGTCATCTGGAAGTAAATACAGCTTTACTGCAAATGCAGTGAAGCTGTTCTGGTTTGAAATAATGTTTTGTAGAAGATGTGTTAAGATCATTTCATTCAAAGAAGGCCATCTTAAAAAAATACTACACAATCATATTAGAAAAGTGGTGTAGGTGGTAGCTTAAATCATGTAAATATTACTTATAAATTGCTCCAAATAAAGTCAGGGAAAACTAGTTAAACAACCCTGAAAAGCGAGTACATTTATATGGATTTTGAAGTAGATTCAAAGGTAGTTTGGGGTCAAATTTACTAGCAAAGAGTACCTTTTTCATTCAAAAAAAGTAAATTTGACCAGAATATTTCCCAAGGAAAAGTTGCTTGGGAATTGTGCGTGCAAATTGTTACCTAGCTTTTCTCAAGTAAATGGCACTCCAAATTTTTTTTCAGTGTACTGCGCAGTGGACCGCGACCTCCTCCAGCTGTTTTTGGGAGTTTTTTTGTCTCTGGACTGCTCCATGGTATGCCTTCTGCCCCCATCGCCTTGCTTTTCCTTTTTTGGACTGTACTAATGAATACAGATATTCTTGCTGCCACATGAATTACATGTGCAGCATTTTTGGTAGGTTGAGCGTTGTTGCACTTCCACCTGAATTGGCATCAGCTGTTGGGGCTCGATTGCGAGGCGGTGCCAGGGTTATTGATGGGTCTTGGCGTCACCGGGGCGCTCATTGTTCCTTGCTGTTCACCTGTCGAGGCTGTGTTGGCGCGCTCCGGTGGCGTGCTCTGGTCTGTCGTGCCATCAGCAGCGTATGTGAAAGGTAGGCATAAAATTACTGGGCGTGTACCGGTGACGGTGCATCATGTGACCGCAGCCATGGTTGTTTTAATTTGCAGCGGGGTTGGTTGTTGAGGACCTGGCGTGCATTTTGGAGGGCTTGCAGGAAGTGCAGTGTCAGCCTCTTGAGGCTAGGATTGCACTGGCTGTGTGTTAAGCTACCTTTGCTCCGGTAAGCTGCCGATGCTTTAAACAAGCAGAAAGCTAACTCAAGCACCATGTGTTGTGTTTGTGTAGCTAAAAGTTATTCTCTGCAGCAGAAAGCTAACTTTAGCACCACATGTTGTGTCTGTCTCAAAGTTAAATGATCTGGTTAGATAATTATTTTTCTTTTTTGTGGTTAGCACAGAGAGGTTGTCACGTTCCGGCTTGGGAGCTTTACGGCACGACCCCAGGATGCAGAGATGAGGACCCAATAGCAGGTAAAAAGGCATTTATTGTTGATACTATGCAGCAGACGAACGCACTAGCATGTTCAACAGAGAAAACAACATCAATGACCCAACAAAGAAAGGAGCGCGCACCTGAACCAAATAGGCATCACAAATAATGAGAAACGGGTGCGGGAGATAATGGACATCAACTGAAAACACAACAGAGCAACACAGGAAGGAAATACAAAACAAGGGCATGAACAAGGAACTGAGGAAAACTAAGAGCTGTCACGAGGGGGTGAAACCCGATCGTGACAGACGTTAAACTATTTGTTGGCAAATTCAGGTTCAACATTCAGGGTGTGTGTGTGTGTGTGTGTGTAAAATGTTTCAGATTGAATAGTTTAACAGGCTAACACATATTGTTTGAAGCAATGTCGGCGTGTTCTGTTGTACTTTGCTAGCTCTGACAGAGGTTTAAACTTCAAAAGTGGTGCCCTGTCAAATAATATTTTGTGTGTGTTTTCAGGTTGCTGCAACGAACGTGACTTGGCACTGTAAGTTCTGTTCAGCTTTTTTTTACCACTAGAACATCTATTTAAACACTAGATTGCAGCACAACCACTTTTCAAAAATGAGCCCACTCCCATGCCTCCATGATGATTGCATGTGCACATTTCAGACACTTGGTGCGCTGAGTAGTCACCTGTCAAGATATCATACTCAAAAACAAAACAGCGGTGCAAGGGAAAATCAGGAACTTGTGACTTTTTAGTGTCCCTTATGCACATCTGAGCAACCATTTTCAGTCTGTACTCCTCAGTCACATAAGATCACACTTAAAAAAGCACGAGACAGAGGTATAGTATATAAAATAATTATCTAACCAGATCATTTAACTTTTAAATAGACACAACACATGGTGCTAGAGTTAGCACAAATGTATACTCTTCATTGAACGCCATAAAAGTAGAGTGCACCAGGGGAGTCTTGCATCAGACTTTTCTAGTGACATTGTCTTTGAGCATACTCACAATCAACATGCTTTCGGCTAGCTATATTTTCCTAATAACACGGTATCTATAGACATTAACTGTAGATACTGTACAAGGTGAGCTGATCCAAGAGCAGCCCCAGTCCTGTTTTTGTGAATGATTATATTTTGTTGTTGTTGACATGTGCTGGCAATTTGCTCCTCATGTGCAGGAATGTTGTTGACAAATGGTATGACGTTATTGTACATTTTTAGATGCACGTAACAGTCACTTGGCGCGCGCGCTTTTATTTTGAATTTCTTCCAAACCCCGCCGACGGCAGCAGTCCGCAGTCGCAGCAGCAGTGCGCTTTCGTCACTGGTGAGTAGCATGTCTTTATCTCTATCATGTAATATTCTCGTATTAAACCAACATTACCACAGACGTATTGTGAGCTAAGCCAATGGTAAATTTGCAAAAGTGCCTATTTGAACTGTGCTAATGTTCTGGCTAACAAGTGTTTTGGCTAACCTTCTAGCAAACAAATGGTTTAGCTAACGTTTATAGTTAGTTAAATAAACAAAGGTGCAGTAGTACTATGGGGCCAGATATTGACCCCAGTCATTTAAGAAGGGACGTTTTTTTTTGGTCTTGTTTTTGATAGTGTTACTCAACAGCTTGATGTGTTGCTTTCAGGGATTCAATGAGTTTAATTATCATCTCATCAGTTGATGTGTGTGAGTGCATATGTCATAACTTAGAAGAGAGTTAGGAGTCTTAGGAGAGAAAAAGTCACCCATTGTTCAACATCTAGGCTGGCCGGACAGTCATAGCTAGTATATAGTTTGTGCTGAAATTGTGAATTTGACCTGAAATTGTATTTTACAGTTGGTGGGTGAATGTTGACCACAAAGCATTTACCTGTGCAAAAACAATTATAGAAAGTGCCCCTTGTTAACTTCTCTCAACCATTGTCTTCCTGTCCCATTTAGAATTGTCCAGATCACACTGCCAGAAAGTGTTCTTTGCCACGTGAGTCATGTATTAGTTTGCCACATTTGCACAATGTACATGTTGTCAGTTTGTGCTCATCTGTCATTTTCAGTTCTGATATTACTGCACTTGCAAGCTCAAATTGTAGTAGGCCATGTGACGTGCATGATGACCACGAGTTGGCGGTACATACCAAGTAGAAACAGCAGTAGATTACAGTGACCCCTAGTTGGCAGTGCATAGCAAGTAGGAATAGCAGTACATTAAATTGACCACTAGATGGTGATATTTACCGAGTAGAGTAGCAGCGGTACATTAAAGTGACCACTAGATGGTGCTATTAACAGAGTAGAGTAGAATAGCAGTACTATAAAGTGACCACTAGTTGGCTTTACATAGCAAGTAGAAACAGCAGTACAGTAAAGTGACCACTAGATGGGGCTATTCACCAAGTAGAATGGCAGCAGGGACCACGGACTGACTTTTAAAAACAAGGGCCGCTGGCTTTAAGTAGCCAATGACTTGTGACTTTGTATTAACCACAAGTGATGATCCCCCGTTGACAACCAGGGTTAGGGTTAGGGTCCGGGGTTGGAGTCAGGGGTTAGGATGAACTGAAGTGTTCATGCTGTCTTCTCCTGACAATAGAGTCACAAGTTAGCAAAGGTGGGGTGTTTGTGCTTCCGGGTTCTTCTGTTGATCCCGAAGGACAACACCAGTTTTTCCACCTTTGTGGGAACGATTGCCTTGGCAAGAAGGTCTTTGGCATTCCTGAAGGTGTCCCCCGGAAAAAGCTGTCCACCTGCAGGTCTGGGAAGTCATTTGGTGGGAACTGGGACAGATTGGAATCTCCCAGGATGACGAATCTCTTCCGAACGGCAAGTTGGTGTGCCGATGACGCTGGACCAGTTGCTTTTGGCTCCCGCTGATTGAGCCGGACATAGAACTGTCGAAGCTGATGTCCGCCAGTATATCTTCCCATTGGCCTTCTTTTTCCGCAGGTGACTCCCTTGGTGGCGTAAGTAGTGGGGCGTCGTCAAGCAAATTCTCTGACTCCCAACAGCAAAGGGCCTATGT
>NC_136362.1:5131529-5134029 GCF_037039965.1 Doryrhamphus excisus
AACCCTAACCCACCTAACCCTAACCCTAACCCTAACCCTAACCCTAACCCTAACCCTAACCCTAACCCTAACCCTAACCCTAACCCTAACCCTAACCCTAACCCTAACCCTAACCCTAACCCTAACCCTAACCCTAACCCTAACCCTAACCCTAACCCTAACCCTAACCCTAACCCTAACCCTAACCCTAACCCTAACCCTAACCCTAACCCTAACCCTAACCCTAACCCTAACCCTAACCCTAACCCTAACCCTAACCCTAACCCTAACCCTAACCCTAACCCTAACCCTAACCCTAACCCTAACCCTAACCCTAACCCTAACCCTAACCCTAACCCTAACCCTAACCCTAACCCTAACCCTAACCCTAACCCTAACCCTAACCCTAACCCTAACCCTAACCCTAACCCTAACCCTAACCCTAACCCTAACCCTAACCCTAACCCTAACCCTAACCCTAACCCTAACCCTAACCCTAACCCTAACCCTAACCCTAACCCTAACCCTAACCCTAACCCTAACCCTAACCCTAACCCTAACCCTAACCCTAACCCTAACCCTAACCCTAACCCTAACCCTAACCCTAACCCTAACCCTAACCCTAACCCTAACCCTAACCCTAACCCTAACCCTAACCCTAACCCTAACCCTAACCCTAACCCTAACCCTAACCCTAACCCTAACCCTAACCCTAACCCTAACCCTAACCCTAACCTAACCCTAACCCTAACCCTAACCCTAACCCTAACCCTAACCCTAACCCTAACCCTAACCCTAACCCTAACCCTAACCCTAACCCTAACCCTAACCCTAACCCTAACCCTAACCCTAACCCTAACCCTAACCCTAACCCTAACCCTAACCCTAACCCTAACCCTAACCCTAACCCTAACCCTAACCCTAACCCTAACCCTAACCCTAACCCTAACCCTAACCCTAACCCTAACCCTAACCCTAACCCTAACCCTAACCCTAACCCTAACCCTAACCCTAACCCTAACCCTAACCCTAACCCTAACCCTAACCCTAACCCTAACCCTAACCCTAACCCTAACCCTAACCCTAACCCTAACCCTAACCCTAACCCTAACCCTAACCCTAACCCTAACCCTAACCCTAACCCTAACCCTAACCCTAACCCTAACCCTAACCCTAACCCTAACCCTAACCCTAACCCTAACCCTAACCCTAACCCTAACCCTAACCCTAACCCTAACCCTAACCCTAACCCTAACCCTAACCCTAACCCTAACCCTAACCCTAACCCTAACCCTAACCCTAACCCTAACCCTAACCCTAACCCTAACCCTAACCCTAACCCTAACCCTAACCCTAACCCTAACCCTAACCCTAACCCTAACCCTAACCCTAACCCTAACCCTAACCCTAACCCTAACCCTAACCCTAACCCTAACCCTAACCCTAACCCTAACCCTAACCCTAACCCTAACCCTAACCCTAACCCTAACCCTAACCCTAACCCTAACCCTAACCCTAACCCTAACCCTAACCCTAACCCTAACCCTAACCCTAACCCTAACCCTAACCCTAACCCTAACCCTAACCCTAACCCTAACCCTAACCCTAACCCTAACCCTAACCCTAACCCTAACCCTAACCCTAACCCTAACCCTAACCCTAACCCTAACCCTAACCCTAACCCTAACCCTAACCCTAACCCTAACCCTAACCCTAACCCTAACCCTAACCCTAACCCTAACCCTAACCCTAACCCTAACCCTAACCCTAACCCTAACCCTAACCCTAACCCTAACCCTAACCCTAACCCTAACCCTAACCCTAACCCTAACCCTAACCCTAACCCTAACCCTAACCCTAACCCTAACCCTAACCCTAACCCTAACCCTAACCCTAACCCTAACCCTAACCCTAACCCTAACCCTAACCCTAACCCTAACCCTAACCCTAACCCTAACCCTAACCCTAACCCTAACCCTAACCCTAACCCTAACCCTAACCCTAACCCTAACCCTAACCCTAACCCTAACCCTAACCCTAACCCTAACCCTAACCCTAACCCTAACCCTAACCCTAACCCTAACCCTAACCCTAACCCTAACCCTAACCCTAACCCTAACCCTAACCCTAACCCTAACCCTAACCCTAACCCTAACCCTAACCCTAACCCTAACCCTAACCCTAACCCTAACCCTAACCCTAACCCTAACCCTAACCCTAACCCTAACCCTAACCCTAACCCTAACCCTAACCCTAACCCTAACCCTAACCCTAACCCTAACCCTAACCCTAACCCTAACCCTAACCCTAACCCTAACCCTAACCCTAACCCTAACCCTAACCCTAACCCTAACCCTAACCCTAACCCTAACCCTAACCCTAACCCTAACCCTAACCCTAACCCTAACCCTAACCCTAACCCTAACCCTAACCCTAACCCTAACCCTAACCCTAACCCTAACCCTAACCCTAACCCTAACCCTAACCCTAACCCTAACCCTAACCCTAACCCTAACCCTAA